>NW_022280051.1:3190204-3203637 GCF_004355925.1 Anarrhichthys ocellatus | reverse complement strand
TGTGTGTGTGTGTGTGTGTGTGTGTGTGTGTGTGTGTGTGTGTGTGTTATAGGATGTGAAAGAGTATGGTTGTTTAAAGGAGGAAAGTGTGTGTGCGTGAATTCTTGTAACGAGTGCTTGTAGTCTACAGAGATAGGCAGAGTGGCCTCGCCCACAGGTAGGACGTTAGCGGTTTATTTTTGAATATCAATGGTTATTTGTAGAAAGTGTAATTTAATGTATAGGTGGTTACTCCAGCTTTCACCAGGAACCAGTTGTAAATATTCGCTGCTTTTCTTTTCTATGCTTGTACAATTCGCTCCCATCCCATTTTTGAAATATGGTTGTAAATATGTACGCTCCTCTTGGCAAAGCTGAATGTTTCTGTGACTGTAGCGTTCTGTTTTTTAATTATTTTTTTTCCCTCTCTGGACTCTCTTCAACTTTGTCTTTTTTTTTATTATTATTTGTGTGTGTGAGTGTATGTTTGTGTGGAGGGGAGAGACTCACAGACACTGCACTGTTTGGCTATTTTCATGGTTCATTATAATAAATCACTGTAATGACAGTTTTATACAACTTGTTGTGTCATGTGTCTCTGGGAACATTTCATGCCGCCGTCTCTACCGTCTGTGTCTTTGACGAATATCCTCTCGGCTATCAGCCTTCAGGAGAGCAGAAGGGAAACCTTCAAGGACGGCAAAATGTTCTTCCCGGTGAGTTCAAGGTTTCTATTAATAACGGATATTTTGTAGTTGATATCCAAAGTATTGTTGGTTAATGTGTTGGACATTTGCAATTGCCAGTCAATCCCCATCAAGCACATGTACATCCATAAAACTGTACAAAAAGAACCTGCACACTGTTCTCTCTTTCCCAATTCTTCTGCTCAGAGACAAAAAAATGTTTTCATGTCTCTGTGAATTGAAATAATTGGGAATTAGATGGCAATGTTTTGGTATTTTTAGCTATCTTACAGGTACAATTGTAGAAATTAGCTTTGGGAAATTGGTTCATTGCTCAATGTATTAAGGGCAGCGATACTTCAGTGGAAAGGGAAAGTAAACGAGCAGATTAGAAATATGTGAAGAACACAGACACTACGAACTGCACGAACAAGGTTGGAGCTTCAAATTACTACATTAGAGCTGAAATAATTCTATTTCGATCATTGTTTTTAAGACTTTTTTTACATGCTATACTATGACTTTTTATGACTTAGTTTCAACATGCTCTATATACTATGACTGTTTTTGACTTTCTCCGACATGCTATACTATGACCATTTTTAACTCTGCAGCAACTCCCTTCATCAACACCACGCCCAGTGGCTGGACTCCAGCGGGATTATGCCTCATCTGACCTCAGCATCTCCAGCCCTCGATTGTCTTCCTTCAGGATGGAGTCCAATCGTCAAAGACGTTGCATTATTCAAATTTGTACAATGTGTAATAAATGATTGTGAAATTCTAATGAAGTTGCTACTGATTGCATTACTTTTTTCGACATGCTATATACTGAGACTGTTTTTGACTTTTTAACATAATATACTGTGACTGTTTTAGTAACTTAAAAAGTAACTTCAAAAATAACTTAAATTAATTATACTATGGCTTTTTGAAACATTTTACAATTACAATAAAAAAAACATCTTACATTATGCAAATAAAATGTTATAAAAATATCATAGCGGCCTTTAGTATAATATAAAATGTTTAAAAAAAGAATATGAAAAATGAAGACATGAAATTATAATTTACTCGTCTGCGGCCCAATTCAACACTTTCAACAGCTTAGATTTCACGCACTACTCAGCTACTGCGTCAACCTGCGCACCTCTAACATCTGCAAACTTCTGCTCGGAGGCTGGGATTGCAGAAAGTGTACATTGAAAATGGCCCTCCCCCAAATGTTGCATAGCCCAAACCATGAAAAACAACCCCACACCAAAAGTAGAGAAAAGTATGTGGACATTTGCCTGCTTTAAGACATATGACAAAGTTATAAAGTGTATTTCTTTATATAAATAAATGTAAAAAAAATTAACTCTTTAAACTGTATTGCACACATTCCTTACCAAATGTGGTCATTTCTTTATTATGTCTCACACTTTGAATCCATATTATAAGTTATTCATCAGAACAGACCCATATAGAATCCTTCAGCTCGACATGGTAACCACCTGAAGTAACGGGAATAATAACAAAGGATGCACGTTCACAATTATAATGTTGCTGTGCGACACTCAAAACTACTTTGTTTCAAAAAGCTGTTCAGGGTATTGGACATTTCAGGAATTACTCTAATTAGCTTTTAAGCAGAGAGTTAGCTAGCTTAGATGATTGATACCACTCAAGCTGGTCCAACTCTGTTAGCCAATTAGCTTAACACTAGCAAACAAGTAAAAATTTACAAAATCTAGTGTGAAGGCAGCAATATGGTGTTTTACAGCTAGCTAAAAACGGATAATTGTCGTTTGTACAGTTTTAACAACTTAGATATGATTATTGTTGAGCTTTAGAGGCATGGGTGTATAAAAAGAACCGGATACAGAGTCCCCATGAAGACCCAAAAAAGTTTGAATTCGGAGTATAAAAAAATTGAAATTCCACCGTTTGGCCACAATATGTAATCTTCTTATCCATGCAACTGCTAACTCTCCGCCAGAAAGCAATAAAGTTAAGCATGTATCCCAAACTGTGAAGGTTTCCCCGTGTGTTCATCAATGACAATTAAAACAAACATATTCAGCCTCTATTCATGTTCAGTTTAGCTTTTCGTACTTCACAATACTGTCAGATTACGAGATACTGTATGGCACACACTAATAATGGACCAATAGCTTGACATTTCAAAGTGCACATTTCAAAGTCAAGACAAAATACAAGGACGTATACACAGATTATAAGACTTGATATTTTTCTCCTATTTAGTACATGTTTTGCAAAGTTGTCAGCAGCAAAATTTCTATTTACTACCTTTGATTCTATCACATCAAACATTTAATTATAACAAAACAGTGCCGTTGTTTCAAAAGGTCAACCAGTGTCAACGCCAAACTCCTTTGTTGACTTGGTAAGAAAGAAGATCTGACAGTTTTGACCTCGAGTCTGTAAAGTCCTTATTTGTGTCGGTCAAAGTCTGGATGATTTGATTTGATTTGAGCGGCCGTCGCTCCGTGGTGTGTATCTTGGAGATGAATTTAAAAACATGAAGAGCCTTTTTAAATATATTCTTTCAGCTGAACTTAAGCACCGACAGCCTTCCCCACATCCACACGGACAAAAAAATGTCAGTTTGAAGAGCTCATGTAAGATGACGCAGTGACATACAGTTGAGACGGTCTTTTTGAGGATTCATCCTCCAAGAATAAGCGGTTTGAGAAGAATGGAGGCGGCTATTTTACAGGGGGGAGCTTTCAGAGAGAACAAGCAGCATCCTGGTCTCCACCTAGGTTTGTGTGGCCTCTTCCAGACCTCCTCTCACTCCTCTTCTTTGATCTGTTCTTTACCAAGACCTCAGCTCTACATCCCAGCCACAGGTCGGACCACGAGAGGGAAGCTGGATCCTGAAGTAACATCACGTCTAGGCAGCAAGACCTGCAGGCAAAGAAGAAATTAATTTAGTTTAAAACAGTGGGGGATGGATATAGATCATTACTCTGGTTTACACTATAGCCAATTGTTTGAGCCAATAAATAGCCTAAAACGTGTGTATATATATATGTATGCTTTATATTGTTTTCAGTGCTTTTAATTAAAAAGAAATCTCTAGAAAATAGAGAGTAGGTGGAGCCCCATGATGTACTCACTCACACACCATCCAGTTATTGTACAAATATGCTTTTAACAGCTATTATTTACTTAAAATGCAAAAGTATCTGATTCATATTCATGAATACAGCATCAGCTGGAAGCCACTTGCAGATAAAGAACAAATACATGTTTGATATGTTAAATCTAAACATCAATTTCATTGATTAAAATAGTGCAAAAATAACTAAGTCATTAAATGATGTTTACCTGATGATGAATATCATCATCATACTGATTACTACTGTTTTCTGATAATTATATTGATTATAACAGACTGCTTGAGGAGCATGTGGTTGCAGTAATTATGTTGTATCTGCACTCCTAAAAACATGGTGGGTCATTACAAACTCCTGTTTGCTCAAACCTACAGAACTTTATTTTTAATTCTAGGGAAAATCCAAAAGCTACAATACTGCCACTTGATAGCACGGTGCAGCCATAACACAATATAGTCTTCGGTTTGAATATTTCACTCAATTTGATCGACCTTTTCAAGCTAAAGTTATGATGTAATTGTATGTCTTTTACGTGACTATATTCATGTTGTATTATACAGTGGAGAAGGTTTTGAAATAGCAATTGATCAGTGTGGAACTAGAGGATTGTTTAACCTTAAAGCTACTTGAGGGGAATAAAAAGGAAAAGTTTATAAATGTTTAACTCTTAATAAATAACTAAGAATGACTTTGATTGTTGCTTATTTAGTCATGAAATGTAATGTTATGGGAAAATAAATGATCTGAAACCAAGTTTTCGGTGCCTTAAAGGGAATAAAAGGAGAAAGCCGGACATTAAAATGAAAACGTGGGTTGCAATGGGAACAATTTTAATTATTACCTGAGAGGTACGAACATAAGATTGATTATTGATCCTTACCTGTGTGTTTGCGGCTGCTTCACCATTAACAGATGTTATATGGCGTTATTGCCGCTCTCTGTGGGAGGAAAAAAAAAAAAAGAGAGAAATCAGTTTAGTACTGAGAGGATACAATGACTGACATCTTTTCAACCAGCAGGGGGCAGTATTACACAGAAGTTCTCCCCTTTAGAGTCTAAAGGATGCATCAATTAAAACACCCCTCTGGTGTTTCTGGACAGGTGTCACAATCCATCCTCCTGAATGACAAGATAAGAAAACATCCTATTTAAACTTCGTCCTCTGTTTGATGAATGCCCCACTCTTCATTCTCATATTTCATGCACATCTCTCTTCCTCCTCTCATCCTCTTCCTCTGCTCATTATCCCTCTCCGTCTTGCCCTTCCCTCTCCCAGTTGATAATAGCTTCTTCCTCGCAGTCTTTCTGCTTATGCGGGTGAACAGGCGTCTGGGTCCCGGCTGATAGTGTGGCTGTGATTCATTTAGACAGGCTGGCAGCAAGCTGTGTAAACAGCCATTAGTAATTCATGACTCTGTCCAGCATCCCCAGGCTTCAATTAACCCTTCCTCTCAGTCACCCATCTCTCTCTCCCTCTGCATCGCTCCTCTCATTGCTTTTCATCTTCATGACCAACTGCATTATTCCCAAAAAAAAGTGCAACCTGCAGTCTACCATGCACTGCCTGTGTCTACCATCGATGAGCCATTAAGATCGTATCCTCTTACTGTCTCCCAGCAGCTCCTCAGACATCAGACTGTCCTGACGGTTTCCCAGAACGAAGCCCAGGAAGGAGAGGATGAGGGCGTCCAGGATGCCCATGATGGCCAGGATGTAGGCCCAGCGCACCGAGCAGGCGCCCAGCGTGTACTTGTCCGTCTGCTCGCCGCACATCCGCTTCACCTCGTCGCTGTCCCAACCATCTGGGTAGATCATGCAGCCCAGAATCAGACATGTGCCTGGATCAGGAGGAGAGAAAGGTGGGTCAGGGTTCAAGGTCTTCATCGGACTTGGATACATTCCATCGCTGCATTGAGTTTAAACTCAAGTGCGTGTGTCAGGTTAGCCCACAAAGTTGCGTTGCCAGCAGATTAAGCAAACGGGTAATCTCCGGAAATGTCGGTGACCTGTGTCCCTCCTTCCCTTTACTCCCCCTCCCCCCCGTTGCTCGTCTCACCCCCTCCCCCGCCTCGCTCTCTTTGTGGCGGCCATAATACCAAAAGAGACCTTTATCCAGCGGAAGGATGACTACATGAGTGTCTGGGTCGTGTCTGTTTTTCTGTTAGTCATAAGTTAAACACAACCAGACATCGCTCTCACAGTTTTACCAATAAAAGCAGCAACAAGCTACTGTAATAATAGCCAGTATTGATGTAGAAGCACTCTACTCCACATCCTCCACCTACATTTCCCAGGAGGCACCGAGTCTATTGACTTTCCTGCAGCCTTCCTGAGTTTAGAGATCAATGTTTTCTGAGCAAAGGGAGGAAAAGAAAAGTGTGTAAAGCAACAGTGGCTCTTTGTAATACATTTATTTTTCTTATTATTTTTATTCGACACAATGTTCCCCGTTTGGTTGCGTAAGGGAGAGATAATCGCTGTATTATTAACCATCAGTTTTTTGACACAGCTTGTATGTCTAATAATAATAATAATATAATTCCTTTTAATCTTTGACTTCAAATTTGCTCAAAATTAGATACATGACCGGTTTTATTATCTTCTTTAGCATCAGGTCCCAGTCAACACAGGATCGTGACAGGATTTTGAGTTGAATTTGCACACCGTGTGAAAGTACAATGGCACTAAAAGAAAGCTTGAAAGAAAGCCACAGAGGATGTAATCTGTGAAATTCACAAGAAAACATTTCTCTAATATGTGAAAAACTAATTGCCAACAAGGGGAACATCTACATTACTGCTTAGTGCTAAAGCCTTAAACCCACAGGCTTATTCATGCCTTTTAAAGTGGAAGTCGGGCTGCTTAAAATGTGTCACGTAAGGATGTCTTAATTCTAATTTCTGACTCTTCGGATCTTCAGGAAATGGTTTTTCATGTTCACTAAACTCTAAACTTTCACGGCGTATTAGTGTTGATTTCCTTTTATTCATATTAGAGGATTTAGCACAGTCAGTGCTCTCTTTCCTGTAAACAACTTGCTCCTGCAGGCAGCTGTAATATTAATAGAATAAGTTGAATTGCACACTGTCTCAAAGGCAAATCTTAAGTCTCCCGCAACACAGGACATGAAAGAGACGCCGGGTCTGTCTGACTCATCTAAAAGGCCTTAAAATGTCCATTTCTGTGCTGCGGTGCTTCAGACTCCAGTAGCTGTGGGTTTGATGCCACGAAAGCCAAAGTGTAAGTCGACCTGAAGCTAAATATGCCGTCCTCACTCTTTGCATAAAACTACAAAAGAAATGTAATTCCTCTCACTGACTGATCTCATTATAATCCATTCATCTTCTATACCTAAACGTTTTCCAAAACGTACTGACTTTAATCTTTCAACTTCAGCAGACATGACATTTTTTCCTGTTATCAGCAAAGCTAAAAAAAAGATATCCCCAAAACAGCATCCAAATTTCACTAAAGTAGGCTGGGGGCAAGCTACGCCGTGTAGCTACAAACAATCCTACGAATGACATGCAGCTACAGCGTAATGTGCAGTAACGACAGGGGTAAGCCAACGGGGTCAGCCTCTTCATCGCCCGATAAATAGATTCTCCTCATCTCAACATCCCTGCAGCCACAGCAGCCTGCACACAATCGCCGCCATGAATAACAAAAGACACCACGAAACGAAGACGAGGAATCATGTCTGCTCTTTAAATGAGTGATGTTTTCAACCTAAAAGCTCAGGATAACATTCGGACTCGTAGGAAAGAAAACGAGAGATCTGGGTTCAACACTTCAAATGATTTAGGTCGACTGAAAATTGAGCTCACAAGCTGTTCAGAAATATTCAAAACAAGCTTCATTCATCGTGGTAGTATTCCAACTCTGCAGGAGGTGGCTCGTAATGAGCTGAAGTTCATACTGGACTCCTGAGAACGACTCTTCATCACACGGGGAAGAGGAGGTCAATTACTGATCAACGCTACATCTTCCTCTTTCATCTCCTTACTAGAGAGACTTCAGGCGTGTTTTTCTCTTTGGTCGAGTCAGTGCTGAACAGATGAAGTATTCTGGATTCCTCGACAGTAATTAGTTAGTTTTTTTAATTCAACTGAAGTAAAGGTGAATTTAAGGATGAGAAGATAATAGTGTTGAAAATTGATTGAAACTAATGTAATAATTATTATATTTAAAGAGGAACTTAATAGTGTCGAATAGTGGTTAATAGTGGTGATGTCACAGTGTACCGACACACCCTGGAGTACACTTCTACATCAGTGCAGTCGGCAAAAACAAGATTTTCAGGGTTCTTCAGTTGCTCTTTAAAGTTTTTATCAGATAAAAATACCAAACATTTGCCTCCAAGTTTTGAGAATTTGCTGCTTTATTAATTCAATATTTTATATACGTTTTGATTTTGGATTGTTCGTCGGACAAAACAACCAAGTTGAAGACATCACCTTGGGCTCGGGAAAATAAGACATTTTTCAGTATTTACTGACAATTTGAAGACTAAAAATGTTCAAATGATGGTCACACTGAATAAGTTTGCCAATAAAGTTTCTCAAACATCCCCATCATGCATTTGGATGCCCTTGATTTCTCTCTCTTAAACAAACACACACACGCACGCTAAACACACACTTCCTCTCCAATTGAAAACTTCCCAGCGGACAGCTGTTGGCAGCGACAGCTGGGACAATCAGAGGAGGCGTCACAGTGTAAACCTTTGTGTCAAAACGCCACATGCTATCACACACACACACACACACACAGCTGTCTGCTTTGTGCGATTTATGTTCCTTTAAACCTCGCGGTCACCGAGGCGGTGTGAGTGCATGCGCAGGTGTGCACATGTAGCGGTGTGTTGGAGTTAGAGAGCTCATACCGTCTGCACTGAGCAAGGTGGACCATAACAAATTATATTAATGGGTGTTAATTGGGGCAGAAACCAGCAGATGCAAGAAGGTGAGGACGAAACACCTGTCTCTCTACTACCCCCCCCCCCAACCTGATCCCTTCTACTCCACAGAGGACTGAGGAAGCGTGTGTGTGTGTGTATAGAGATAAGACAGGAAAGGAAGCATGATTTGCAACACATATCCTGCCATATACCCCCCATACTCATTAACACTTCTTAGGTCCACACAAAAGTCAGAAAAGACTGCACTGCATAGTCAGCCAATAAAAAGCTACATGATCAGGGATCTTTTATTACCGTTGGCATGAGAAACATGCTTTGTTCAGCACTTCATCAGGCTCATGAAAACAAACAACGAGCCAACATTAAATCATAATTGTACCCATGTGTGTACATACAAGATTTAGACAATAATTAAAGCAAAAACATCAGTCCAGCCCTTTACTGTGAGCAAACATTATGTGAAGCTCACCAGAGCAAAAACAATCTGAAACATAGTATAATAATCTAATAAGTGTTACACTTCATTCTACAAGTCCAATAGTGTCAGAATTGGTTGCCAGTTTCTCAAAATCATTGCTAATGGAAACCTGGCAACCATTACAGTCGAACCCCGGTACAATTTATAGATGCATAAGGTCTGGAAATACTGGATGAAGTCATTAGTCATCAGTTATAAAATAGGATCCTCAGTGGTAGCTACAGCTCTTATTCCAACACTGCAAATACTATCAATATTTGATACATGGCCCGATATTGAACAAACCAATCTACCAGCAACACTGTCTGTAATGCAAAGACGGAAACTACAGAGGATAAGAATATCTCGTCGCTAACTCAATTTAGCATCAGGCTGAACTTCCCCGCTAACGCTGTAATCCTGAAGGAGCTGTCCACACGCTGCAGTGCTGAAAACTCAGCTACAACTGTCTTCAGCTGCTCCACTCTGCACAACAGTTCCCTGTGATTTAGACACTGACCGGGGTCACTCTGGGCCACCCTGTATGCACGCCAGCACACAGGCGGAAAACAAAAGACTTTTCCCTCTCCAACTCCTACGAGAACCATGTTTCTGTCGTCACTGTGGATGATAGGTAGGGAGAAGGAGAGGCGAGGAAGATGAAGCACCGACTGAAGATGAAGAGAAGGAAAGAAAGAATAAAGACAGGAAATGAGGAAAAAAATAGTAGAGGAAAGAGGAGCTTGGGCTTAAAATAACATCAGTGGCAGTGTTTGTGTAAAAAGAGACAGAAATGAACTGCAAGATCAGGATGAGTATGAGATTTTTGAGCACAGAATCTAAAAGTTATTGATATTGTAAGATACGCGCGTCATTCTCAGGTGTGGATTAGAAAGGTAGACTGGAGGGATTCGGCAGGAACACGGGTTACACGATTGGAATCCCAATGCAACCCGTTTGAGACGTGAAGGGAATGAAAGTGGCCGTTTAAAAAACGCAGCCCGAGAGAGACCACGCTCCTCCGTCAGATCAGAGGGAGGCGCACAGACGGAGAAACCACACGTCAAAGACATAAAAGCAGACTGACTTTCAAGTCGGGGCAAAAAAAACACGTAATCCACTCTTTATTTTATTCCCTAGGATGACCTCAGCAATTAGGCTGTCCTCATTCAATTTATTGAAAAGCTAAATAAAATTTAACTCCGTGTCAAAGACGAGCTAGTTTGGAGATGGTCCGTGGAGAAGAGAGTGCCGTAAAATTGATTGAGGATAAAATTTCCAATCTAATAATCTCTGAGTGGAGAGGGAAGCAGCTCAGTTCTGTAGAAGTTATTATATTATTACTGCTTTATCATTTATCCAAAGAAAAACATCTGACCGTGGTTCAAGGATACACACACCTTTATTTAAACCTAATGTAATAGCAGAAACTCAGCCGCCCTTAGTTAGGCTGCTGTTGCTCTGCCTGTAAAGTTCTCTGTTTTTGTGCATCACACAATAAAGTCTACAGTAACAAAGAGATGCATCACTCGAAAGGAAAACCACTTAAACATATGTGGAAACGTTGCTACTCCTTCAAAGAAAATGCTAAATAATGTAAGTTAATGTCTCAAAGCTTCTTCAGGATGTGAGAATGTGCTCAAAACTTAGTGAATTGGGATTATTTTAAGACGTCTCCAGCGGCCCGTTTTTAAACCCCTCGGCGTGGCAGTGCCACAGAAACAAAGCCTTCTTATTTTAGTCATAATCTGCATAAAAGTTATTCTAATAATCCTCCTGGGCGGCGGTATTGTTTTCCTCCCTCAGACGCCTCCTCCTCTTGCACGAGGCCCTCCTGCTGCGTTACAGCACACAGGAGACGACTTCAGAAGTTGCATCCAAACACTGATGTCGCCTCAGATTCGGTTGCCTGTCTCGTTTGAAGTCGGTCCTAGTTGGAACAGCCTTCTTCTGAGTATTCAAAGCGAGCTTTAATCAAAGCGTCCTGATTTTCTTCTGAGCACAGAATATGTTCGGGAGTGGGAGGTCGCTCCCCCACACCGAGGATCCAATCGGCTGGTTGGATGAGTGTCAGCGCTGTAGCGTGACACAAGTGTTTTCTCCCTTCCGTCTCGTCTGATGAGTAAAGCCCCATATGAGCACCATATCCTCACGTATAAACATTACACGAAGCAGCTTTTGTTCTCAGGAAGTTTCCCACAAACCTATCAGGAGGCGATTAAGAACAGGTGTTCACGTTATTCAACAGCTCCCATTGGTGAACCTGAGACGGATCTGCCAAACAGGATGAACGCTGCATCCCAGACTGAAGGAAAACATGTGTTAAGCCTTGTATTCTCGCTGTCAGTAAAGCTAAAATCCCCCCCCGACAATGTTTGTGAGGCTTAGCAGTTGACAGACGAGGAAGAAAACAGTTTGCGGGCGAGGAAAAAGATTTTGTGATCCGAAGAATTCTACGTTACACACTTGATCAACCGTTGTTTCATTGAAGTGCTCTCTCTTCTCTCTGCCTCCTCAGATGTTGGCGACGGCATTCTTGAACTCAACTCAAGCAGTTCTGAATCTTTAACGGTTGTCCTTATTTTCCTCTTCCAAAAACCGGCTGCCTTTGAAGTCGAGCCGAGGGGATTGCTCCACTTCGTTTCAGCAACTTCTAATGTGTCTCTGATTTGCGGCGATGGCAGGGAGTACATGTTCTCCTCTCTTTCTCGTCTTTCAAGCCTTTTCCCCTCCCTCTTCTCTGTCTCGCTCTCTTTCTGCAGCACTGATGATTATGTGAGGGCAGGACAGAAAATATACAGAGCTCTGTCTTACTGAGGAAAATCCACCAGTAGAGAAACCTTTAAAACTACACGTCCAACCAAAGGGTGGGTCAGTGCAAGATTGTGTCAAAAAACAGTTTATTGACTCGCTGTTTTGGAGCTTTTGACCTTTTTACACACAGACATCAAAGACTTTCAGATGTATATTTCTCTTAATCTTTCTGAGCTTTTATTTTCATCCATTTTGGCTCAAAACTTGAGACTGATGGTAGTCAAGCTGCTTCCATTGTTGTCACTATTGCATCGATGTGAGAAGAGAAGCCCTCATCTTGCCACTTGTCATGCTTCACTGCTCCGGGGGGGAGGGGGGATGTTGATGATCTCCTGACCTGTGGTTTGTGACCTGAAGCAAGCAGTTGGCTTTTTTTTGGGGAAGCAGCCAAACGTCGCCTCCTCTTCCTTTCGGCAGCTCCTTAAGGACCCGAACAGCTCACTACTGGCGATCTCGTGGAGAGAGCGAGAGAGCGATGGGAAGCTGCCAGCAAGCAGCGGCACGGAGAGGCGTATCCATGGCAACCGGCAAGCTCGGAGGGAGGAAGAGCATTAATGGGATGTCTGCGAACATCACCGAAGCAACACACGTCCTCTCTCCACACACACACACACACACACAAAAAAAGAGTCCGTGATTTCTGATCCGTGACCCTCGAAAAACGGAGAGTCTCCTCTTTCAGGTCTCTATTGTTCCTCCAGCGTAATAATAAGTGAGTCCGCTGGGATGTAAACACTCCCACTTCTTCACTCCCCCTGCTAAGTTTATCAAATAACAAACCTCCGCTGTGGCGCTACAAGAGCTCCGGAGCCTCTTGATGTCGTCTCGAGCTCAAACCTCATTTGGATTCTACGTCTGTCCCCAGTTTTCACGAAGCTTTCTTTGATTCAATCCCCCCGCCAATATGTTTCCCAATGTATAACATTGTTAGTCATGTTTTCCACACAGCAGGGTGCAACTCCTCATTTGCAGCTCAATACCGCCGTTGTGATCGTCGTAATTAGGCGTCTACCTCGGAGGGAAACCAGCGGGACGAGACGCCTCGTTACTGTGATCCATGAACGGATTTCGGTTCAGTTCGTCCCATTCAGAAGGTATTTCAGCAGATAAACATCAGATTTGAGTCATTACCCAATAACAGCTGTCATGTTTCCCCATCAGTCAACCCACTGCAGCCCTTAACTCTTCTGAGGCCACAGAGAGTAATACATTCTGGATGTCACGTCTGTATTATGCTACAACGCTGCAGTCATCAAACGGCTTCCTCGTTCACTAGGAGGGTATTGATTGAGGAGAGGGCGGGATGTCGGAAATGAAACGTCCTGCTGAGAAGCAGATCTAATGGATCCGAGTTTTGTTTTGGCTCTTTGGACAGGAAATGCGGTTGCACTTTAGACCTGCAGAGATGACCAGAAAAAGGGGATTTGTGGGCTGTAAAGTGGATATTTTGG
>NW_022280051.1:2978903-3190104 GCF_004355925.1 Anarrhichthys ocellatus | reverse complement strand
GCATAGAGAATATAATATATAAAGATTGATTACTGTGCTGAATAAACAGTTCAGGAATTAGGTAAGATCCATCTTAAGTGCAATGTTTTACTGTCTTTAGTTTTGTCAAACTACAGACTATACATGTGTTTATGTACCTATTCATATTGTATTCTAAACAAATTCAGTACTCATTCATATCTTACTAAACAGTCTGAAGCAGCTTTCTTAAAGTTAATTCCTCTAACCGTCATCCGAGAAGAGAGTTCATCGCCGTTTTTTAAGAGTTTAAAATTTGGGCTATGTGTTGCAACCTTCACCGAAGTGTCTTTTCTATAAATCAAGGAGCATCAGAGCATCATTCACCCTCAAACAATGAGAGCCAGGTGTCATAACAGAATCTGATATATGATGAAGACCTGAGCCCGCGCGTCAGTCTGCTCGACATCACTGATTAACTCAAACACGTTGAAACGAACACCACTCAAATGCACATCCACGAGCACACGCGGGCTCGTCCGAGGCAGATAGTTTAAAATGGGTCACCGTGTCCTTGTCCTGCTGCCTAACTCAGGAGGAGGAGGATAAATCAACCGGCTGTCTTCTCTGCCCCGGCCCAGTGATCAAGAAGATAAACCCCCGATGGGAAATCTATAAAGCCGGCCCCTCCTCTGGGAAACATGTGAAAGCGAGCGGGCGGTGGAAGAGAAGTATTGACGACAGTTAGAGCGAGCCGTGGAGGACACAGCTGCAGAGGCTGATGGATCAAACAGATGTTTGATATAGCTGCTACCTGCTGGTCACTCATTTGTGTACAAAAAGAAAAGAGAAAGCTGCCAGGTCATGTTTTACCCTTTTATTGCCCTTCTTGCTTCACAACGGAAAAACGACCTGCTAATGTACAAAAAGCGTAATAACTGGCAGCTCCTTGTTTTTTTTAACCAAAGTATCACTTATTATTCAAACAGCATTTAAACTGTGTCCTCATATTTCATGCTCCCTGAGGTGGTGACAGACTAAAAGCTTCCATCTTGGAAACACCAATCAAACCAGGGAGTTTTGCAAAGTACTGCCAGCATGGAAATAGCTGAATCCAGCCCACAGACAAGCTGCAGAATGAAAATGTTGAGATCATTAGTAGCAAGGAAGAGCTTCTCAACAGCACACCGAACATGTGAATGCAAACATGACGTCTTGTTGTTAATACATCCACATTTGTTTCTGCTTAAACACGGCACCATCTCGTAGCCCTTGGGTTGGTATTACCGGTAATTGTGTGAAGAGTTTTCTCTGCATCTTTGCCCTCAGGTCCTAATTAAGAGGAAAAAGCTACAGGTTCATTTGCATTCTTGAGCCGCTGAGAATCAGAGTAGTTACAGCTATCGGCAGATTCAATTCTGAAAAACTGCATACACACAACAGAGAGTCCAGACACTCGGAGGCTTTCATTCATGTCTAAGAGTGTCATGATTTTTTCACAAGCAAGCAGTTGTGTTTGCATTTATAATTCAGATCGAAGTGACCCACTGCAGAGAGACGATGACAACAACAGGAGCATTTAATCGGCAAGGTTGTTGGAGTATCTCCACAGTGAACTGTGAGCTCAGATTGAAAAGGCCCGAGGGACCAAGAAGCCACAAAGTCATCCGCCGGTCGATTTGGCACACTGTTGGTTCGGGGGTCTCGTTTCTCGCATTCAGCCTGTCACATCCCATCACAGCAAGGCGAGCCTCAACGCTCGATCTGGCGTTTAGCTCTGATGGGACACATTTCCATAGGTTTCCGGCTGTCTGAGGTTTGAGAGGAGTCGTCAGTGAGAAGGTGGCAATCCACGACTCCTCATAGGGGGAAAAGGTCAGGGCAGCAGGGACGGGCTACTATCAGAATTTCTGCTCCACCTCCAAGAGCTAATAAGACAACGGCTGATATTCATAACTGTGAAGAACTAGAAGGACACTCGGAGCTCAAATCAGGCCGGTAGTTTTTCCTGTTATGTTGAAAAACAAACAAACAAACCGAAAACATAACCTCCTTGGTGAAGAAGTTAGTTAGTGTTATTCTGGAGCTTCCCATAAGACTTAAAAGGCAGCAGGAAAAACAGAGAGTATGTTGTTCTCCTGTGGGATGAGCTTATGCTCCTTGAGATTATCACTTTCCCCTGCTGGGGGATTTGTCACTTATTCCTTGTGCAGCGGGCAAGCTGTTTAGTGACGCTTCCTCAGGGACGCATAATACAACAGGATAATACAACAGCAGACTGGGGACATTTTATTTATCGCAGAGAAGGAAAATAACAACATCGACGGCTGCTGGTCGCATCAGTGATACTCTCTAGTGTCTCTCTCACACACACACGCACACACACCGTCAAACACGTCAAACTCTGAGCTGCCACTAACTCATCTTCCTCGCCATCATGCCATTCAGCGCTCTCATTTCCGTCCTAAACCCCCTGCTGTTAGCTCTCCTGCTGCTCCATAACTAGCACCTGATTAGGTGCGTTATTAAACCCTAAAACTTCAGCACATCCACATCCTGCAGAGACTCCTGGAAAGACCTCGTTATCTCCCCATCAGCTTCACCACCGGCTCCCTCTGTCTGGCAACTGGACACTATCCCATCATCATCCCACCAATTTAAAAAGGGCAACGCAGCTCTGGAAAATGCCAACAGAACTTTAAAGTGGCAGAGTTTCTTCCTCCGGCCTCAGCTAAACATAAGAGAACCAGGCAGGTCTCATGAAACATGGAACCATACTAAGACTATCGCTGCCTCCGACAGGCACACTCTTTAGACTTTTGTGTTGCTTCCTGCAAGCAAATTAAGGGTGTAATTAGGAGGTTGAACTCCGAGTTCCCTCAGCAATTTCGTAAGAACATGAACATTAAACAAGCTTCCTCACAAATGGTTTATTGAAGAGGTACTAGAGCCTGTGAGGTCTCTGGTGCTTGTCCCCACAAAGCAATTTTCCAGAACAGTACCAACAATATGACCTCCTCAGCCAAAGCAATAAGGTAGCTATGATCCACAAAATCAATCAAACACAAATCTATGGCCTTGTGGCTATTACATAACATGTTGTTGTTTGTGCATCCACATTAAACACCCCTATCACTGCTGCTCATTTATTCGCAGTTAAACCTGGTGGAGCATAATTACAGTCCCTGAGTGTTTTGAAAAACGAAGGACTCTGGATGTAATTTCCATCTATCAGCCTTGACGGTTTCTTCTTCCTCTTCTTCTTTTCCTCATCGTCTCACATAATCTCCGTCTCTCTGCTCATTCCACTTCCTAACTAGCCTGCAATCAAAACCGTCAGTCACACTTAAGGCTCTAAATACCTCGCGATTCCCTAATCAAGAGACACCACTCTCGCTTTACCTCGAACGGGCTCCAGATGCCCCTGCAGCTTCACCTGTCGATCACGCCACGGCTAATAAAAGACTAGTTCTAGGACCAACACAGTCTCACAGTTCGCGAGACAGTCACGAAATGCAATCAATTGGTTTCATTTGCAGGGGGTCATCAATTTAACAGTGAAACACAATTTGACGAGGAACCGACTTTGACGTAACACCTGCTCGCTTCCACTTGTCAACTCGTTGCAACACTTCATTCAAACTCGACAAAAATAAAATAAAACTCACCAAACAAACGTCTTGGTTAGTCCTCCCAATGTTCCAACAGTCGCCCACTCTGGTTTTGTCACAATAAACCCTAAAGTTAGTTGTTAAAATAAGGCTCCTCGAGCGTTACACGCTGTTTGTGAGTTTTCTTCTTCTTCTTCTTTTTTGTTTGTGTGTTTTCGCCGCTGTCTCTTCTTCGTTTGTTGACCATTTCAGCCCCCTACCGGCCGGAGTGGGGAACTACCAGTCAATTACGGTATAAAACTCCGTCAATAAAATGTGTTTTGAGATTTACACTAAAAGTATTGATTATTTTCTCAAACTCAATGTGAAATATATATCAGCAGAGACCTTGTAATCCATGTTATAGAAAGCACAATGTTGCTGCAACTTGTAGCTCTAACTACGCTGTTACCCATGAAATATTTAGCGCACATTAATGTCAAATTGGTCCACCTGCTGGAGAAGATTTGTGAGCAGCTGACACAGATATGAGGACCTCGAGTCCGGCTGTGCAGCACCTTGGACACAATGTTCCATCTCACCTCTCAGACCAGACCACACACCCCATAAAACACCTCACCTTCTGGGACAGCTCTAAATCGCCTCGCCCACTGCGTGTTTAGGGTTATTCTCTCTGGGTGACAGCTCTATTAAGTAGCTCACTGATCATCCGGCTGCTGGACTTTAAAGGACACATTTCATCCTTTTTAAGCTCTTCTTTTTGTGTCTATGTTTAAAGGGGTATTTTTTTCATATCCCATAACACAGAACAACCATCTGGGTCAGACACGCTCGGAAAATATTGTAACGTACGTAACTTGGGAGTAATATGTGACTTCAGTGTCTTGCTCAAGGACACTTTAACTTTTTGAGAGGAGGTGCATCAAGAGAGATCAAACCTCCAGCTGTATAATTGTTAGACGTTTAAGCGTTACCAACTGAAATGTAAACAAATTCTAGTTATCAGCTTTTGAAATTGAAAGTTACATTTTGGACCACACTGTAAAAACTGTGATTGGCGTTAATTAATACCTCCTAAATAAATAATAGTAACCTTTGCATAATTAAAAAAGACTATGTAAAGTTTGGAATTACATTGAGCTGAATCCAACAAATTTCAATTATTTATTAATTACATTTTACTTAATTTAGTTTGAATAAAATCATATATTCAGTAAATGTAAATCAATTTCACCCAGATATTCAGTATGCAGAATATGTCGAAAGACTAAAGAGCTTCATTTTCAAGCAGCCAAAGAAGCACAATGATGAAGTGGCTTCATTATTTTCTCCGGGTCATTACTTTCCCTAAATGTTTCTGTAGTCAAAGGGACGTTGAGGCTATAAGAGTGCAGGCTGATAGAGGTCACAGAGCGGTTACTGTCCCTTTAAAATCCCCAGCAGCTAAAGAAGGTGATCCACTTTCTTAATCCTCAGAATTAGTCTTTGAGATCTGTGAGCTTCGGTCAACTTGGCTGGCTATTCATTTAGCTGATTCACTCTGCATGCGTCAACATCTCTCTTTTTGTTTATTCTTCTGTATTGTTTAAACGTAATTACCATCCATGCACTGTGACCTCTCTGAGCTTTAAAAAATAAAGAGATGTTTCCTATCGGGCAGACAGGATAGCGAGCACTTAACTGATTGGTGGAAAGAGGAAATAAAAGAGGGCAGATCTAAAAACCTTTAGGTGGACTATCTGAATCCTTTTTTTCTCTTCTGCTATAGCTTCTTTGTGTGTGTGTGTGTGTGTGTGTGTGTGTGTGTGTGTGTGTGTGTGTGTGTGTGTGTGTGTTTGTTTATCTCTTAGTCTCATGTGTGCTCATGTTACATCACTGTAAAGCCTCTCAGACTCTTCAGGTCCTTCATTATATGAGTGAGAGGATAAAGACCGGGCTGATGTCATTAGCTCTCTGCCTGACCATCTCAACTAAAGGTTGATCACTTAGGCACATGTGATTATCAGATGTTTAACATATGAAATGTAAGAAATAACATAAAAAAACAACTATGTAATAAGGTGAGAAATATATTCTAGACCTTGAATGTATTCTTTCTGAATCTCAATACAAGTCAAACGGACAAATAAAAGAATTAATGAATAAATACGTTTCATTCTTATGTATCTCTTGTCAGGAATGAATACAGAATATAATGTGTCATTTCATAACGTGTATTTCAGATTAGATAAGATGACTATGAAGGAGTAAACATGTATACTTATTGGATTATTAGATGGACGGAAATAACTCAAGCAGTATTTCAACCTGAAGATTTCCCCTTTCAGACATTCCCTGGATCAGTTTTCATGATCTATCCGTCTCCTCTGCAGACGTGATAGCGTCTCGGTGTTAATTTCCCTCTCCTTTCCAACAAACAATGTGACGGCGATAAGCAGGACGTCCCGGTTCCACTTGACATCTTTCTGAAGAGGTGTAAAATTGAATACCGCACGATGCGCCAACAGTTCATATAATATAATACTATCAGTCAGTCAGGCGCTTTTATTATCAAACTGTGTTATCATGCTCTAGCAGCGTAACAACGACACACCACTGAACTACTGCACAAGCAGCTGTCCCCTGTTGGAGCGCTTCTTCCTGATATTCTGGAAGTCAACGCTTGGATCAATGAACCTCCAGCAACCAAATGGACTTTCTAGTTTTGGCTCCGAATGCGAGACCACTTAGATCCCCGTGAGGAACTTCACTTACTGCCCACAGGAAGCTGCCGGTCAGGCAGCTGGGAATTGGACCCACCTCTGACACCCCGGATTTACACCCACAGAAAATGTGCAGCTGTGCCTTCCACACTGGTAATGTTTGTGTTTGAGAGATCCAGATGGCCATCACGGCTCTGGAGGCCATCCAGGTTATTGAGCACCAACATGCCTCCTGTTTTCATTATCACTGGCACTTAGTGAGCTTTTAAAAAGGGTTTATAAGTCATAAATGAGTGATTTATTAGTGGCAAATAAATCACATATCTATGACTATATATACAGTATATACATATATAAATAACGAGCCATTAATAACCTAAATGTCATTAGGGTGTGGAGAATACAGTTGCCGTTCTCCAGATTGCTTTTTTTTTGTAATAGCTCTCTAATTCACACATTAAGTGTGAAAGAAATGAAATGAAAAATCGAGATTAAATGTCTTAGTGGTGCTAACACAAGCTTAAAACAGTTTCAATGCTCCTTGGCATAGATTCCACTCGTCTCTGAGGGGATGAAACAGTTTTTCAAAAGATATTCCCTCATTTGATGAATAAATCTCCCATAGTTCAATTAGGTTGAGGTTTATTTGACTGCAAACGCCGCAACTTATGACTCACATCATTTTCATGCATGTTGTTTAACTTTGTAGATGATACCACAGGTCTGATTTCAGCTTTCAAAAAATAGGTTTCATCCCTGGTGGACTGGTGTGCAGTAACCAACATGGAGGTCCAAAACAAAAGGAAGTACTTCCATAAGAGCCACAGTGGACTGGCCATCTGGTTTTGGTCATGAATGGTTTGGAAATTCAGCTGGTGGTGTTAATGCAGAAAAGTATAGAAGAGAAACAGAAGAGAGAGACGTAAAAGTTGTATCTCTGCTTATGCCGGATGCCAGTGTGCCTGCCAACGACTGTTCAAAGTTATGTAAAAGATTTGTGCAAACTAAAAAACAGAGCATCAAGACAGACTGTGTTTTTTCCCCACATCTGCAAAGAGGCAAAGAAACGGCTACATCATTACAGCGATGATCATTATTCTTATCTATATTTCTAAAACTCATCAAATATTCAGGACAGCCCATCGTTGGAGAAGAGGGCTGCCTCTGAGCTGTGTGTGCTGCCTTTGATAGCAGATCACAGCATCTTCATACCACCTGAAATGACATCTGACAGGGAGGATTTTTTTACAATCACGTCGGGATTTCAGACGTCTTAGAGAGAAGAAGCACCTCGATATTGGCTATTTAAGCTGTCTAAAAGACCTTTAAATGGCAGATTTCACAGCGGCCTCTTCGAGAATGAGAGACGAGATGAGACAGGCAGAGTGATACTGATTGGGGCTTTAGAGATTATCAAAAATGATTATTCTTTCTTGGTAAAAGTCCAGAAGTATTAGCTGCAAAATGTACTTAAAGTATCATTAAAGTATCAAATACTTGTTTTTCACACAAAAAAGGCCCCAGTGGCTAATATCATTAGATTATTAATACTGATATTAAGCCAAATATGTTTGTGTTTTGGACCGTTGGTCAGACAATACAGCAATTTCAATATGTCATATTTGGGCTTTTGGAATTTGTGACATTTTTATCGTTTTAAGGCAACTTGTGGACCAAATGATTTATCGTTTAAGTAAGAAAATAATCAACAGATAGTCAATAATGAAAATGATCATTACTTGCACCCCTCGTCATATGTTTTTAAATCTTTTCTGAAACGTAACCACCACCAACAGCTGCTGTGGAGTAAAGAGTTCAATATTTCCCTCTGAAGAGTATTGAGCGCAGTACTTGAGCAAATGCACTCTCCACCACTGCAAACCACATTCACAGAAACCACCAGCGATGAAAATCTGATTTAGCTCTCTAACCTGAATGTGTTACGGTCACATCTGCTCCTCTGACTTGATGAGAAAAAACCTAGAGAAAGCCAGCATGTGACTCAAGAGGAATAAGAAGCAGCTTTGATCTGTGATTAAAAAAAAAAAACTGCAAAAACTCAAACTGCCAGGATGTGCCACTCATTAGGATTCTGATGGAGCTCATCACAGTGCAGTCGCTCCAAGATAATCCAACTCACAGCTGCTAGAGTTATATATTTTATATATATATTAGCAACAGAGGGGTTTTATTTGCTAATAAATAGCCTCACATCTGGCCAATGGCCCTACTAACCTCCATATCTAATCAATGGCTTGTGCAGCGAGTAATTCGATTGCGGTCTGTGGTTGCTGTTTATTGCTAAAACTGGTGATGAGCGGACTTTGGGACACATGTTCACCCTAAATCAGAAAGGATATTTAGCCCGCTGTGTGTTTCTGTAGGCAAAAATAGAAGCGCGCTCTCTATGAATGTGATTATTATGGGCTGTGACATTAAATTCCCATTTGAGAACAAGCTGTGTTTTACAAGCAGGCATCCGTGAAGATGCACAGTGTGATGATGGGATATTAGCTATACACACAAATTCGATTTATATGAGGATTATGAACCTTAAATTATGCTCAAAAAGTCATATGTTTCTCTGGGTGTAAATTGGTGTGATGGCACTCATCAGAGGAATAACATCAAATCTGTTGTTTTTGGCTTGAATTACAGTTCCTTCATTTACACACTTGATCTGTTGTGTCTATTAAAAATGCTTATTTTTCACAGCATATTAAAAAGTCCACCATCTCCCCACCAAGTGTTGAGTCAAGGTAATTTGAATGACACAACAATCGCAACAACAGCAGATTTAAAACTTCTGGCGCATGAATATCAAAAGACTTTTAAAATGTTTTGCCTCCACATCTCTGCTTGGGGCTAACAGCCAAATCTCTGATAGAACTGTCTGTAGTGGAGTTGCATTGTGGGTAATGAAGGCGCCAGGTTTTGAAGAGCACGACGAATGAGTGGAAAATAAAAGGCCATATCTCTGCTTCTGCTGCATCATTTTTTGACAATGTCATAGGAGTGTAACCCTAACACTAAATTGGTGGAGAACTCTTTAAAAGTGATGATTAAACAGGCAGAAAAGGGCAAATTGGTGTTAAATGCAAACATCATCAAAAGCCTGGGAATATGCACAATAAGAGGAGAAATGTCAAGTTGAAGAGGTCACGTTTTCAACATGTATACAGTAATTGATGCGTTGTAGAGTATTATCGTAGTAGTAGTATCGTTAGGTTTTGAGTGTGTTCGCCTATAAGAAGTGTGTATGTGCAGATATATGTGATGATTATGTAACTGAGTTTGTGTTCATGTGTGGTCTAGTATATTAAATAGGATGATGATTTTTATATGAAATCTTGGTAGACTATATGCGAAAAAATTGATTTACTTTTTCATCAAAATGTTCTTTGTGTGTTTATTATTCTTTATTATTACATTCAATATTTCTAAAATCCTAAAATAAACCTCTGGTTCTGTTGCTCTGTAGATCCAATCTATCAAAAGTAAAGATTTAGGAGGAAAGTTGTTAAAGTTGATAATTACTTGTCCTTCTCCCGTGTGTACTGAAACTCTTGGCTGAGATATAAAGCTCAGTCATTTGAAAATATCATTTTTGGAAGGAAATCAAGATCTTCTCTGTCTGCTTCAGAGAGGATGCTGGAAATTTGACTAAAAATAATTAAAGGTATAAAGAAGCAGTTTAGTCAGTCACTTACATGTCCCTGCTCCTTTGAACTTCTTTTCTCATTTACTCTTACATGTGTTTTTCATTTTCATTTAATGTGCACGGTGGGTTTGAAGATGTTAGAGAGACCCTTTCTCATTCAGAGAAAAAACAATTTGCATATTTCCAATTGAAGCTGCAGTTGAAAGGCACGCACAATGTAAACCCTAAAAAAACAACTGAGGACTTACCTGTTAGGTGAGAGTTTATTAAGCTTTTATACTGACAGCCAAGTTGTTTACCACACAAATATGACAAAAATATGGATGTACTTTGGAATATTTTGCATTTAAGGGATTTAATCGTCTCTGAATATTCAAGCTTTGGGATGAAAAACATTCTGAAAATACATTTTTGTTCATTTAAGGAAATCAAACATTTACATCACTCTCTGTGTATTATGGGTAATCTCAAAGTCCACTTCTGACCTGCAGGTATCATTTTTAAAAGATTGTAAAAGATGCTTGTATCTTTTCATTATTTAACTCAGCACACTGTTCCCCAAGACTGCACTCCACCTACACTTAAGACAGTTACATAATGCTTTATAGGGCTTTGATAACCACATCAATGCTATAAAATTGACAAAATAATGAAATAGGGCTGTGGACAATCTATTGGAGTCCTCAACCTGAAAAAGCAGGAAAACGTGTAACCCTTAAAGCTGTGTGCATTTTGATAATTTTACAATCTGTTGATGGTAAAACATGTGATTGTGAACAATTTCCAGTAAATTAAACTATACTCATTTGAGCTGCAAGTGATGTTTACAGATCTCGATGACCTGCTTATGACCTGAACAAAAACAGGAGAACATCTGGATTTTTATGAGCAGTCTGTGTGAATGTTGAACTGTTTTTATATCAAACTTTATGAGGAGATGGGGGCAAACCCTCTGATTGTGGACCAGCATTTCTTGTGGATTGAATCTCATTGGAGCGCCCCACACACTCTGACACACTGAAGTGTCTTATGAAACTACACAGCCTGTAGTCAGAGCAGAGTCTCCTACCTGCAGCCAGCTGCATCCAGCCGCAGATCTTATACACGGTGCCGGTGCTGCAGAAGAAGAAGAGCCCGAAGCAGCCGATGCAGGAGATGACCAGCACCATGGACATGCCGATGAAGAAGGAGGCGGCCTTGAACGCACCGGACGGGATGGTGCTGAACTCGGTGAAGCTGCCCTGACAGGTCAAGTCCCGGGACAGCCCGTTCCCGATGCAGTAGTGGAACAGACCGAAGTAGCCCGCCTGCGGGGTGTCCATGCCGTCTCCGATCCAGTACGGCTGGATGAAGCACACCACATTGACGATGGCGAAGAGGATGGTGAAGATGGCCCACAGGACGCCGATGGCGCGGGAGTTGCGCACGTAGTTGGTCTGGTAGATTTTGGCAGCCTCGGAGGCGGGGAGCATGGTGGTGGTCGTGCCGGGGGCCCCGGGGATCATCCTCCGGTCTGTGTGAAGGGGGGTCCGGTCGGTCCTCAGGATCAATGAACCTGTGCTCAGCAAACTAACATCTGCCGCATCTGATCCGTAAAAAGGCAACAAAGCACAGTGTTCTGCAGAACTTGTCGCTGTTTTCGGATTTTATTAGATTTTTTTTCACGACTTTATTCAGTCACAGCTGTTCTCACAGCATCACTGCACTCTCGTATTCATGTTCATTCATCACTCTCGCAATAACGAAACGTGAAGCTCCGGGCGAAAAAAAAAAGCGAGCTTTAGAAATCCATCTTCCCTCATTTGTCCTCATCTGTATCTAAAAATGTCGCTGCCTGACTCGAGTCCAAAAACAGAGACTGTTATTCCGACGAACGGGTTCAGCTCTGTGATTCACTGAGCGAGATCTCGCTGAAATGGTGCGTCTGTGCTCGACGCCGGCAGACCAACAACCGCAGCTGAGACCCTGTAGTGAATTAGAGGAGGAGGAGGATAGCCTTGGATATCGCAGGGCCAGCCCACATCCCTTAATCCCAGTCTGACGCATTATTCCAGTCACACGCGCGAAATCTTAAACAGACACAATAGAGAACAACCACAGTGTAGGCGACTGCAGCTAATAGTCCTACATGTAATGCTCCTACCACGCTACAGCTGCATCACATTTAAACCCCAATTGTATGAGCGAGGTATGGACAAATGCACAAATTAAAAAAACAACAATACAACAGAATAATACGAATAAGAATACAACAAACATACAATGTCTGTAGCACTAAATGGATTGGCGTTGGCTTCCAATGAGAAGACTATGAATATTATTTCCAGATGTTGCATATACATTTATGCAGTTTTAGGTTTAGCCTACCCTGCAAAATATAGGTTAAAATATATTTTATCATGTGAGAACTGTATTAATATTCTCTCCAGTTTTATGCACGCTCAATTAAATAAAGCAAAGCATTAACTTGCTTAATTATAACGTTGTAAATGTCCTATTAGAGCTATTCTGAAGCTGTATCATCACATCACACTATCTATCTAGCTGTCATGGAATTATAAAATAATATGACACTTTACTAAGTTAAAGACTTAAAGTATATAAAAGCATCTTCTGTCCCTTTATTTCACGACTACCGAGTTTTAGAGCCATAAACTCCATTACCCATGATTCTTTGCGTGGTTTGTGATTGGCTAGTAAACGGAAGCCGTCATTTGACGTAATCTGAAGGCGCGCGCGAAACTCCTGTGAGTGTGCTCGACTGTTTATTTGCGTTTTCAACATTTTAACTTTTAGCTTTTCACCGCGTTTTAAGTTTGATCCACATTCGATTGTTATGCATATGTATTTCCATAGTGTCCTGTCGTGTTCACAGTGAATAACTTCTTACAATATTCCTTGTTTTTGCGAAGATCGGGATGTCAGCGCTGTTACAACATCCAGGATATGAGGAGGAGAGGCTGCAGAGGCTCTCGGAGCAGCTGCCCTGCAGAGAGCTCCAGGCGGGCATGCTGCTGTCGCTCATGGGACAGGTACGGAACCGTATTGATCATAATGAAATGTCACAATTCTATTGGGTACAAATGTACTGAATCTTGTTCTTTCAGCCACACCAGTACAGCTACCCGTCAGTCTTCATCTACGGTCATCGGTCTTCAGGGAAGAGTCACGTGATGCATGTTTTGCTGAAGGAACTTGAGGTGAGAGAGATATTAAAGTTCAGGGAACTCTGGGGCTGAATGGTGTTTGTTTGTGCGGTTTAGGGGGTCCGAAACATTTGTTAGGGGACAAAGTGTTCATCAGGTTTGAGCTGATGCTGCGTAAACCTTAAACAAACGCTGCAACAACACAAGCCTCCTTCAGACTGCTGAAAGAAATTGGAAATATTACATTTTATTGAAAGTGCCGAAAAATTCAGTTCCCTCAACACATTTTATTGTACTTCAGAAAAATCTCATTTCTCAGTGCACACAAATCTTTGTGTGCGTAGGCGTGTGTTTCCCTTCTTGATTCAAAATGTATGTGCAGAATCACGAGGTGTTTGATTTAGATTCCTTCCCACCCTTTGCACCCACACTTTGAGCTTTTACCCCTCAGGGAGCCGCTATATAGACAAGAACCAGCCACCGATAATGAGTGCAGCGACGTCTTTCCTGCCGACTGCAGTTAGCATCGCCTCTTTATATCTTCTCAAACATGCTGTTTGTCCTCATCAAAGAGTTTTCACAATGTGGACAACAAAATAACCAAGCAAGGCTGCAAATAACTGTTTCATTGTCGATTAATCTGCAGATTATTTTCTTTAAAATGTAAAATAAAATAGCAGCTCGGAGGTCTTCAAACTGCTTCTTTTGACCAATCAACAGTCCAAAACATTGGGATATTTAGTTAAGACAAAAAAAAGCATGACGTTTTTTCATTTGAGAAGCTGGAATCGGCAAAGATTTTCGCATTTTTGGTTTAAAAAATTACTGAAATGATTAATTGATTACCAAAATAGGTGCCAATTAAGTTTGTTTTTCAATAGATTAAGTGGGCTAATTGCCGCTGCTCTTCTGAAACACCAAATTACAGCATTTCATTGATGACAGGTTGTGATTGCTCAGTTTGCAGCAAAACCAAAGGAGAGAACCAACACAATGTGAAGATATGAAACTGATTGTCCCTCCTCCTCCTCCTCCTCCTCTCTGCAGCTGCCTCACGCCACAGTCAGCTGTGTCGAATGCGTTTCTGTTGCGCTGCTGTTTGAACAAGTCCTGCTGTCCTTCTTTGGCGGCGACGCCGCCTCGCTGCTCCCCCGCAGTCCCTCCCTGTCCGACTTCGTACGCGTCTACAGACAGCAGTGCTCCCAGTCTCCCGCCAAGCAGACGCGCTACATCGTGAGTGTCGTGCACTTTACGCCCAAAATCTAATCCGTGACACGTCAAACTATTTATTCTTTGGATGTGTCACTTAAATGTTTGCACGATAATATGATTAGTAGTGATGTAGAATGTATGATCTAAATGCGTTAGCTTTGAGAGAACTAGTGTGATGTTTTTGTCTTTTGGCTTCATCATTTTATGATATTTTAAAAGTGAGCTTGCATCATATAAAACAGTAATGTGCCGTGATTAAAAACCGCCATTCACAACCTCTAGTTTATTGAATATGGATGTTGCAAAATAAGCTCAAATGTAGACGTACATATTCTTTAGGTGATGGAAAAAGCCGAGCTTCTGAGAGACGCCGATGCCAATCTCCTCCCTGCGCTGCTGCGTCTTCAGGAACTGGTGAGAACGAGCAGCAAGCGATTTGTGTTTTTTAATTTAAGGTAACATGAGGAATATCAGTCGCACTAAAATGAGTCGAAATGATACGTGTATATACTATATTACCTTTTCAGTTATTGTCTGTACTTTGTAGCTTGTTCATACATTTTCATTTGTGAGAAAGTTTGGTATAAACATCTCTGGCTGCACCTTTTTGGATCTTTGCTATAAAAAGATAAAAGTTTGTGATATTTAGTCGCTGTTGCATGTTTCTATATATGTGTTTCTACTACATGTTTATATATATATGTGTGTTTCTACTAATGTGTCCTTCTCAGGTTGAGGACAACGTTACCGTCATCCTTCTCACTGAAATCGTCTGGGACAAGTTCAGACCAAACACCGGCTGTTTCGAGCCCCTTCTGCTCCATTTCCCAGACTACAGTAAAGGTATAATCATTCACACACACACACACACACACACATGCTACATCCGCCAGTGTCATGAATACACTGCCACCACACTGCATAATGATGACACACGCTTGGCGGATGCAGTGTGAGATGTGAGATTTGTACCTGCGAGTTTGTTCCAACACTTAAGGCAGCGACTGTGGCGGAATATTGCATTATAGAAACACCGCTGTATGAATTCAGCACTTTAGAGGGAGTGAGTGATTGTACTTGATATGTGAGAAGACATATTTCTTTTTATAATAATCTCTGTTTTCGTGCGAGTATAGTGACGGAGGTTTGTTTTGTGTGTGTGTGTCTCTGTCTGTTCACGTCTTTGAAGGTGAGCTGCAGCAGATTTTGTCCCGGGACAAACATCCTTCACATTCTGCCGAGTTTTACTCGTCCTACATCAACATCCTGCTGGGAGTCTTTTACTCTGTCTGTCGGGACCTCAGAGAGCTGCGCCACCTGGTCAGACACACACACACACACGCACAGATTTTTAATTGTTTTGATTTTCTTTCAGTCTCGCATCATTGATGTCTTCATCTTCTCTTTTCAACTAGGCTGCCCTCAACTTTTCAAAGTTCTGCGAGCCGTTAGCAGAAGGAAAAGGTAAAGCATAAAGAGTTGTAGTCATTCATCTGACAGCTGATCAATATTTAAAGATACCTTATTTTTACCCTTTTGTTTGTGTTCATTTGAGGGATCTTTCTATCACGTTGATGCCACTTAAGCTATTGAACTTTTCCATATTTATTTCTTCAAAGCTGCACCAACCTGTGGGGGAAGCAGAACAAGCTGTAAACATATTATCACCATAGAAAGTTGCTGTGCACACACGCATATAGCGAAACATATATGGTTCTTGTGTTTCCGTCGCCACTGTGTTAGGGCTGTACCGACTAGTTCGAAGCTTCGTTCATAATGTTGACACTCAAATTCTAAATCGACGTTCAAACGCCTCGCATCTCTTTTTGTCTGTCTGTTCGTTGTTTTTAAACCCGGTACTTCTGCACAGTTGCAGAGACACTATTTGTAGAATTGAGATTCCAGTGGTGACTGCGTAGGATTGTCCGGTCCAGACATTTCCAATAACTCCAGACAGCGTTGTCGAGTACAAAAGTCAAAATTTATTGAAAAGAAGATGGAGGTAATTATTTCCACAATGCACATGTTTTTTATCGAGCAAAATATTTTTGCTTCAATCCATATTTGTTGATGCTTCGTCTTTCAAAAACAACAGTTTGCTGTCCTGCTGTCGGCGCACAAAGAGACGCGTGCAATCTAGCAGCAGTCTAACGGCACCATAAATTACATTTATGTAACCACAAAAACAATCTATTATTTTCTTGGGGTGATGATGTAATGAAATAGGACGAATTACTTTCAAAGCTTCATTGGAAAACCTCAATAGAAGCTTTAAGTGTAGGAAAAGAAAGTTGGTGCAGCCCTATGTTGTAGTTGCATGTTTTAGGAGGTGCATGTCAGCTACACTGTAGACGTATAATCGGAGCTCAAGGTGAAGAATCGCTCCTCTTGTAGCTCTGTTTTGTTCCCCCTCTGGCTCTTGTGTGACAGAAATATCTAGATCTTTCGCCGCTATGACATCCTCCTCTACACCTTTCGCATTAACACCTTATTATTTGATTTCCTCGCCTTCCTGATTACATCCCTTTCTCTTTCCAAGCAAACCTGAACTGATCGCATGCAGTATAAATGTGGCTTTTACACCAATGCTGCTCTGTTTTGTGTCTTCAGTGAAAGAGACCGACACACACAAGCTGTGGAGAAACATGGAGCCTCATTTGAAGAAAGCCATGCAGACTGTTTACCTGCGAGAGGTGTCCAGGTCTGTGAACCACGTCACTGTTGACGTAACGACTCGTCTTAGCAATTCTGCTTGTTTGCCGCCTTCCGGTGAACCGATGCTGTGGTTCATTTTCGTCATTATGTCTTTTTCTCTGTGTTCAGCCTTCAGTGGGAGCAGATGCAGCAAATGGAGGAGAAGGAGAACGGAGCCATGAGAGGTACCAACACACACTGAGCACTGTTGCACTTAATGACGTCACGCGACTGCAGAGCAGATGTTAAACTGGAAAAGCGTTGATGGGGTGCAGTGACACCCTGGATTCATGCGAAAAAAATGTATTTTCTTAACAGCACATCAATGCATCACGCTGAAAACAATCCAGATCTTAGGTTGCACTGAACATCTGATGTACTGTTTGAAAGTATGTTTAGTTTTCCAGACTCATTGCATTTATTTCCCCTCAGGTTTATCTGCTCACACTCATGTTGAGCTGCCTTATTACTCCAAGTTCCTGTTGATTGCTGCCTACCTGGCATCCTACAACCCGGCCCGCACGGATAAGCGCTTCTTTCTAAAGGTAAAATCATTTTATCTTATAGGATTTTACACCACATCTCAATCTAAGGATAGAGAATGTTGCATGTTGTACAGATTGTGAAGCACTTTAAGGCAATTTGGTATTTTATGATTCATACAAATAAGTGTTTTTGTTTGTGTCCCTCTGTTTCCTCCCAACAGCACCACGGTAAAATAAAAAAAACAAATTTCTTAAAGAAAAATGAAAAGGTAATCATCTTAACTGGTCACATTTAATCTCAAGTCTCAGATTCAGCCTGTTAATATAACATATTCTCTCAATGTATTTCCTAGACAAGTAACCATCTTCTGGGGCCAAAGCCGTTCCCTCTGGACCGCCTGCTCGCCATTTTCTACAGCGTGGTGGACAGCAGAGTCGCCCCCACTGCCAGCATCTTCTCCCAGGTCAGTTGGTCGGTTGGCTGCTTCGGTCACATTCAGTCCCTTCACATTTACATAATGTTGTTCCCTATTTCACTAAACATTCAGATAGCGGTGCACAGATACAGTTAACTCGCAAAAAAGAAGCTCTTCAGATTCCTTTGACAGAACTTTTTCGTCAAATAAAGATGTGTCTGTCAGCAGAACACTAAAAGTACCCATAAAAAAAATATAGTAGTTAAATGAACCTCCTTAACTGTCTGTAGACATGCTTCTCGTTAAACTGAGCTCTATAGTGGTTTAATTTAGCCCTTTATTTAGTCCTGCAGTGCTTGTAATCTTTCTCCATGATTGTGACTCCCGAGGTTAGCTGTAGGAAGTCTCATGGGTCTATAAAGAAAATTATTTAATTTCACGCTTTTTCCCCCCATGTGCATGAACAGTATAATAATCAGAGGATTTTAAATTCGTTTTTTTCTCATTTCTAGGTGCAAATAACACATTCTTTCATGTTAAATCAAGCCTAATGACCACGGCGTCTCAGATGAGTTTTCTACCCATATGGTCATGAGTTTCGGGATCCGCGGCCAAATGCCGATCTATTTATGGGCCATGAGCATGAAATGGTTTTAGGAAATTAGGCTCAACCCGTATCTCGATCATTTAGTGAGGAGAAGCCGTGCTGAAAGAAGTGAAGCAGAGAGTCATTTCATGTTTCCCCTCCATTCTCCATTTAGATATCCTCTCTGGTGACCTTACAGCTGTTGACTCAGGTCAGTCACGACGACCAGCTCGATGCCCCAAAGTACAAATGTGCCGTTTCCATGGACTTCATCTGCGCCATCTCCAGGTGTGTGTGTGCGTGTGTGTGCATGTTAATACACAAGACTGAGACTGAAAGCAGAATAATTCAAGTAAATAGGACGTGTTTTGTGTGTTTTATCTTCCAGGACGGTGAATTTTGAAATTGTCAATTACCTTTATGACTTCCTGTGAACCTGCTGAGAATACAGGAGAGAAGACACCCAGTGACGTCAAGACAAAAGAGGGATTTATACATTTATAGACGTGCAAAATGAAGAGCTCAGACTATTGTTGGGAAATAGCTACAGGAATGTTAATCCAATTATGTCGCTGCCCCCTTGTGGCTGATAAATGAGCTTCTTTGTTCTTGTCTCTTATCACTGTCCATGTTAGATATTTGCATTTGTATAAAATAAATGCCATATTGGCAATTTCGCTTTATATTTGTTTTTTGTTGTTAAAAGCCTTTGTTAAGTTTGTTTCCCTTTTAACACATAACATGAACAAACATAACAAAAGTAATCTAAATCTATATTTAGAGCAGCAAAACATTCAGTCAATCAAACGCACAAAAAAAAAAAAAAAAAAGTTATTTAAAACTTAAAAAAAAGGTTAAAAACATTTTTATTTTAACGGTAAACATTTGAGAATCGGCGCACTAGTGAAACACTTTTACCTGTTCCTGTATTTTACAGCCTTTGACTTAATCAAATTAGCATAAAGATGTTAAGCACACTTCAGAGTCAGACAAGAACGGGTAAAAAGAGATTTAAGTATTTTTGATGCAGAGGGGCTCAGACGCTGAAAAAAAAGAAAAGATTTGGAAAGCATTGAGTGCATATAATATCCACTCAGCTCCATTATCTCCCTCTTTTATCCCTCGTGGACCGATGAGGGATCATCGCTCGCGCCATGGTGGCCTGGGAAGAGCTCAGCATCGATTAACAAGACCAGTTTGCAAACGTTGGCTGCATTTAAAGTGCACACGTGTCCCTGTATTAGAGATGAGACATAGGACATGTCGGTGTCTGCAGCACACTGGAATTATAGTCGATCTTAATAGAAATCTCAGTCTATAAATGACCTCTTCACCAGAGGCCACGATGCACTGAGGCCTTCGGGTTAAACCATGAAGGAGGATGAGGTAGTGACTAAACGCTGCGCCTCCTGTTGTGGATCATCGTCACGATGTGGGTGAGGTCCAGACTCTTTATCATCACCTCCATGAAGTCTTCATCACTGCGCGCACCGGCCACAAACTCATCCAAGGAGAGCTCGCCTGTCGGATGGGGAAGATTGTATTTTAAAGACATTAAATATATGTCGCAAAAGTTGAATTTTGTAAGAAATGTTCAAGGATGGTTATTGCTACTCATCTGTGTTTCCTGACTCAAGACAACACTGGAGCTGATGCATATCTGAACAATGTCCACCCATGATTGATTACTTCCTGAATCGAACGAGTGCCAGAACACACTCACCGTCTCCATTTATGTCAATCCTGTCAAACACGTGGTTAGTGAAATCCTCAGCGGATGTTTCCTGACTTTCATTCCCATTGATCGCACGGATGGCCTGCAGGGAACAGAGTTGGGGGGGGGGGGGGAAATCAATTTGCCATGTTGAGGCTGCAAGACAAAAGAAATCCAGTGTCACTGCACCTTTATGATGTTGAGGAGCTCGTGTCGGTCGATGCAGCCGTTGCCGTCTACATCATAAAGTTTGAAATACCAGCGCAGCTTGTGCTCCATCTTTCCCCGCATCACCAGGCTGAGAGCCGCCACATACTCCAAGAAGTCGATGTAGCCGTCCTGCAGAAAACAAGCGGCCAGATGAGGCCTGATGTGCACCCTGCAGTTCCTTGTCAAAACGGTGTCAAACATCAACAAACTATCATGCATGACCGTCTGCTTATTATTAATAAATCAGACCCCCGGTTGAAAGAGACCCCCCCCCATCCATAAAAAGATATCTGTGTGACATAAAGCGTTCCATGATGGAGGATTATCTCCAGGGTCTGTTTGAACAACAATCTTGGCATAAAAGCAGTTGTCTCACAGATACTCTCTCAGTTTAAATCATGCAGAAAGATTGCCAATGCCCTTTGTGAGCTGAAGGGGGAAGGACTAAATATAGCTTCTCAGAGACACTTATTTAAACTGATCTGAAGGCCTTGTTGCTGGGAGGTCACTGCTTTGTGTGGACATGAATGATGCTGATGTTTTTTAAAATTTGGGCAGCATGTTTAAAGTTTTAGGAACTTTCCTGCTCTTGACCTAACTTTAGGTCTAGCCTTAACAAACTGTTCAAAAGTCAAGGGGCAGATCTTGAGTGGTTTTGTCTTCGAGCAAAAACAATTGGTTGATCAAGGGATTAGTCGATAAATAATTTGCCACATTGTGATTATAAAGTAATCATTTAAAGTGGACATGTCATGCTCATTTTCAGGTTTATTTTTGTGTTTTAGGTTACTTGTAAAACATGTTTAGATTAGTTTTTATTGCTTTATTAAAATAAAACCTTTATTTTTCTCATACTGTCTGTCTGAATATACCTGTATTCACATTGACTTTCTCTCTTTACGGTTGAATAAGAACCACTACACCAGCTTTAAAAAAAGTTCATCTCTCTGCAGTCAAAGTATAAAAACCCTCCTGAATTCAACTTTGTAGGTTAAAAAAAAAAAAATCCCAGCATCTTACCTTGTTCATGTCAAAGGTGCGGAACATCTGCTCTATGTAGGCGTTGGCCTCCGGGTCCAGCCCTCGCAGCCCGAAGAACTGCTTGAACTCGTGCAGGGTGAGCTGACCCGAGGGGCACTCGGTCATGAACTTCTTGTACCAGAGGTGCATCTCCACCGCCTGCAGGTCGTCCACGGTGCTTCCTGTTGAGTTACCCATTTCTTCGTGACACCTGAGTGAAATAGCTGGATAGGTTTTTTTTGCAGCTGGTGCACAGACCGCTCAGCCCAAGTGGTCTACTGTGAAGCGGAGGTTATCCCTTTTCACAGTCACACAACAACGGGTCTTAGGGTGAGAGTAGCAGCTGGCGGAGGCCTTTTGTAGCCGTCTGTGTTTTAGGGGGATGAGGCGGTGCCCTCCCCTCTGTGTCCACCTTGGGTTTAATCACTGTCTCGTAATCCAGGCGAACATGCAGATCATCAGCATAATCGCCTCTTTTAAAAGGGCAGGTTGACTATTTCATCTCCGTCCACGTTTACCGTGAGAACTGCTGACAAACACAACGCAGCTCTCATCCCTCACGTGGAGACACAGGACATCCATCACAGTCATCTGAACCGATGACTCACCTCGGAGCGGTGCAGCTGTAACGCTGTGCACACCAGAAAAACACCTCAGCAGAATAATCATTAATAAATAATAACGTTTAGTTGCTGCTCTACTTGTGTTTCATTCTGTAAATAAAAAGAGAGATTGCAAAACTATTTCGTAGAGACTTTTATTTGGACACCACAGTTTAAAACCAAGACGATGAGCCGTGGCTGATTGGTACAGTAACTTAAACAACATGATTGAGTTCGTGAAATTAATATTAAAAACATGCATAAAGCTTTTCAATCTTAGTGTTTATACAAGAAACAAGGGAAATACTAAATAAATCTTGTATTCGTGGTATTCAGCAGCTACAAGTTCATGTTTCTAACAGTGCGTTTTTATGACTTGCAACTTGTGTTATAAGTCACATATAAACAACATATTTATATGTTAGTGCTTAAACTGAGGTCTAAATATGCTAAAAATTAAAATAACTGTATTAATACAAAAGTAAAAATAAAAACGTCATTAGTAAATGCAGCTGTGGGACATTTTAAAGCAACATTTCACTTTTCTTTTTTTTCATTTCTCATTCCAGGAACGGTGAAACTCACATCAGTTGCCTCTTGAATACATTCACAGGACGAGCGTTAGGGTTTCATTCTGGCAATAAAACTTGCAAAGCAGAAGTATATACGTTTCAGGTAATCACAGGAAAAACCCACGGGAAGCAACATCTCCACAGGTGCAGGCAGAGTGGCTCATTTCATTTATCGATACCACAAAAGGATTGGCCAAAATTGAAATGTGGTGTATGCTTCAGACAGGCACAGATGTAAAAAAACAACCAAAAAAAACATTTGGATAGAATAATCTTCCACTGCTGTAGAGCAATAATGTGATATGGAAAAGACACAGTATGTATGCTCAACATATTTTACTCTAGTTTGCATTACCCTGTAACATATTTGCATTAACAGTGATAAGAGTGATGAATGGCAGCAACAGGGTTTGTTCTCACAAACAGCCTTAAATATAGTTTCCAACATTTTGGAAGAGCATGGAATACACATATTACGTAATCATATGTAATAATAAAGCACAAGTAAGACGAAGTAACAAATGGCTATGTTTAAAGAGCTTAAAAAAGTAAAAAGCTTGGATTTTTTAACTGTTAAGGCCTCATTTTCCTTCTTTCAGTTTCCAAAAGTTCACCCCTTCCGTTTCAGTTGCAGTCTTTGTTGTCGTCTTCATGTCTAGACAAACACAGTCAGACAAAGTTACAACAAACAAGGAGTCACTGTGGCTTCATGCCAGAGCACGGGCAGATCTCTCTGGCACCACCAGCGGCACTTTTCCTCTTCCCCCAGTGCAGGTGTCTGTAGATGGAGTCAAACACTGACACCGTGTAGCGTACAAACAGGGTGGTCCACCTCACTGCGCCCACCATCCACTGCACGGAGCGCCCTGCAAAGGCCACAAACACTGCGGTGTAGTGAACCAGCAGCATCAGACTCCTCCCTAGCTGCCTGCCTTGGTTGATGATCCGGTTGACTCCTTGGTCATGTCCTGCCATCCTCATTTCTGTCTTCTGAATTCTTCCAGATGTAGAAAAAAATATTTTTCGTTTTTTTAAATGTATATTTATACGCAGATACTCCCGAGAAAGGAGTAGACGCCTGCGAATTTGCAGACGGTCCCTTAAATACAGGAATCCCGGCTGTCCAATCAGAGCGAAGGAAGTTTTGTTTCCGGGAATGTTTTGGTGATGTGGCTATGCTCTGCCTTCCATCCGAGGATATCACATAAAAAGCAGACACATTCACCTGGGAAGCAATAGTACAGGTGAGTCAAAGGTCCTTAAAAAACACACCACTTACTGAGCTGTATTAAAGAGCTGTCACTCACGAAGAAGAACAACTCATCGAAGCCGGTTTTAAAGAGTCCTTCTAGGTTATTGACCAGCGTTAGCTCGCCTAAGTAGCATTAGCTAATTTACTGTATCGTGGAAAGTAAACACCGGATGTTTCCCCGGATTATCCTGCTCACGCTGCCGTTTCTTGATCTTTAAATGTGCCTACATCTTTTTGGAGGCGTCGCTGTCCAGCCGCTCGGAAAGTTTGCCGTCCATTTTTTTCGAGTTAGCTAGCTTATAATCTTTGCTGTTCACAAAAAGGGTGACGCAGCCGCAGTGAGTGTGTCCGAGCAGGTTCGGGTAAAGTCGGCTCTGTCCGGTCCGGCTCGGAGGAAAAATAGGCTAGGGAGTGTCTACCAATGTGTTGCTTTTTTGTTGTTGTAAAAAAGTAATAAAATTGAGAAAGATATTTGTCAGTGTAAATCCAGGTTGTATAGTTTATTTATATAAATGGTTCCGAAAAATCTATTTACATAATATAGCATGCATTTTTAGGTTAATCTTCTCAATTATTGAAAATCATTTGGCCTATGATATTCTGATTTAAAAGTTTCCTAGAGCCCAAACATGATTATGCAATTCCCTTAATTTTGTCATCTACTTGTATGTAATTTTTATTCCTATCTTTGTAACATTAAGAGCAACTTAAAACCAGAGTTAAAGTCCTTGTAAACCATAAAACTGATTCTGATATCAAATTGCTTATTTTTTTCCAAACACCTCAAACTTAAATATATCTTTTACCACATAAGACAAGATATAAACGGCAAAGCCTCACAGTTCAGCTGCTAAAACTAAGAAATATTGATTGAAAATCAATTATTTCTACATCCTTTTGACTAATAGTGTCCACTCTAGTGTAACGTAACATGCCGTGGCATGGAGACACTGTGTATAAAAGGTAAAATACAGTAAATATGCTTGGGACTATGTGTATAATCACACCTTGAGAGGACGCGTCATTCGGCGTCGAGCAGCACCTCAAGCTGTTCTTGGCAAAGACAGTAAATGTGCACATATCCTACATTATATACTGTATATTACAAACATACGGCTGCTCTGTGAGTAATGTATTATGCTCATTGATGGAGGACATTGCAGAAAGTCAATAGTTAAACATTTCCACAGTTTTATCTATGGGGAACAGAAGAGGGCTTGCGCAGTTGTGGCAAAGAAATTGAATTGTATGCCAGATATTAATAATGTTACTTTGATATTCCCCCTCACAGAGCCATCTTTATGTTCAGCCGTCTGGCCACAGTCCTCCAGGAGCTCTCTGGAGAGGAGGGCCCAGATGGAGATCCGCAGGTGAGAGAGCATCACATCAATTATGACAAATTTAAAAGAGTATTTGCCAAGGCAGCTTCAAAGGGTATTCCCTCCATTTCTCCTAATGCTACTCAGTAGCTTCTTTTATTTGATCACAGAGCTAGAGAGGATATGATATTATATAGCTGTTAAACTGGTTGAACAGGTCAAACTGACCATATCTGTTTCCTCTAACAGGGCGTGCTGGTGCCTCAGCTCCCTGCCGGTGAGGGTCCGGCTCCTGTGGAGTCTGAGGCCCCTGAGGAGGCCATGGAGAGGCTGGCTCACCTGGAGCAACTGGTGGTCCAGCTGAAGGAGTTCATCCGAGACAAAGACTCTCAGCTGTTCAACAAAGATGCACAGCTCAAGGTGAATAACGTGTGTGTGTGTGTGTGTGTGTTTTCTATCAAGACCCCAAAGTCAGTTATATTCTTGGTGTCAACTAATGCTTTTTGTGCTTCATATCTACAGAACGAGAAGGAGGAAGCTGACGCTCGCTTCACCAAACTCAAAATGCAGGCCAAAGCCAAGATGGTGGCACTCAACAAACAGATAACAGATTTGAGAGGACAAGGAGAAGCAACAGTACGTTCAAATGAGCCCAAATAGCCTCAGCCTCACAAATCCTCCTACAACGATCTTATACACGTTTTTATCTGACTCAAACATCTGTTTTGTCTACAGCAGAGTCCAGACAGCTCTTTTACAGGAGCTGCAGTCGAGGAGGAGCTCCAGGAGCTGAAGAACAAGCTGAGTGAGGAGGAAGCCAAAAGCAGAGAGCTCTGGGAGCAACTCCAGAACACAGAACAGATCCTTCAAGAGAAGCAGTCTGCCCATGCTGAACAGGTGACATATCTGGGTCTCTCATTACATGTAGTCGCATTCTGTTAATGAACGAGGGCTTTCAATGATTTGTTGTGTTATTTTTGTTTTCAGTTGGGGAAACTGCAGGCTGTGGTCTGTGAGAAGGATGTGCGATTCCAGGAACAGATCCAGAAACACGAGGAAGAGCTGCTGAGGGTCACGACACAGTCTCAGCGTGATGGCGAGCTTCAGCAGGTAAAAGCACCGTCGGATCTTTAAAAAAACTGTAACTGTAACACTTTATTCAGAAAATAGTTTGAGCTGAAACCCATTATGTAATTACAGTTTGATAACTGGGCACATAACTCAAATTTGCCTCAGTTCCTCTCCTCTCGAGGGGATAAACACAAAACATGTTTCAGGTTTTCCACTCATGAAAGAGCAGATGATGGCCACACTTCACAGATTTGGTCTCTTTGTGTTTGTTTGTCCCAGGCCCTGCATGCAGCGCAGAGGCGTTGTGAAGAACTCGAGGAGGCCTTAAACTCTCGGTCCCAAGTGCTGGAAATGCTGCAGGAGGAAGTGAGCAGTGCTGATCAACAAAAACAGGTACACAACCGGATGCACTTGATGCCATTTGTGCAGATATTTCTAGTGTGTTGGTTTAGAGACTGTTGTGCATGTTGGCACATATTTACATATGCTTCAGTTGTAATGAATAGTGCTCCTGCTTGATGAAAAGAAAACTGCTCAAACAGTCGCACCCTTATCGTATGCATTGTTTGGCTGAGCCACACACAACACACCCACTCATGTCCTCTTTCTCCTTCTCTCCGTCTAATTTCTGCTCAGATCTTGACTGCCCAGTTCCGTCAGATGGAGCAGGAGCTGGCCGAGGCCATCAAGCGGAGGGAGGAGGAGAGGCAGCAGTGGGCCGAACAGGCCGGCAGGGCCGATGCAGAAGTCGCAGCCCTCCGAACCAGCCTGGAGGACTTTGATAGAGAGAGGACGGAGGTGGCGGAGCAAGAGGGCGAGCTGGCCTCCCTGAGAGAGGCAGAACATGTTGGTCGGGAGGCTCTGGAGAAGGAAAAGACGGAAGTTGCCAGATTGGAGAGAGAACTGGATCTGATGAAAGAGGCTGAGCGTGACGCTTCAGAGAGCGACAGGGCGGAAATAGTTCGGCTGGAAAGTGAACTTGCATCCACGAGAGAGGCAGTCGTCCATGCCAGCCAGGACGCCTCAGAGAGGGAGGGGGCAAAAGTCGATAAGCTAGAGCGAGAGCTGGCCTCACTGAAGGAGGAACATCAAGATGCCCAGAAGAAGGCTGAGATCTTGGCTGAAATTTGGGGACCTCTGCGGTCTCTGGCTCTCGAAGAAGCAGCCGAAGAAGACGTCCCCCTCCCTGCTGACCTTTCCCTGTTCCTGCACACTGTGCAGTCTGTTGAGACTCAACTGACGAGGCTGAAAGATGAATGCAGTGAGAGAGAGGAACATTGTGTCGAGCTCACCCACACCATGGAAACCCTCCAGGGTATGAAACTGTTTGTTTATGAAGTTCAGGCATGTGAAACCTTTTAGTTTCATCGAGATGTTTAAATATGAATCTCTGATTTTCAGAACAACTTGACAGAAAAACCACAGAACAGGAGGAAACCACTGCCATGACACAACAGCTGCAGCATCAAATCATAACGGTTAGTGCTCAGAACCCATGAACACCTGGTATTATTACATGATCTGTATCTGGATGCATTAACTGGATAATGGCATTTAATCAACAGGCATTGAAATACGTTGTTGACAATGTGAGCCCTCCAAATGTGGTCTTAAAAAACACAGAAGCAAGTTTCTGCTCAACACCAGAATTGAGCAACTTTTCTTACTTGATGTAAATTCAAAAGGGAATCTTAAATAAGCTCCTTGATACTCTGCAAGTCTTATCATCTCAGCAAAGATTTAACTTCAAAGTTTATCATTGCCTTCGTAATGACTTTCTGTTTTTCTGTCTCTGTGTTTATATGATCAAAAAAGGTGTTGGAAGCGTAAGATGTGGGACTGGAAGCTTAGTATAAGCTGAGGTATAAGAAGTTACAGTAGTTCTCAGTAGTCCGTCTACAAAGTCAGACAGACGTGTCTTTTTATTGTACCTCTTCTTTAAAATACAGTTTGAGGAACTTTTATTTTGAGAGTCAGGCTGGTCCTCTACACCTGGTCCAGGGTCACAACATGTGTCTGTCTCAGACGGGACAGATGCAGGGTCATAGACAGACTGTGGCTACTGCGCCTAATCCCCTCTGCACTGATCCACTCTTAGGACTGTCTTATCTGCCCTTCACCTCACGCTACAGCCGTGTGTGCTGCTGATATAGATTTAGGATCAATCATAGAAGCCATACAGAGCTTTAAAAACAACTTTTTGTACAGGAAAGTATCTCCAGTAAATGTTTAATCATGAGATCAAAAAGCTTTAATCTTCCTTAATATCTTTTTTTTTTTTGTTTCAGGCGTCTGAAAGGGATGATGAGACTGAACCATCAGCAGAGGATTCATCTGAAGCTAATAAAGGTACAAAAACTGGATTCGTACTCCCAAAATAAAATTCATGCATAACATGGAACATAATGGTTAAGATCAGTACGCTCACACACACACTAAAGGGGATTCTGCTCTGCCTGTCAGAGGTGTTTGTTTACCTTTTTTGCAGCTCTTATTTACAAGGATACTCTGTATAGGGACAAAATTACATAACTTGACATTATTGAGTGTGAGGCAGTGATGAAAAATATATATGGACATTTACTTAAGTACTGTATTTAAATACAAATTTGAAGTTTTTGTATTTCTATTTTCCTTCGTACTTTACTCTACATTTATTGTACAGCTATAGTTACCAGCTACTGTGTAGATTTAGATTATTAATACTAAATATAATCAACAAATAAATCATGATGCTTCAGCGCTGAAATGATAAGTCAATCGACAGAAAATGAATAATAACTTACTCGTTTTGTTGACTTCCACAGCACACGTGCTGGACCTAGAGCAGCAGCTTTTAGAAAAAGACAATGAGCTGGTTGCCTTGCGGGAATCCCTCAGACTGGCTGACGAGCACAGCTCCAGTGGGGCTGCATCATGTGAAACCTACGATCAGACTCCAGATCAGGGTCAGGATGCCAGTGCGGCCCCCCGTGACAGTTCTGCGGCCCTTCCTGACTTCATGGAGGATACACAGGAAGAGGAGACCACCTTAGTTGCTGAGGACACCTCAGTCCTCTGCATTTCTGCTGATAATGAGAGCAGCCCAGAGCTTATTGGACACCAGTCTGAGTCCCCAGAAGAATCCAAAGGGACCTCCTCAGATGAGATGGTCGCCAGTAGTGATTCAGAGGTGGCCCACAGCAGCTGGACGCTCCTAGAAGCTGTGAATCAAGATGGAGGCCAGGAGTGGCCGCCCATCATGCAGGACTTTGGCCAGCTGCAGCTGCAGTCATGGGAGGCAACGAGCATGGAGCAGGAAACCTCCACGGTTCAAGTCGAGTCCTCCTCTGTCATCATCCGAGAGACGGTGCAAGTTCATGTAACTCAGCACGGTTCTTCCACCGCAGATGGTGACGTGGCCTCTGGTCAGGTCTTCGCTCAGGCCTTAGCTGAGGAGCTTCAGAGGAGGTACAGTGAGCTCTTGGCTGAGCTTCAGAGGCTCAGAGAGGCAGCTGCAGAGTCACAGGAGAAAATCGAGAGTCTGGAAGATGAAACACAGTTCCTTACTGATGCCAAAGAAGAAGCCGAGTCCCAGGGCAATAGTTTTATAGAGGAGCTTAAGTCAGCCAGAGAGGAGTTGGACAAGCTCTCTCAGCAACTCAGCTCCGTGGTGGAGAAACACGGTGTTGAAATGCAGCTTCTGGAAGATCAGATAGACATTTTAAGCACTGAAAGAACAATTAAGGAAGAGAAGATCAAGGCCCTGCAGACTGATCTGGAAATGGCCCACCAAGCGTTCTCCGAGCAGGAGGGCCAGGCCAGGATGCTGAGTGCTCAGCTGGAGGACAGAGAGCTCCTCTCCTCCGAGTTGGAAAGGAGGCTTCAAGATATGGAAAGCAGCATGCTGGAATACTCTCAAACATCAGATATTAACAATGACACTGTGTCAAAGAAGGACATGGAGATCAGCGAGCTGCACGACCGTCTCAGCCAAAAAGAGCAAGAGGTGATGGAGCTCAATGACAGCATGTCTGCTAAACTCCTCCAAGCAGAAGAAGAGAAGTTCCAGACAGACGGGGAAGTCGGTAAACTGAAGGAGCAGATAGTGGACCTTGAGAAAGTCAGGGACGAGAAACAGAAAGTGAGTTCTGAAGACTCAGCCGCTCATGTGGATGATGAACTTGTCAGTGTGCGAAAGGAGAAAGGAGTGCTGGAAACCCAGCTGACGACCACAAAGAAGAAGCTGCAGGCTGCACTTGTGCAGCGCAAAGAGCTCATGAGGAAGGTTGCCGATTTTGAGGTAGAAGCAAAGAAACGGACAGAGCGAGATGAAACTCCTACAGACGTTCCTGAGGTAGAACAATCGAGAGGACATGACATTCAGGAAATGGAGGCTAAAGTCATCGAACTCGAGCAAGCTTTAAGGTCCAAAGAAGAGGCAGTTGAGACACTTGAGCTGAAAATCAGCCAGCAGGATCAAGTTCTCAGCGAGACGCTCGCTCTGAATAGAAAGCTAAGTGAAGAAGCTGCAAACTCTCAGCAGGCGGACGGTTCTTCTGAAACAACTGTGTTGCAATCCCAAGTGGCCTCTCTGGAAGCGGAGTGTGAAACCCTTCAGAAGAAAGTTCAAGATGCCCAAGAATCTCGCAAGGAAACAATCCGCAAGGCAAAAGAGAAAGACAGGCACCACCGGGAGCAGCTGAAGCAGCAGAAAGAAGAACACGGCGAGCTCGTGGAACGTTTTGAGGTGCAGAGCGACGAGCGAGAAGAGCTTCTGACCAAAGTGAGAGAATTAGAAGAGAAAGTGAGCGCTGAAAGAGAACCTCGTCAGGAGACCAAGCGGCTGGCTGAAAATGTGGCAAAGCAAACAGCGGGTGATTGGGTCCAGGAGGACTGGGTGGATTTTGCCACATCTGAGACGGATTCGTCGCGGCCACATTCCAGCGACCCGGTTCAGCATTTTGCGGAGCAGTCTGACGTCCTCTCTGCACAAATGGAGGAATCTGTGAAAGCACTCAGAGACGAGATCCAGATTGTGCGGCTGGCTAACACAGAGCTAGAGAAGCAGCTGCAGGAAACCCACACCGGTTTGTGTCTGAAAGAGGCTGAATTATTGGAATTGGGCAAAGAGCTACTCGCTCTAAGAGAAAATGAAAGACAGATCGATGCACTCTCGGAGGAAATTCATGATCTTAGAGAGAAGTATCAGCAGGCTGAGTCTTACGCTGAATCCCTGAAAGCAGAGATGGAGGCCGACGCAGCAACTGCAGATTCTACTTCCTCCATCACAGCACTTCAGACCGAAGTGCAGGACTTCAAGCAGTTCCTCGACAATAAAAACCATGAAATCATGGAGCTGAGTCAGCAGCTCAGCGAGCAGAACTCTCTCATACGCTCAATGCAGGACACGGTGTCTCAGAAGGATCAGCTAATAGCTTCCTTACAGGAAGAACTGCAGGCCGAGCAAGAAAAAGCCCAAAGGTTAGAGGTTGAGGTTCCACTGAAGCAGGAGGAAGGAAGAGACAGCGAGGCAAAGATCCAGCAGCTGCAGCGAAAGCTTCAGGCTGCTCTGATCTCTCGCAAAGATGCTTTGAAAGAAAACAAAACCCAGAAGGAGCAACTAGTTTCAACTGAGAAGCTTGTTGCTGAGCTGCAGCAGAAAATTGAGTCGGCAGAAGATGAGCTGGAGAAGCTCAGAGCGGAAAGAGTTAAGCTGATTGATGAGGTCGACCGGACATTGGTGGAAAACCAAAGCCTAGGGTCGTCCTGTGAGAGCCTCAAACTGGCCATGGAGGGCATACTGACGGAGAAAGATGGCTGTAAGAGAGAAGTGGAGCTGGCGAAAGAAGAGGCGGCCAGAGCCTGCGGAGAATGGGAGGAAAAGGTTCAAGGCTTGAAGGACGAGTACGAGATCCTGCTCAAGTCGTATGAAAACGTGAGCGACGAGGCAGAGCGAGTGAGACGAGTGCTGGAGGCCGCCAGGCAGGAGAGGCAAGAGCTCGCGACTAGGGTGAGGACGCACGAGGCTGGGAGGCAGGAAGCCGAAAGACAGGCGGAAGAGGCACAGAAAGAGGTGACTTCAGTGAAAGACAAAATGAGAAAGTTTGCCAAAACGAAGCAGCAGAAAATCCTGGAGTTAGAGGAGGAGAATGAGAGACTTAGCGAGATGCAGGACAAGACTGTAATAAAACGAGAGGGCAAGGCTCTCAAAGTTGAGGTCGAAAGACTTCAAGCTGAGCTGGATGCTACTGTGGCAGAAAAAGACTCTTTAGGGCAGCAGATTGAAGAGTTGAGGGAACAACTTGCCCGGACAAGAGAGAAAGAAGACGGCGTAATTCAAGCTCCTTTGCTTAGCTCTGCAGCTGGTGTAGAAGAGGTCGTCACTGCCCAGCAATCAGACATAATCATGACTAAAGCAGAGCCTGTTGAGAGTCAATATGAAGACAGAGATAGACCCTCAACTCCAGAAGAGACACCAGCTGACCAAATGGCTGCAGTGCATGCACCAGAAACACATTCACAACCTACTGAGGAAAAGGAAAAGGCAGAAATGATGGAAAGTTTTAAAGTTTCATTCGACAATAAAATGAGGGAGATGGAGGCAGCTGTCGGTGCAGAACGGGAACTGTGGCAGGAACAGGAGGCTGGACTCAAAGCCGAGCTGGCTTCTCTCGAGCGAGATCTTCAGGAGAGTAACGAGAAGGAGAGCCTTGTGGCGTCGCTACAGAAGTGCCTTCAAGAGGGCAAAGAGAGAGAAAAGAGTCTGGTTGAAGAGGGATCAAAGAGGGAGGCCCAGTTCAAGGAGCTGCTCCGAAGCCTCGAAGCTGAGAAAGACAACCTGGAGGAGCGTCTGATGAACCAGCTGGCTCAGCTCAACGGGAGCATCGCTGGCTACCAGCAAGAGGCAGCAGACAACCGCGAGCACCTCGCTGAGCTGCAGCGGGAGGTGGAGAGGCTGGAGAGGGAGCGAGCCGAGCTGGAAGCCGAGGCTCAGAGTGAGAGTGACCGGGCTGCCAGGCTGGAGGAGGACATGAGGCAAGCCCAGAGAGAAAGGGCTGAAGCCGAAGCAGAGTCGGGTAAGCAGAGGGAGCTGGAGCAACAGCTGCGGTCTGCCCAGAGGGTCCGAGAAGGCAGCCAGAGCCGAGCGCGTCAGCTTGAGGAACTGTTGAGGGAGAAGCAGCTGGAGGTCCGTCAGCTGCAGAGGGACTGCATCAAGTACCAGGAGAGGATCAGCGAACTGGGTCGAGAAGCTAAGTCGCTGCAGCTAGGCCATGATGAGCTCCACAGCAAGCTAGAGCAATCCCAACTGGAGACTTCCAAAACCACGGAAGACCTGAAAAGGTGTGAAGCAGAGTTGGCCAGCTGCAAATCCCAGCTGGACGAGGCCCAGACGCAGGCACGCGAGGCTTTAGCTGAGAAAACCACCCTTGAACAGAATGCACAAAAGAGAGAGGCCTCGTTGATAGCGGAGGCAGAGCAAACCCTCGACTCTGTGAGATTCAGGCTCGGAGCCGAACTGAAGGAGATGGAGCTGAGACTGGAAGAGGTGGACAGAGAAAGGGACCGGGAAGAGGAAGCCACTGTGGAGGCCAGAGTGGTGGCAGAAGGAGCCGAGAGGCGCGCCCAGGAGATGCAAGCCCGTCTGGACGAGTCTCTGGCCAGGTTAGCCGCCTTCTCGCGCTGCATGTCCTCACTGCAAGACGACCGGGACAGAGTTTTGGACGAGACCCGACAATGGGAGACTCGCTTTAATGATGTGCTGCAGAGCAAGGAGGCTGAAGTTCGGGAGGCTGAAACAAGGGCCAAGGAACTGGCAGAACAGCTTCAGAGAGAATCGGCACTGAAAGATGAACTTCAGCTGTCAGTGGACAGGTAAAGATCGTCTCTCTGCATTTGTCTTATTTCCCCGAATCCTTTGATTATGTTCAGCTTTTTAGCTCAAAACTCACAAGAATTTTTTATTTTTTTTCCAGACTTGAGAAAGCAGACAAAGACTGGAAGCTGAAACTGGAAGAGGAGGTTAAGAAAGTCGCTGAGAGCCAAGCTGCCCTAGAGGAGGCGAGCAGCAAGCTTCAACAAACTACAACTGAGCTGCAGTCTGCACAACATGAAGCCCATGCCCTGAAAAATGAGGTGGAGAGTCTAAAGCTGAGGGCCAGAGCTCTGGATGAGGCTGTGGGTCGGCTGCAGGGTGAAGTGGACCAGGCCAGGACTGAGCTGAGGGAGAGGGAGGCAGAAGAGAGGCGGCTGTGTCTGAACGTGGAGCAGCTAGAGACAGACCTGAGGTCCTCTAAGGCCTTGACAGAGAGCCTGCAGACTGAGTTAAACGAGAAGGAACGGAGAGAGATGGAAATGCTGGTGGAGAAGGAGCAGGCTGTTGCTCAGGTATTAACATGTACATCTACAGTGCATTTTGTATATTGTTCATGGATGACACATCTCCCACCATTCATGTGTGATTTGCTTCCCAGGCTGCAGAGGAAGCGAGGAAGGAGGCCGACAGCCGGGCACAAGAAGCCGAGGGAGAGCTGGAGCAGAGAAGAGGGGAACTGCGAGATCTGGAAGAAAAACTGCGAAAAGCAGAGGAAGAGACCAACAACAGAAAAGCCAGACTGGACTCTTTCATGAAAGCCATGGGCTCCCTGCAGGATGACCGAGACAGAGTCCTCAACATGTACAAACAGCTGGAGGAGAAGCACCTGCAGGTAACGCAGACAAAACGAAAGCTTATAAGATATGTCGAGCTTTATGTAGTAGCCGATGTAATGTCTTGTATTGTGTCCCAGGTGATGTTGGAGAAAGATGGCCTGATCCAAGAGGCGGCGGGGGAGAACAACAGCCTGAAAGAGGAGCTGCGCTCTCTGCTTGTCCAGAGAGACGACCTGTATGCTGAAAAGGCCCAGCTATCGGCTCAGCTTCACGGCTACCGCGAGGAACTTAACCAAGTCCTGAGCATGAAGGAGTCCCAACACAAACAGCTTCTGGCAGCTCAGCGGGAGCGCATTGCCTCCCTGGAAAAAGAACACAAGGAATTGGAAAGTCAGGTAAAGAGCGTGAGCAGAGCCAGAGAGATGGAGGTAGAAGCAGTCAGAGTGGAGAGGGAGACCCTCAGTCAGGCTGTTGAGTTTAAGACAGCATCACAGGTGATAGATGCTCCCGGCGCAGAAGTTGAGAAGCTGAGGGAGCAGCTGCAAGTGGCGAGAGATCAAGCGGTGGCACTGGAGGAGACCCAACAGAAGGAGAGACAAGCGCAGGAGAGCAGGAGCAAAGAGCTGTCGGAGCTGCGATGGGAGGGAGGTGTGATGCGGACGGAGTCGGAGACCGCCCAGGAGAGGGTGGCCGAGCTGGCCAGGGACTTGCTGGCTGTCGAACAGAGTCTGCTGGTGGAGAGGGAGGCGACGACGCAGCTGAGAGCAGAGAACCAGTCATTCTCAAAAGCCATGGCCTCCCTCCAGGACAGCAGGGACCAGGCGGTAAACAAGGTCCAGGAGCTGAGCCTGAGGCTGGAAGAGATGAGTAAGGCAGGCGGCCACGCGGCACAGAGCAGCCCTGGAGGCTCCGCTGGAGAAGTGTGGGGGCTGAAGAACGCACTACAAGCCCTGCAGAATGACAGGGAGAGACTGGTGAGTTACATGTCGGACCACAACTCTCCTGGCAAAGAATGTAAATAATGTAAAACAGTTTGATAATGTGGATTTTCCGCTGATGTATCTTTTATTTTGTGCAGCTGGAGCAGCTTCAGGCACAGTCGTCTGAGCTCAAGATGCTGAAGTCAGAGCTGGCTCGACTGGGAGCAGGAGAGCTGATAAAAGTCAGCCAGGAGCTGTTTGAGGAGAAGAGGAAGAGCGAAGACATGCTGGCTGACATAATGCAGCTGGGGAATATGGTGCAAATGGGCAAGCAGGAGATAGAAACTCTCAGGTGAGCCACAGAGCCGGCGGCCTGTCGCTGTTTTTATCAAGCAAAGTGGCACAAAAGGCCTTTCGTCGTGCGTGAATATGTCTGCCTTGTGCTTTGCTAGACTGGAGCGTATGGACTGGATGGCTCAAGCAGAGCAGCTGAAGCAGCAGACCCTCGCCACTCTCTCGGAGAGGGACCAACAACTGCGGCAACTCAGCGCCATGCTGGAGGAAGCCCGCGCTCATAAGCCCAAACTTCAGCAGGAACACTATCAGAGAGAGGTATACATCTTGTTGTACTAGGACTTTTTGGCACAAATGCCCCCCAGGTTGTGTGTTTGTTCCTCGTCTTTTAGTTCCACATCTCATACCACATTGTGTGTCAGTAATCTCTATTGGCCCTCCAGAAATGTGGCGTGATATAAACTATAAAATCAGTAAGACGTAGGACAGTGATGTTGCATATAATGTGAATTTTCTACAATGTCATTATCTTCCCCACAGGGCACAGAGGAAGTGGACAGTGCTCCGGGAGCCCCACAGGAGCGAAGCAGCCTTGTAGACAGCCACGCTTACATCGCTGAGGTCAAAGAGCTCCAGAGAAGGTAGAGTACAGGTCAAACCTTACAGGAAGTGCTGTTGTAAAAGTGTTTGGATAAAACATGTCGATGATAATCAATGTTTGATTCTTTTACATCAGGCTGGGTGAAGAGATGGAGCAGAGGGTGGCTGCGGAGGAGCAGCTAATGGCCACACAGGATCGATTCAAACGGTATGAAATATGATGCATGATAACAGAGAAGGCATATTAAAGCTTTAAGATATATTTGTATATTTTCACCGGATTAAAATGACTGAAAGGTGTTTCCTCTAGTGACTAAATCACCTGGATCTAAAGAGCTTTTTAGCATCTTTCAGCTCATTGTTTTGGTTTTTCGGCCCGTTTTTCTTTACTCTCTCATCAAAGCCGTTTCCTATTTTTATCGATTAGTTGTTTGACTTCATGTCACTTTGTCAATTGTTCCAAAGCCAAGCTAAAATCAAATCATGCTTTGTCTTAACAAAACCCAATGAAGACAGAGAAACATTGCTCATAATTTTGTTCTCGATTAAATGTTGAGACTAACGATCACATTCTGTAATAACTGTTGCCTAACGGGGCTTTAATATGCTTTCTGTCGTTTCTCTGCATTTACATCATTCATCTTTTTGCTCTGACAGATTTGTTCAATCCACAAAATATGACCGCTAACGTCAGTGTTTTTTTTAATATGACAAATCACAGCCAGGCTAAATGGCCCTCCGCACAAGAAAAGGATCACTCGGAGACCTCTCTTTTGATCGAGCCGGAAGGAGTTGTCACCCGAGTAAGGCTCCGCTAATGTCCTGTACCACCTCATTTGTCATCTTAATAGCTCTAGTAATAAAGACTTGATGCACTGAATGTTTCCCGTAACCTTGTCCTCCCTCTCCTGCAGACTCGGAGAGGTGGTCCGGGTTTGACGCGGATGCTCCGAGTGGCTTTCTGCTCCCGTCAGCGCACCCCTCTGCTGTTCAGCCTCTATCTGATCACCGTGCACGTCCTGCTGCTGCTGTGTCTGGGCGGATACCTCTGAAAGCAGCTCCCCTTTTAAAAACAAAAACCTGACAGATAAGAGATGGAGAGACACGGACCTAACCCAAGCCATCAATATGCTTTATATTGTTACACGGAATACATTATAGAAGGGTGTGAAGGATGTTCTACACAAAAACGTTGCACTTTACAGGACTTCTGCATTTAGCCAAAGTATGTAGATTTATGTAGGAAGCTATTGCTCTTGTATGACTTTGAGGGAAACCCCAGAGAGGACATAAACGGACTTCTTCCTAAAACTCTATGGTATATATGGTGGAAAGGTCGATTCTTATTGGCAGATTGTGTTTTTCACGTGCCTTTAGATTTGGATAGAAAAACGTTACGTTAAAACAAAAAAATGACGTGTTGGGGACTAGTTTAACGGTAAGCTAAATGTCTGTTAATAATGACGCCACATGTCGGCAGTTAGCTTAGCATCCAGACAAACGGCTAGCCTCCAAAGGCCACCATTACATACTTTATATTGTGTTTGTTTAGTTCAGAAAAAACCAAAGTAACCATTTTCCAGAGGTTAATTTCCGGAGGTGTTTATACAATAGTGAGTGTAGAACATTGAATTGTGGTTTAAACACTTAACAAACGAGAGATAATGTGTCAATTAGTGAGCTTTAGAGGTTCTTTTAGAGGCTAGCTGTTTCCACTATATGCTAAGCTAAACATCTGCTCATATCTGTCTAACGGACCGATATGAGAGTGATATCATTCCTGTCATCTAATATGCGTATACTTCCCAAAATGTCCATTATACTGTTATTTTAAGATGGCTTGAGGTTCAGGGCGTGCTGTTATAGTCCGGTCTCTTCCTCTTCTACTCATTTCATGCACAAAAACAGAGCACAGTGCAATTTAAGTTACACATTCCTATTGTGGGTTTCCTTTTCTTCTTCTATAAATCACATTTAAACAAAAGGGAGCATATTGATATCTGTACATATGTAAGTGTATTATGTATGTCAGCTGGATGTGGGTTTTCCTCCCTCTTGCATATCCCATAAGATTCCCGGTCCTCTTGCATAGACTTAGTTTTTACGGCGGATGAAGTTGCCATTCTGGTGCAATGTTACCACCGTGTGGCTTCATTCCAGAGGGGAGAGACTGCGGTTTTCTAATGATATCCGTGCCATTATAGACTACTCTGATGTAGCGTAATTTATTGCCATAACAGTTAGAATGATCCTCGTGTATATTGACATCATCCAGTCGATTCTTGTTTATTTAATCACTCACTGTCGGTGAAATGATCCCTCTGTACTCCTCTTCCTAAACATTCATGATCTTATTCACATCTTACACTGAAACATACTTTTAACTGTAAATAATTGTTTAAAAGGGCTGTGTAGAAAACTAACATATAATAAAGGTGTTGGTGGTGTAGATCAGGGACAGGCATTCATTATTTACTCATTTGTGTGTCTGTAGAAAAATCTGATGTTGGGACTTTTTTTTGACTACTGTTTATTTTGGGCTCAGTTCATTTTAATTCTAATTCTGCAAATAAAAACACGATTTGTTTGGTTTGTGAAGTAATGAGGAAATGTTTTTCATTAATCAACGATTTAGCTGTTTCAGAAAACATTTATAATTGTGGGAGTGACTTCATGTGACAATTTTGTAATTCACACAATAACGCGCTGCGTCTTAAAAGCTCTTAATGCTTCTCTATATTGGAAGAAGCATGATGTAAACACACTGTCTTTGCTTGCACATTCACTTTTTGCAAAAGTGCGTATAGCACAGAATAAAGATTAAACAAATAAACTGTTTGTCTGTACTGAGGTCAGCAAGTGAATTGAAACATGGAAGTTAAATAGTACAGATATAGTTCAATATATGAACTACTGAGCCAGAGGAAATATTAATATTAGGTATAATAATCTTTTTATCATGAAGGATGCAAACTTTCCTGAATGTGCCTGAATCTAATCGAGGTTTTCGAGTTATTGTTTTAGACACTTTCATCCAGAATTCTTTGATGGCTTAGAATATTGACATCTGAAGCCAAATTTAAAATGCTTTGCTTACAAATCATCAAAAACGTAACAAAGAAAAAACATAGTCCTTAACTCTGAGTAGTAAATCTTTCCCAGGTTTCTCCTATCGCTGTGGTTCATTGTGTATAAACTGTGTGAGTCTGCCCCCAAGTGTTGTAACTACACTACAGCCGGCTAAATCACAGTTGTAGCGGACCCTGCATTCAAGTTCTGCTCATAAAATAGTTTTAAATGGAAACAATTATAGCTATAAGTGATGGCGATAATTGCCAGTGTCCGTGTGTTTAAGTGTTTGTGGTCTGAAGTAGTTGTAGTAGCTCTTAAATCCTAAAACTCCCCATTTACTCTTATCAGCACTTTGTCTGGTCCTTCATCCTCGGAGTTCCGAGCGCATTTGAATGCAGCATTTCTTTATTCTTTATTTCATTTTCTTTATTTTTCTTTCTTTAAACATAATAAAATACAATCATACTACATATACACCTGTTATACTACAATAACAAAGCCGTGTGAGTGTTTTTAATTAAAGTACGATAAAAATAGAATTTGTATTATTATTTACATCAACGCGCGTTCACGTACGCGAGATCCGCGTTCACGTGTCGCCCATCAAACTGTCTCAACTTGAGTGAAGAACTTCGAGATCACTTTGTCGGTGTAATATCCGCCTAAACACGGATATATTAACCTGACGACTAGAAGGTAATGTTGTTTTTCTTTCTTCAAACAAAGTCAGACAAGCCTAAATGTATTTACACTTATTTTATTCACCTTTAAAGTTTATTAAGGAAGTAGATTTAGTCGGACGTATACTTAGTTTCTGTAAACTTCAAAAGTGGACTAACATTAGGTTGCATATATATATCTTATTTGTTACCTGTATGCCATAACATTATGTCCAATATTACTTCTTCTGCAATTACTTAACAACTTCCAATTATAACAGTAAAATATGATACAAAAAAAAAACAATTGATGTGTATAGAGAATCTTTAGTGTGTTAAAGTATTTAAGACTCTACAGGAAGTATTTCTCTTTAAAAGTATGTTGTCGTAATACTGTTTCATAAGGATTTTAGTGTATTTGTACGACATGAAGTACTGCTGTGTGTTTCATTATGGGGAAATGAAGCTTCGTGTTGAAAATAACTTCCTTTTTGAGACTTCAGCAAATGGATGTCAGAGCTTGTGGTTGCACATTAGTTTGTGCAGTGATAAATAGAGAATTATCTGTCAGTGCATATATAACAGTTGTGAATACATGATCATTAATAAGAGTTATATACTGTCTTCATTGTGGCTCATTATGTTTTACTTCCCCAGATGTGGAAGTCAGCCGTGGGCCACAATGTGACCATGAAGGTGGCTGCAGAGGGGGACGACTGGGAGACGGACCCTGACTTTGAGGTACTGTATACTTCCTGGAGATGTGTATCACGGTGAGGGAAAAGATGTCTGCGTCAGTCAAAGCATCTCTAAATGTATGTTTCAGAATGACATATCGGAGCAGGAGCAGAGGTGGGGAGCAAAGACCATCGAGGGTTCAGGGCGAGCAGAGCACATCAGGTAAGAGATGCATTATTTCTGTGTCTGAAAACGAACGATTCTTTAGATGATGCAGAGAAATGCAGACTGGGTGCCGTGTAGCAACAGGAAGAGGAAGTGAGAGCACAAGCTGTCAGACAGCAAGTCTCTCCTAATATGGGTAATATGATGACACTTTGACATCGTTCCAGGCAGTGGTGCTGAATGTAAGAATATGACTTAGAGATTGATCACAGATTTAGGTAAAACTTCCTGGAAAGTCAACAAACACTTATAAATGTGTGAGTAAAGTCATGACACTTTGAAATGCTTCTGTCTGAGAGAAAGCATGATGTAAACACACTGTTTACTTACGAGTCTATAAGTTGCTACCTGCTAGGTTGTGAAGAATCCCTTCAGCTGGTGTTTATCCTCCTCCAGCAGGGCACTTCATTTGTAACTAATTTATAGTTATTAAGTTCTTCAGGAAGACACTTTGGACCACTAACCATCTGGGACAACCTGAAGGGTTGTTAACTTTTACAACTCTTGACTTGATGCATTATTTGGTAGCGTAAAACCTTCGATCATCTATTAATATATTTCCAACATTTACAATTGCACGACTAACAAATAGAAAGGATAAACACCACTGGAGGGATTTCTCACAACACATCTAGAAATCATAAGTAAATTATTTATTTTTGGCCTTTAAAAAACGTCCTATTTTCTTTGTGCAAATGGCACATATTACTATCATTGTGTGTACTGTTGTGCATCTCTGTGTCAGTGTGTTTCACCACTGCGTGACCTGCCAGTGTTGCAGAGCTCAGAAACAATGTCACGATGGAGCACGAGCAGGGCAAGCAGCAGGATCAGACTCCCAAAGCGTCATACGGATATGGAGGGAAGTTTGGAGTCGAAAAAGACCGAATGGACAAGGTACAAGATACTCAAAACATGGTTAAAAGCTCCTCTTATTTACTGCCCTCGCTCACATAAACCGTATGCTGTGGGCTGAATCTCTTCATGAATGTAACTCTTCTCTCCAGGTGGCTTTGGGGAACGACTATGTGGCGCAAGTCGACCAGCACTCCTCCCAGAAAGACGCAGCACGAGGGTTCGGCGGGAAATTTGGTGTTCAGAAAGACCGCGTAGACAAGGTGAGAAGACAAGTAGAGCCCCCCCTCTTCTCAAAGAGACTTATTATTTCACCTTCACTAAATGATGTACGTGCAGAGTTTGACACTAGAAGACGTTTCTCTGTGCTCACCTTAAATCTCAGTTAAAAAACAGGTAACTACCAGCATGATTTTGTGACATTACAACTAGTTTTAGAGCTCATGATAGTCCAGAATGAAAAGTGGAAATCAGACACAAATAATTATTCAAAGCAAAGTTTAAAAAAAAAAAACTTTTGCAAACGATCCTTAAAGCAATATATGAACCTTAAATACCATCTCTGTGCTGTCTGTGCAGTCAGCCATGGGCTATGAATACAAAGGAGAGGTGCAGCAACATGCATCTCAGAAAGGTAAGCCGTCTGTCCACCTTCTCAATTACTGTACAACACTTTCCTTTTTAGAAGGTGCTGCGCAACATAATTTCTCTTCCCATCCGCGTGTGTTTAGATTACTCAAAGGGATTTGGAGGAAAGTACGGTGTGGAGAAAGAAAAAGTGGACAAGGCTGCGTTGGGATATGACTATAAAGGCCAGACAGAGAAGCATCAGTCACAAAAAGGTGAGCTTAAGTTGTAGCAATTGTCTGTTTGCACACTGTTTGCTTGACATTCGCTTTATTTAGCGTTTTATTTTCACCAGACTACGCCAAGGGATTTGGAGGAAAGTACGGGGTGGAGACGGAGAAGGTGGACAAATCAGCTTTGGGTTACGACTATAAAGGAGTAACAGAGAAGCACCAGTCACAAAAAGGTACGTTTACGTTGTAGCATTGACAGTTTTGACACGTTTTGGCCTGACATTGGATTAATCTTTGTTCGTTTCACGTTCAGATTATTCAAAGGGATTTGGAGGGAAGTTTGGTGTTGAGAAGGAGAAAGTGGATAAAGCTGCTTTGGGCTATGATTATAAGAGCGAGACGGAGAAACACCAGTCACAGAAAGGTGAGGAGACACACGCGTATATCTTAAAATATACTGACAGTATTATATAGTTATCGTACATCAGACTGATCAGATTGATCTCTGTTTAGATTATTCTGCAGGTTTTGGAGGTCGGTATGGAGTCCAGGCAGACCGCATGGACAAGGTCAGAATTACAGCTGCAATTATTCATTATTTTTTATTCATCTGGAGGTTTTGTAGGTAAACTCCGTAGGCCTTTTTAAAATTTGAATGGGTTTCATATCAAATCAGATATGGAGCCTTTTGGCATGAATGTTGATGATAATTGCCTATCTTGACCTTTTGTAACAAGCACATGTTCCTCTCTGTTGTCTCTTTCAGAGTGCAGCTGGCTTCTCTGACATGGACTCCCCTACCTCTGCGTATGAAAAGACAAAACCAGTAGAGGCCTGTAAGTTCTGTTTTTGTTTTGCTCACCACAATCAACTGCGCCATCTGTCTTGTAAAGCCACCGGTGCTGACGTGTTCCCATGTTCAAATGATCGGAAGCGGGGGCTGAGGTCATCGCTAATGCACCGTATTCATAACCATCTCTCTGTGTCGTGCAGCAAGTGCAGGTGCAGGAAAGATGAAGGCACGTTTCGAGAACATGGCCAAAGCTTCAGGTGAAGAGAACAAGAAGAAAGTGGAAGAAGAGAGAGCGAGGAGACAAGCCAGAGAGAGCAGAGAGCGAGAGGTGGCCAAACGCAGACAAGAGGTAAAAACGTGCTGAAAACACGTAAAGAGGTCATAATATTAAGTGACGGTCAATATGCACGTTAATGATTCTGTGTTTCCTGTAGGAAGAGAGCAGGAGAGAGGAGGAAATGTGTCCACCAACTGTTCCAGATGAGGCTCCAGATGAGGCTCCAGATGAGGCCCCAGATGTGGAGTATAAAATGCTGCCACCTGAAGTCCAACACCACATGCCAGAGATACAAGAAATACCTGAACCAGAACCAGACTCAGAGGTAAGACACACATTCATTTGTCCATTTAAACGTTAATAAGGCTGGCAATATTCTATATTTTTGTTTTTGTCAACAAAATCGATGACAGTCAACCAATATCTGAAAACATAGAAACAGAAACAAGAACAAAACAAACTGACGTTACAAGAGAGAGAAATAAGACAGAGTGTAAATAATCTCTCCCCATCACACTGTCAGTTCCCTGTTTATCTTCATCATCGTCATCCAGCCATATTTTAATATCTGGGTCAGTTTTCTTCCAGTATTAGTGAGACTTTCTTTTAAAATTAGTTTATTTGTTATGGACTATTTTCAGCTGCGTAGTGAGTATTTATAGTGTGTATTAATGTTATTTATTTTGTATAAAAATATAAAATACTCGATAGATGGCTAACATCTTTCTTAAGAAAACAAGGTGCATTTAGGGAAACAGGTTATGCTTTTACTGTGAAGTAGACAGAATTAGTTTTCACCCAGACGGTTAGAAGAGTCTTTGAGGGTTCTGGAAAAAACAGCCACTTGGCTCGGCGACTTGATCGTAATGGATGAACATGAAACTGGGGTCTTATGCTGAAGATGTTCTGTGATGTTTCCAGGAGGAACCAGTTTACGACGAGCCCCCGGCTCTGCCTCCTCGCTCGGACGATTTCCTCGACCTGGGTGCTCCTCCGCTGCACAGCGGGTCAGCAGCTGAAGAGGAGGATGAAGGAGAGTACGAGGAACTTGCTGACCCGCCTCTTCCTCCGCCGACAGGTCTGCGTCAGCTGTCAGTTACACGTCGAACCTTTTGCATATGAAACACTCGCTCATTTCAATATTGTATTTTACAGCTGACGACGACTATGAAGACCTGTCGAAGGGCACGCAGGCAATAGCAATTTATGACTATGAAGGAGGTAAGACACCTTTAGAGTTCTTCATTTTTTGACGTTTAATAATCATCCCTCAACATTTATGATGACAAATCCCCCCCCCCCCCCTTTCCCCACCCAGAGGCTGACGATGAGATCTCCTTCAACCCGGATGACGTCATCACCAACATAGAGATGATTGACGAGGGCTGGTGGAAGGGAGAGTGTCACGGATGCTTTGGCCTTTTCCCGTCTGCTTATGTTCAGCTGATGGAGTGAGCGACGGGTTCAGGGAGGTTGTGCACAAGCTTCACTTCGACTATCGCGTTTCTCAGGTTGTCCAGCAGAGGAAATTAATTTTAGCACTGTATTTATAGAATAAATCACAGAAAATAGCTTCTGATCAGCCGACTTCTAGTTTTATTGTGTAATATCTCACATAGGGTCTGTGGCAATGAGCATCTGACGGTATGACCGTATTAGTGACAAGGAGTTACATCTTTTATCTGCAATGAACTGATTGGATTGAATAAAATGTTCTAATGGAAAGCTTCTTCATCTTATTAAGCACCTTTAATTGATAAACTTCTCATTAGTGACAATTTACAGTAACTTCAGGGCTATTCACACATTAATTCATAATTTTGAATACATCTTCTATATGATTATACTGGCAGAGAAATGGGAAAAATATTCCAATTAATCCAAAGAATCTTAGAGTTACAACAAAGTGAGGGGAGAAAATGAGGAATGACGCAATGAAACAAAACCATTTGCAGTCTCAACCTCTACGCCTCAAGGCTGCACCAGTAATATTGATTTTAAACTCGTCACCCAGTCTTTATACAATAGTAAACAAAACCAGCCATAGATCTGTAGATGATTCTTTATCAGAGTATTTAAAAAAAAACAAAAAAAAAAAAACTTACATTGTAATAGAGAATATGACAATCACCTGCATTGCTATGATGAATTAAGACGAGCTAAAGGATATTTTGCACAAGTCTTAGTGTCTTAAAACTTGTCCGAACACGAAAATAAACCTGCTGTTCCATAAGAACAAACATTTTCCTGCAGTGAATTATTTTATAATATCAGACTCAATGCACAACCATGAATCTGAGCAGAATGAGATTCAACAGCAGAAATTCCACAGTTGTCATGTACAAAAGAATACATGAAATTATTTGCTTTTCCTGCGTCAAAAGTCTTTAAGGCGAAGCAAAGGTCTTTAGTTTTCCTCTGGTTCACCAAGCGATACCCTTCTTCTTCTTGCCCTGGGTACCTTTCTTTGCCATCCGTTTGCCTTTCAGTTTCTTGGCCTGCCGTTGATTCATCCAGCCAGGGTACTGACCATTTTCATCCAACAGAGTTTTCTTGTTGCGCTTGCTGTCCATATCCATCTTCCCATCTGTGACACGAAAGACGATAAACAAACAGGTTTCCCAAAAGCAAATGCACCAACAGAAGAAAGAAAGTGAAGTCTGTCTAATGCTGTGTGTATGATGTAAATAATTATCTTTCAAATGTTGTGTCAGGTTCTCAAGGAACCCAGGTTAATACCAAACATTATCACAATCTGTGGCTAAAACACAAATCCTCAGAAACCAGTTAAAAATGACCTTTTAGTACGAACACTTTGAAACACAACTGGAACAATACACAAAGATATCATCTGTCTCTCACTCACCGTCCCCCATTGCCTTCTCCTTGATCTCCTCAGCTGACACCACAGTGGCGATCTCCTGCATGTCAGTCATGACAACTTCTCCTTTCTTATCCAGACTCAGAGCTTGTTTCAGACGGGCCAGCTCCTTTGGAGCATATTTCTTCCTCTTCTCAGCACGCATCTTCCTCTTCCATTTGCTCCGGAGGCTTTTTGCCATTTTAGGGACGATCTGAAGAAACAAAACAACACACCAGTCTGGTTTAAACATTCTTATCCAATTCTTTCCCTAGACAGGAAGCAGCAGTATGAATACATTATGTTTCAGCTTGAGCAAAGTTTTCTATAAACCATGTTTATGAACTATTTATTAAGACACTATCAAAATAATACTCCTAAAAAGAGCAATTTTAGAGGAATGGTATGAGAAAATACAGCTCACAGGACATTTATAGTTAGATAATTATGAAGGATGGTATTAAAGGTGAGAAGTGACACAGTTATCTGTTCAGTCAAGATAGCAGTACAAGTTATTGCTTGATAGAAGTAGGTATTAACATAAAATAGGCTTCTAAAAGAGCTGGCTTTGGCCTTTAATGAACACTATTCACATGACGTAAGATCTTAGTTATAACATACGTGTCCACATAACCAGAATAATAAAGCTAACACTATACATTGTCGCTAATTCGTGATAGTGACTAATTATTAGTTAATAGCTACGGCTATAAATGTTACGGATACAAACCGTTTGCTAGCTTGTTAGCTATCAAAAGCTAAAGCAGCTCAAGTACGCACTTCAAAGCTAGCTAATACCGCATAATAAATCAATAAAGTGTATTAGCATTGTTCCATATGTTAACAGTAAACGGTAACTTACAGAAAAACTAGTTTAGCTGCTTAAATGTCCTCCGTAGACAGGCTAACACACACTCCGCTGCGTGCACGTGTTTACGAGTAAGAGAAGAAAAAAACCGATGACGCGTGTTTAAAGAAACAGCAACGTGATTGGCTGCTTCAGTCAATCTGAAGATCCTAACGTCTGATTGGCTGGTGATCTTGAACCAGGAAGGTCGAAGGATTATGGAATGTAAACAGGTTTATTTGACACCCAGGTATAAACTAAGCTGCTAAAAGTAAAGCAGTGTCTTTTAGCGCTGTAAAATAGTTTGTGTTTTTTGTTTTTTATTGGTCTCTAATTTGACAGATAGTCATGAGCAACTGTTCAACCAGCATGGCTCCTGCTCGCAGCTTCGGAACAGTTTGCAGCCCGCAGCTCACTTCTTCTTTAACACAGATGTGCAGCATGTTGGACACCGCTGCAGAGCAAATGATGGTCCACAAAGACTTCCAGGCAGCTTTTGAAACATGCGACAGAGGCCTGGAGAGTCTCGCCAACATGGAGCAAGAGGACAGCAGGTGAAAGTCTAAAATGCACCTTGAATCGGTTGAATGTGCCTCCCTCCCTGGCTTCCTGGTAATGTCACTGTGTGTGTGTGTGTGTGTGTGTGTGTGTGTGTTTGTGTTTCTGTGTTTTGTCTCCCCAGATGTGGAGATTTTAAGGCTGGTTTCTGCATCTTAGGGATTCAAGCACTGGCTGAGCTGAATCAGTGGCACGGTGTCTTCTCCTGGGTCCTTCAGCAGTACGAGCACCAGGAGACAATACCGGCTAAAATAATGCAGATGTGGTGAGTAGAGATGAAGCTTTTAGATCAACAGAAAATTATTCTTTGATTCCATCTTCTTAAATGTGAGATGTGGCAAATTTTGTCTGTTTTATATAATTTTTTATAACAAAAACAAGCGGATATTCTCATCTTTTAATTAATTTGATGATTGACTAATGAATTTACGACTGATCTTTTCAGCTCAATACAATATAATTTCTCTCTCGTGGCAGCATACTTCTTTACTCCAAGGTGGGAGAGCCAGCCTCGATGCAGGAGGCCACCAGAGTTTGGTTGCACTGCCCATCCAACAGCAGAGTAACGGGGTTCAGGACGGTGGCAGAGCTGTACCTCCTGCATGTCCTCGTGCCTCTTGGACACAGAGATGAGGCTGTGGAGCTGATCGTAGGCGAGGTTGGAAGCACTGCGTTCACAGAAGAACAGAGGCAGACGGCACTGGATGTTGTGGAAGAAAAAGAGCAACAGAATCAAGAACCGCCTCTAAATCCCGGCATCAGTCCAAACTCTGAGATCACTGCACATCCTGTCTCAACTCGAGGTCTTCAGCTCAGTCCTTATGACATGCATTATGCTAATTAATATAAGTGCAAACAATTAATGCATATTTTCTGATTGTGTTTGCGTTGTACAGGATCTGTAACCCGTAAACTTGAAGCCATGCTCAGGTTTTTGTACAGAAACGTGTTGGTGACTGGCTCTGGCTCATTCCCTCTCTGGAGAGTCTTCCTGGCTGCCCTCCTTCTCTACATGCTTTTTTTCCGCTTGGATCCAGGTTTGATTAAATCTTTCTTTGTAGCTCAGTTTCATCACAAGACTTTGTTGAAGTATGAAACATTTTACTGGAAATATATCGGTGTTTAAATAAATAAATCATTTCTTCCTGTTCTTCCCCTGCAGCTCTTCCATCTTCATTCATGTGGATTTCCAAACTTCTCCAACTGCTCAGACAGATGTGGACGGCCATGTTTGCACCGTACTATCAGGCTCTCACTCAGAGGCTGTGAAGGACTAGAAATCACAATATGTTTCGTTCATCATTTTGATTAATATGGTTTAGTCTCTTTTTCAAATTTCATGAAACCTGTGTAAATACCAGTTTAATTACTTATTTTGAATCCAAATAAAGATATTTCTATTAGTGTTTACTGTTTTCTGAGTCAGAAACCACTGACTTTTCATTTTGCCAGAATGCCTTTAAGCCAGGCCCTTGTGAGTAAATTGTACTTATAAATGCGGACGTCTGCTCAATTTGTGTGTGTATATTTAATTGAACAGTACATTTCAACATATTATCAGCTGATAATTACTATAATTATGCGGATTTGAACGGTTGAGATGACAAACCTTTTTATTATAAAACATTAAATAGCCTTTAGACACAAGTGTTATTGGCGACACAACGTGAGATAAAGGAAATATCACGAAATAATGTCGCCGAATTAAATGGTGCTTAGTTTAGATTTGTTTTGTGTTGTCTGTTGGTATATTCATATTTCACAGGCTGCGCAGTGCGCATGTCAACTTTTAGGTTTCGATTACGTCAAAGTGACGAGAAACTGTAAAAACGAAAGTGATCCTCAAGCTGCAGGTGTGACGGTGATGTTTACACTGAGGCGACAGACTAATACTGTAAAGCGAAACGTTTGACACCTCTTTTACCTGAGTAAACTGCTCCATGCTGTGCAGGACGGGTGTCTCTGCGGTTTACGTTTGTGTTCGTCTCCAGACCTTCAGGTAAAATTAACTTACTGTGTGAAGTGAAGTCTGCGTGGATGTCTGGAAGGATCTACCGTTTATTCTCATATCTTAGTGTGAGGGACCACTTCATTGGTAAGTGGACCACTGATTGAAAAATGTTTTTTGTTGATAAATGTGATTTAAATGTTACCAAAAGTACCCTGTAATACAATAGCCCTACAATGTACAGTATATTACTACCACTGTTTCTAAAGGATGTAGTTGTGTTGGACTGCATTGTGTTGGTGGCTGTAATATATTTGCTTCTGTACAGTATGTAAATAAGGTGAAAAATGAATTAACGTAAAACCTTAACCGAGTAACACAGAAAACAAAAGAAGTAGTTGCGTGTTTTATATTGCTCTGGTGCCACATTATAAAGTAACTTCTAGGGTGCCCCTCCAGTAGAGAAAACGTAATGCAGTGCCATACAGGCTGCCCTAAATGCTGGAAAACTTAATGTGCAGCTGGTGCCCTTTTTATTTTTTCGCCCCTGCCCCTCAGACAACCTGAGTCGGGCACTGCAGGCTGGTTTTAAAGGGAGGAAAAGTTCAAATATTCCACTTATTTTTCACAAATGTTCAGGGTGTAAAAAAATAAAAGTGTTTACTCTCTGAAGCTCCTTTGGGAATCCCTGAGGGTCTCTAGGCCCGTCAGGTTTTTGCACTGTAGGTCTAGCGACCCCACACAGTCATCTGTTAAAACATTATGGTTAAATTAAAATCTCCATGGGCCCCACCGCAACCTGTAACAATGCAGATACATACACACAGTGTGTGGTTTCTTCAGTGAATGTCCTACTATTACTGCATTTCACACAATTATTTTTCTCTTCACAACCAATAAATCCCTCACGTGTGCAGCGATGGCATAGAAAACAAAATACTGACCTTGGATCTGTGTAAAATAAACATCTCCTGTACATTGGGCCTTAAATCAACGAACCAAACACGTCTTTCTCACTCTGTCTTCTATCAAATGATTGATTTGTTTATTTGAATTCAATATAGAGAGGTAGGTGTTCTGTGCAGCTATATTTACCTCTAGCATCAGGACTTTACTGTTACATTTTATTTTCACACATGTGAATGCCCGCTGGCACTCTGGGCCTCTACGGTAGGTGGGCCGTGGATAACGTGCTTGGTTCAAGTTTTCACAAACAGGATTATTTTAACATTTCTGATGGTTTGTCACAGGAATGAGAGGCCTCTCCAACTACAATCTGTCCTGCTGTGTGAACACTTTACTCCAGACTTTCTCTGCTACCTGGGAAATAGGAGACCTACTAGACAAGTAAGAAAATCAAGCTGAAATTGGGCTATGAACACACTGAGATGACAAAAAGGGGACAAGCTAATTTACTAACACATAACACAAATTAAATTAGGACTTACATTTTGAGCTCCCCCATGAATTCTGTAGTTGGATCAGACCAATTACCACACCTGTTAACTTACCTGTTTTAACTTACCTGTATAAAGGTAAGTTAAAACTATACACTCTCTGTCTTGTTGGAGGATTGCCACATCAGTACACAGCTTAGTAACATGACAGAACCTAAAGCAGGAAGAACTTTTTACTAATAACACATTAAGTCTGGTTAATGTTTATATTAACTTGTAAATTATTACCATGAACATCAGTAACAGGGCAATACTACTATTTTTCATTGGAGGGATAGATAACTGGTTGTTATGTGTCCTCAACTGTATATCAACAGTACAATGAAGAATGTACTGTAATACTTCACGATAAATATACAGACTTATAAAATGACAGCAACCTTGAGAAGTAAAGAGGGGAGTGCACATGTGTCGATCTGAATTCAAGACTGCTTTTCTCAGGTACAAAAAAAAAAAGAAGATGAATTAAGGTTTATGAATTGCACAAGGTGGGAAGCAGCTGGTGTGAGAGCGGGCGGTCGTAACGTCCCCCTGCAGCTAAAGAGAGTTCTCACGGCCATGAAGAGCGACCGTCCTCACCCGGCTCCTCATCGGGACTTCCTCCACTCTCTGGATAGCAACTGCGTTAGACGTAAGGAAAAAACAAGCTTGCAAAATGTTTAATACCGTTGTGGTGTATCTTACAACTTTTGACAATGTTTTGCAGTTTATATGCAGCATGATGCTGATGAGGTCTTCCTCGCTATCTTGAACTTGATGCAACTGCAGATGGATGACAAACCTCTGGTTGGTCTTTAATCATGAATATTCGTTATTTTTCCACCTGTATGTGCATCATCCATAATGTGCTTGCATTTGTTTTCTCTGCCAGGCTCTTCAAATCCAGAATCTGTTCAAGATTTCTGTGGAGACGTACGTGGAGTGTTTAGACTGTACCGCCGTCCAGACTCTGACCAGCTACATGCTCAGCCTGCCTCTGCACGTAAAGGAAGATCACGATTCTCTGGTGCCGTTTCTTTTTTCTTTTGATGTGGATTGTTTTTAAGAAATATTTAAACTTTTTGGGAAATATATCATTATATAATTGTCTGTTTAACCAAAATTAGATGAGAAGATCAACACCACTCTAGTGTCTGTACGTAAACTTTGAAGCTACAGCTTTCAGCCGCTTAGCTTAGCATAAGTACTGGAAACAGAGGGAAACACATTTTGCAAAATCCACTTTTCAGCACCTCTTATGCAGACTAATCAAATGTCTTATTTAATTCATACAAACACGGAAGAGAAAAACTAACAATTTGTGGTTTTACAGGAACGACAAGCCTACACGAAGAAATTGTCTTGCACATACAGTAACTGCACACAATGTTTGACTGTTTTTGTACAGATCAAACACAAGATACAACACATTAAATTGTGAGATTTTGAGGTGCTGGTAGGTGATTTTTAAAATGTGTTCCCAGTACTTGTATGCAAAGCATATAGGGGGGTTATGCACTAGATTATTTGTCGGCCAGGGGCAGTTTCTAAGAAATAGCCCAGAATATAACCTATAACCTAATGATCTGTCAATTATTGGGCATCAGGGGTGCGTGAGAGTGGTCTCAATCTTTAACTCTCGTCAAGAAAGCAAATAGACTAATTTCTCAATATGTCAAACTGTTACTGTTACCCTTCCTGAAGTCAAACTAAAACGTATTATGTACATGAACTTTTTCAGGAAGGCTGCATGAGCTCCTTCTTTCAGCATCAGGAGCTAAGGGGCATAAATTGCTGCTTTTGTGCAACATGTGAGAAGAAGACTCCATCTAAACAGGTGAGGTTCGAGTTAAATGCTTCCCAGAAAGTATGAACCACCACAGTGGAAACATCTTTTTTTCTTTCTCAGGCTGTCAAACTGCTCTCCCTGCCTCCTATCTTGTGCGTGCACCTGAAAAGGTTTCGGAATTACGGTGGTTACACCAGAAAACTTGATTGCAGGGTTACCTTTCCCGAAACCTTTGACTTCGCTGAAACCCTCAAAGAAGCGTTCTCGTCAGACTTTGCTGAGGTACTTGAAATGAAAATGATTATAATAATATCTACACATTATATCTTTTGCCATCCACAACTTTATTTGTTCTTCCAGAATGACTGCAGGTACACATTGCATGCAGTGGTAGTGCACTCTGGATCTGCAACGTGTGGTCACTATACTGCCTACGTTCGTGACAGGGTGAACCAGCGCTGGTACTATGCCGACGACAGCCACGTAGGACTGGTACGTCCGATCTGACAAAATCTGTCTCACTTGAATGCAATTGATTTCTGGCTTGTACTTGTTAAATATTATAAAAAATCTATATTTCTCACTTCATGTTAAAACCTCAATGTATAGTTAGACATGAAAGCTCTCATGTAGATTTTAAATAAATACAGCATATCTTTAAGGTTCAGTGTGTAGGATCTGGCGGCATCTAGTGGCGAGGTTGCAGATTGCAAACCTGTGTGCAAAGCGTGTAGGAGAACTACGGTGGCTGATGTGAAATAGTGAATGGCCCTATCTAGAGCCAGTGTTTGGTTTGTCCGTTCTGAGCTACTGTAGAAACATGAATCCGTGAAGAGGACCCGCTCTATATGTAGATATAAACACCTCATTCTGATAATACACTAAAGATAACCTACTTAATACTATTATATTCCATTTCTGCCAATAGATACCGCTTAATGCTACACACTGTACCTTAAGTATAAGTTAAAAGTATAAAAAGCACATGATATGAAATGTTGTATCTGAAATTGTTTTGTGGTTGCTCCCTAAAACCATTAAGGAAAGGGGAAAAATAGTTTTAAATCTCCACTTGTTCAAGAGGGATTTTTGTATAACTGTAATACAGCTTTCTGCAAATGTGTGACTCATTTGGTCTCTGATTTCCAACACATAGGTCTCCTGGGAAGATGTGAAGAGCACATATGGAGGACATAGAAGGTAATTGCTCAACATAAGTTTTTCATGTCTTGCTCTTCTTATGGGAAGAGTCTTAGCTATAGATGAGAAGATTAATACCGCTCTTATATTTGAATGGTAAACATGACGCTGCAAAAGGATAGTCTGGCTCTGTCTTTATGCTAAGCTATGTTAGCTAAATTCGCTAAGATGAGTTCTTCCTCCTCCCTGGCTTAGCGTGACCGTGGAGTGCCTCAGGGTTCTGTCCCGGCCTCCAGTTGCTTTCACAGTTTTTCAAATTTGTATTAATAACAATTAAAGCCTTACATTCTTGACTCCCGCTGCCATCAAGCAACTTTTATCTTTTTACTTGCGGAAATGGCTTCAGATCTTTAGACAAAGCCTCATTGTCTTTTCCTCATTGAAGATTAAAGACTAAAGGGCTTTTAAACTTTTTAAACTCATAAACAGAGGACATCCGTCTAGTCTATCAGGTTGTCTTGTCTTTCAGCAGCTTTTAGCAAATGTTTGTTTGTTTTTATTGTACTGAAATGTGTTCCTTTCATACATTTTCTGCCTTAACTCGTAGAAGCATAACTTTGCTTTGTACATTTCAGTCTGCAAACCGTTTATTGCTGTTATTTCTACAGACACACAGCATACATGTTAATGTACAGAAGAGGTTCGAAAGAGAAAGGACAACAGCCTGAACTCTCTGGCTGAGTGGATGGACGCAGATGATTTATACCCGAGGTTGTGGTGCAATATTATATCTATAGGAATTTATAGGAACATAAACATTTATTTGCTTAATTTACTGTATTTTTAAAATTGTATTGTACATGGTGTGTGGCCGTATATTTAATGATTTTTCGGAGCTCATTCAGATTGTACTTCAGCACAGTAATGTCTGACAAACACCAACAGGTGGTGACAAAGACTCAATACACTGATGGGTTTTCCAACCTCAGACCACACACACACTGAACACACTCAGTGGGGGGGGGGGGGGGGGGGGCATGGTTTGAGAAGAATGCTTAGCTTAGATATTCACTGTTTGGGGGGAAATACCTGCTATTGGACTCAGTGTTAATTTTCCTGACACTTTTCTCATTTGGGCTGCCAAAAACAACACCAAAAAAAATCTGTTATCTTATGTATTGCTTTTTTTTCACTACCTGCAGAACCTTTAATATGAGGTACAAAACCTGATTTGGAATGACGCACCTTAATGTTTATTACTCTTATTGATGCATCAACACCAGCACATCTCCACCTGTGTTCAAAATGAATGCGCTCTAACGCGCACAAAATGAAAAGCCTGTTCTGTATGTAAAAAGAGGTTAAATGTCGCCGTTAAAACCACAGTGCTCAAATGCTTGGAATAGGCTGTCAGCAGAGCCACTAAAGTTCCCATTCGCTTCGCCAAGAGTCGGGGGACCGTGTGAAACGGTACCGATGTGCTGCAGAGCTCTGACAGAATGGAACATGTCTGCACGGTGCCACAGGCAGCAGGCCTCATGCTTAGTCATCTCGCTGTCTTGAGGCACAGGCCGAACTTTCTGTATATAGGGGGTATCTTCTTCCCACATTTGCACCAAAGACCAGGCTAGATGCTTATGTGTCTAGATTTGAGTCAGAGTAGCACTGAGATCTCATCTGATCTTTTGACTTGTATAAGCAAGAAGCTGACATTAATAAGCCCGTTGACGTATACTGAGAAAAAGCAACTTTACATGATAACAAACACTGAGATTAGCGGGTGCTTGGATGGATTTACATGCAATATAATGCATTATCTTCTAGTTGTGGAATACATGCTCAGATCATTTAATAAAAGATGCTACAAGCAGATTATGTCAGATTATCATTATTACTGTGTCGGCAGCATTTTAATGCTTTAGCTAGTCAAGCTAATTTTATATACTGTTGAGTAGTTTAGTCTATGTCCTGCATCATGTTTTATTTGTTGACTATCTGAATCTGCAAACTTTTTACTTAAGCTTTCAGGTTTCAGTCTGACATGTTGTATGAAGTGAATTAGTTACCTTCCACTACCTAATACTACTCAGTGATTGTATAAAAGGCACATTTGCGATATGCATCCCCAAGTAGGCCGACTGAAATGTTTGAAGAAACATCAAAGAACTGATTCTTGTCTTTGTAGGGTTTTGATTAATAATTAATGTTGTATGACCATGTGTCAAGTTAGACGAATACCTGTCTTATACCGCCCTGACTTTGATCACAACACAGACACGAACAACATCATGATATGGGCAGCACGTCCCGAGGCCACACGAATAAAGTCCGACTGAATGTCTGGACGTCTTCGCTTCTTTCCCACCACGTGTCTCTATTGTTTGCAGGTGAGCTCTGGCCCGTGGATGCTGTTACTCAGACACTTTATGGCAGATCATAATCTCTGTAATTTAGTTTTTAGCTCTTTATCTCGATCAGGTCTTAGCCAGTCAGCCAAGGACACCTAGTGCTCTATTGGTTTGGCACATCATCTTGCCAGCAGTGATAGTGATTGGCACAATAAATCAGTATACTGAGGCAGATATATGGTGTGAATGTAGTCCCAGTGGGCAAGTATGCTTTAATGATATTTCTCAGGCTTTGCAGTGTGGCAACACATAAACTGTTTTTTTTGGAGAAGATTCATTAATGCTTCTTTGCCATTGTTGATGTGTGTTTACCAGTTACTAGGTGAGCACACCAGTGATGCATCGAGAAGAAAATGGAATTTGGCTATTTGAGAACTCTAAAAATGTTCCCTTTCTTGTGTGGAGGATTTCCCTGCCTTAGATAAGTGCTTGTGCCTGACTTGAATTTTTTCACAAGTGACAGCCAGACAGCAAGTATTCCAGCCCTCCTCTTTTCTATTTGATGTTATTAACCACCAATATGTCATTTCATGTCATTTGTCAAAGAACAGCCCTCATAATGTTCTACCACACAATAATTCAAATGCAAAGAACATGGCTGTCGATTAGTTTTAACATTGAGGTATTTAAGGTTAATTCAGGAGCCCAAAATATACCTAATAATGCACATACTTTACTTTATATGTGGATAACCTACATGACATGCAAGGGGAGGATATCTACCAACATGTCCTTTTTCAGCAAGCTTGTCCATTTTAACTAGACCATAAGGTATAAGAAACGGCACTAGGTTTGTGTCTGTCCATCTACTATATCTATATTAAAGTCAACACACTATACCTTATACTTGTAGTACACAACTCTGTTTTGTAGTTGCTGCAATTGTACATGTTACTTTCATGGAATTCATTCAAGTGTATACGTATGTGCTGTTTATCTTGTGATAATGTTTCATGACATGTCTCAACCCATGCATGAAAAATCAAACCATGTAAATGAGCCACATTCCTCAATTTATCTGTTCTCTGTTCACAGCTATTCAAACACGAGCTTCATGTTAGGTCAATTATAGACTAGTTTATCGCATCATACGTTTCCATGTCGTAATAAAGTGAAAAACATCACTTTATAACAATGAACTTTTCACATTGTAACGTGATGCAGATCTGTTTTGGTTTTCATGGCCTTGCAGCAGTATAGTTCCATACATGAAAATTCTTTGTATGATAAAACAAAAAGGTGAACTCAAAAGAGTGCAGATGCCCGCTAGGTGCGTCTGCAGCAGTACTGGTAGTCCCGTTAGCTGTTAGCCAAACAAACTGCAAACTGTTATCCCTCACTGTGGGCGTAGAGTAGTGGATGGGGGGTCTGAGATGCACTCAGCTGTGTTATCACTAGTGGCCCCTGAGAGGAGTAGGTTGGCAGTCAATGGCAGTATAAAACAGGCAATAAAAGGTGTTTCAAGAAAGTGTCGGTCACAGCAACCACGAGAGGTCCTTGAGCATGCAGCCATAACTGGGCAACCAAAATATTATGCAGTTTGCTGCAGCAGAATGCGAGATTAGCCATGGACACTCACTCAGTCACGGACGCACGCAACCGATGGCATGATTCTTCTGGTTGCTTTTTGGCTTTGTAGGGAAGTGCAGCTACCATTTTCATTCAGAATTTACTGTATTCATCTTCTGGTTTTGTTTTTACAGCCTTAAAAAGGAAGTCAACTCATTCATGCAATGTCTGTACACAGTTCCCCTTTTCTGCTCATGACAGAGATTGTAATGGTGACTGGTCTTGTTGGCGTATTTGCAGGAATGCTCCCCTATGAGATGACTGTGTAAGGGAAGATGTTTCCCCCATATTTTCCAAACCAAGACCCTTTCTTACTGCCCCCCATCTGCTCTTATCCTATACAACCTAATCTCACAGCATATCTCTACATCCCTCAGGGGTGGCAAAGCAGCTGAGCACACACAGCCATCCTTTGGTTACATACAGACATTTCAAATAGGAAATGATTCTCTTTCGCTCTTTCTGTGTCCAAAGTCCAGGCCAAGTGATCATAGTGAAATCTGCTTTTTGTAAATAGTGAATGTCTGCTGCATGACTTAAATATGTCCTCTTATATATCAAAACAAAGGGAAATCAGATAAAGGAGCAAAGAGCTGAAAATGTATCTGCATATTTCTTGATAAAAATAAAATCCTGCATAATTCAAATGACCCAAATTCCTAATTATTGTCATCTTAGAAAGTTTGCCTGTGATGTGCTTTGATTTGTGACCTGTGACACTCACCTCTAATTTCAAAAAGGCTACCGTTGGCTTATATTTATGTCGTAGCGGTGTTTCTTAGCTTTAGGTGTTAACACACACAACGGTCTGTGATATACTGTGGCGATTTCACTGGAATTTGTAGTATGAGCGGCCGTGTTGAGGAAAGAAGCCTTATCTTTCCCCAGTGAGTTCAAATAATCTCCTCTCTGGTGGGAGAAGGGGAGTCTGGTGAACACAACGTTTGCCTCTCTTTACGTGTTCAGTTGTCCTCCCCGAGATTCTTGGCAGTCTGAGCGCAATAAATTCAACATCTGCTGAGTTTTCGAGGAAAAAAGGGATGTCGAACAGGCAAACTGCTATAACTGAACTGAAAAGAAAAAGTGCGGTTGAAATCTGGTTTGGTTTGGACCAAATGATTCACTTTCATTTTGGTCGGCTCAAAAGTGACAGTAGCATTTAGTAGCTAATGATACGTTTTCGATATCAGTTATATTTCAGGTTATTTATATTTGTTCTGAACTGGACTTCCAACCGAGCGGAGTTGGCGGCATGTTACAGATGTTGGTTCTCACAGGAGGTGAGCGGAGGCCCCCCTCGGTAATTGTGGTCATGACATGCGGGGACATATGACCTGACGCCCCACCCTTGTCTTCATAGCTCTGTCGTTACCCTTCAGTTAGCGTCTTATCTCAGCTCCTTATCATCAGACTCAGGATCCACAGAAGATCAGCTGTCGTCTCGGAAGCCCGGCTGCTCGGGTTACAGGTGAAATGGCTTTACTGACGGGGCCCAGGTAACCGTCTCTCAAAGCTCCTGCTCTGACATGTACGCCACCATGTTTCTGCACCTCCACAACATTTACGATGCGATATGCTGTTATTCTGCACATGCTGTGCTGCAGAATCACAATTGAAAGTCACTCAAATTAACTCTTGTTGTGACCTGTTGGGATCAAACGTCATCAGATAGTATCATAAGGAATCCTTATCTTCACACGGCTTTCCTCAAATTAAAATCCTCCTCCTCTGGTCTCTCACTATACAAGAATGAATGGAATTGCACCTTGAGGCAAACCGCTGCCTCACCGGTCCAGCTCTCAGCCAGTGATAAGCTCATAACAACCTGTTAACTGTTGCAGACACCCATTTCTGCTGTGCTTGTGCATGCATGCCAATCAGTTGTTAGATCAGCGCTCCAGTTAATTATTTGAACAGTAGGAGGAAATGCTGACAGGGGAAGAGCTCATAACGAAACTGGCCTGGTTGCAAATGATGCCGTTTTTTTTCTCTTCTCCTTGTTGCACCGTGTCATGTTTTGGAGACTTGACCCGGGTTCTGCTGTTCACTCGCTCTGCAGTATGGGCTGGGCACCTTGAGAAGTGAGCTATCCATTGTCAAGCATCTTTGACCTGCTCTCTCCTTCGGCCTCTCCTATTTCCGCACAAAGACTCTCTAATGCCAGGTAGCTGGCTCTGGCATTCCTGTTGCATTCCACCATGGGGAAGTTGCTGGGATCAGGATGAAAAATGCCTGAAACAAAGGCCTACTCTCATTCACAGGGTTTAGGGTTCTGTGGGAAAGTCCAGGCAGGACAGAGGTTGGATGGCAGAGGAATGCGATGCGGGGCATAGCTCACACAGTCTCTATGGCGTGGACCCAAAGACGAATTGACAAGGTTGAGGTCTTCTTACAGAGAGGAGTCCGCCCTCATGAGAGAGGATGGTAGGCCACTGGATGACTGCAGTCATTTATCATGTTTACAGACAGTCAGGTCATCCATTCTGCTGGCATGATTGGTACGACTCTGATTGGATGTCTGGGTGGAAGCTCCATTCGTATCGTCTCAAACCTGACCATCTCCACTGCACATTTTTCTGCATTATTTCCATTTATTCAATAGCGACAGAAAGAGATGGACCCTTAATGCAAAAAAAGCAAACAGTTTGGCATCATCATCATCATCTGCGGAGCCCTTTAAATGTGTTAGCAGGCCCTTTGGGAGGTCCTGTTTTGACACATTGCCATAAAGATCCCCAGTTGTGGACATTGCGATTACATGGTCGTTGCCACTCAGCTGATAATAAACAGCCTCTCTTATCATTCATTAATCGTAAATTATTACACTGATAGCTTTTTCATTTGTAAAAGGTATGAAGTAAATTCTTTCACCGCCTCATGCTGAGGTGAAGCGCCTGACCTCGCTGCTACCCCACCCTCCCCTGAGTCGTATCTGAACCTCGGCTTGTGAAGATTTAGTGTGGAATTTAATGTCAAAGCCTTTTTCACTCTCCCACAACAAATAACCAACAGATATTCCTGATAATGCATCTTCAGCTACGGGGGAGAGAAGGGGCTTGGAGATGAGGGAAATGTAGGAACTTTAAGCTGTTTGTTGACACTTTTGCAGGCCAAACTCTTTTCTATATTAGTGGGATTTAATGATCAAAGACGACAGGTAATTATTTAAAAGAATGGCAAGGTTGGTCGGTCAATCCATCGCTTTGGTTCAGACTGAAATATCTAAACAACTATTTGATGGATTGCCATGACATTTGGTACAGACATTCATGTCCCCGTCAGGATGAATTGTAATCACTTTGATGACCCATTTTCATCATCAGGTTAAAATTGCCATTGCTCCAGTTCTTTGGTTTATGTCTGAATACCTGCACAACTAAATCAGTCTCTAAATAAGATGCTTAATTAACATGGGAAACATTATACCTGCTCAACATCAACATGTTATTGTGAGCATGTTAGCATGTTGATGTTAGCTCACAGTAACTTTGTGCCTAAGTACAGCCTCGGCTGTAGCCTCCAATCAAAACTGATGTATTGAATTTGGAAATAAAACTCTTCCTCCGCTCTCATCATCGTATAACCCACACAGACTAAAACTGGCCTTTCTGAATGTATACACAGCTAAAATAATGCTAACAGCAGTGGTTTGTATTTCCCTAACTACGTAACCACAGATCACAACAGCATGCAGGAAGACTTCCTGCGTATTGTCAGCATGAATAGCATCAGTAAATAATCCTGCAATATCCACATTTCACGACTCGCAGCTTTCTTTACCTGTAAACAATGTCCGTCTCCACACATGAATGACTTTGGGCAGTTGTCGATAAACCTTTTTCCTTAACGGTATTGTTTGACTTGATTATTTCTCATGTAGATAAAATCACAGCGGAGCACACGTAAACAGTTAAGGCTGCCATTTGTTTATACTCTGAGCTGTGGCCTGCTATTGGCTCCGGCTCTCCAGAGTCTACACGTAGCGTGTGGTTGTAGGGTGTTGGAGATGGAGTATGTGGGGAAATGAGAGGAGATCTGTTGCAGCCCACAGGCCCCTTCAGATTCTCTGATGTGGCTTCAAGACTTCCTAGAAAATGCAAGGCCTTCTGGGATAGCACTTAAGTAGTCTCCAGAGTTTTGCGAGCGTGTGTTTTCGAGTGAATGAGTACATGGGCTTGTATCTTAGAGTATCGAAGTGTCTTTTCTGCCTGCGTACCTGTCAAACTCTCTCCTTTGATTTGTGAGGACACAGTTGGCTGATTGTGGCTTTTCCAAAGAACGAGGGAGTGCCGCTTCAAAATGAAAAAGGTCACAGCAGACTATATCACGCAGGTGATTTTTCTGACGGGTAGGGCGTGTTGATAACAAATAGGTTCTGTCTCTGAAACCTCACTTCCGCCTCACCTCTGTGAAATGCACAGGCTTCAAAGCACAATGGCAATACCACTGCTTTCACATGGGCTGTTATCAGTGTTATTCAAACAAGGTGCTCTTATCTTCTTTATCTCCAGTCTGTTGCACTCCTAACAGGCTGTGATGCATTATGGGCTACTTTAATGGATAATAAGTGAGTTGAGATGAAGAAAAATGTTAATGTTGAGGGACATTCAATACCATTTTCATTTTTTTCTTTTTTCTTTTATGCTTTCCTGCTTTTCGTTAAGTGAATAAGGCTGCTGAGAGGCCCGGCCCCTCTCATCTGCAGCCTGTTATGGCGGAGCGGGAGGATGACATCATATTGGTCTCGGAGAGGCAGCTGGTAATTGGCCCGCTTTCCTCCTCCTGCGGCACGGGCCAAACAGAACACACAAGTGGAGCTAGGCAATGCAAGTCAGATGCACCGGATTTTTCCAAGAGAGGCTGGTGGGGCCTCAGTGCAGACCGAGAGCCAAGAGGCCTCGAAAAAGGGGCACACCGATCCAACTGTAAATGTCAGAAATGAATGAAGGGCCTCAACTCGAAATGAAATTGGATATAATGCGCCCCAGGCCTGCCTCTTTGATCTGCTGCACAGTCCACTGCTGTAGTCGTCTGGATAACTGCGCCTGTTCTCCGAGATATGACATTGCAAAAGCATTTTCATGTGGACCTTTTGTGGGAGCCAACGTCGATGAGCTCTCATCCCACACAAAGTTCCATTACAGTGAGGCTTAACTGCTGCACCTCTGTGCTGCAGAGGAGCCAGTGATTGTTTGTAATATTGAAATCAGGGTGCAATCTCAAACATCTGGCAGTAAGGTTTAACCTCTGCAGGTTTAGATGTGTGTCATGTAGACAAAAATCCCAACAGCAGGACATGCAATCATTAGTGTTTTTATGCAGCTATTTGATGTGGCAGCGTGAGTGAAGCCTAATTGTTTGCAGTGGATGTGTGAATGAGACCTGGTTCTACCCTGTGGCCGGTGTCACACAGCATGGGCCGGGCAGCGATGTTGGATACCTCTGTTCTTACAAAACAGTCTTTATCTTTTATAGAGGCTGCTCAGTCATGCCACCATGTTTCCTGCGATGTGGTGGTTGTACACCAACAACAGAAAGAGGTGCGCTGATCTCTGTTATCATCTCAAAGAACAGTTGTGAGAACATGTTTGGTGTCTAAAGCATGTGTGGGAAAACACGCGTTCCTGTTGAGTCAAAAGAGGGTGCAGTGCTCAGCGTGTTTGCACGTGCCCGTCCGCCTGTCAGTTGCCCATTGTTGCTTCCCCACATCGGTGACAGATAAATGCGTGTCAGTTGTGAACAGAAGGTCATATTAAGCTTGTAGGCGGTGAGAACATCGGAGTTCCTGTTACGGCTGAGATGCAACTCAGCGTCTGTGGGCAAAAGAAAAGACTGACGGAGCAAAAAAAACCAGCTCTCGCTGAAATGACTCTTTGAATGCTTTCACTCTCAGTGCTCTGTCACTGAGCTGTGAAGTTGTGCGCTGCAATTGCTTGGCGTAGGTGTTGTTACCATGATGACATCAATACCAATATTTACTGTATGTTTAACGGACTTCCTGCAGAGTCGTGTTTTCTTGTGGCCTGAAAGTGGGAAGGCTGTTTCAGGCCGAGAGGCTCCTTAAGGCCCCTTTTTTCTAAGAATTGGAGAAAATCAAGTTGTGATTTGAAATAAAAACACACACACAGACATATTAGGACTTTATTTTTGTTGTCACATACATACATGAAATTTGGCCTCTGCATTTAGCCCGTCATAAGCCTTTAAGAGCAGTTTGTAGATAAACCTTTCGGCTCTTCATATAAGTGTTTTTGAAGCATTTACACAATAACTCTGTTTTTTTGGTGTGAAACATTTTAGTACAATATTAATGACTTAGCCTTTTCACTTCCTATCACAAGTCATCTCTGGACTGAAAGTTTTGAATGGGCAGGTGGATTTGTAAACTCAAAGAGCGGATCAACGCTTGACTTTAAATGTGAACTTAAGCGGAAAAAGTTCCCATATCTTTAATTTTTTGCTGCTGCTGGTGCACTTTTCCCAGCACATCCTCTCTGCGTCTCAGCTGGTGAGCTGGCTGTCAAGGCTGAAACTGCACCGGAGGGAGGAAATGATTATAGCATAAGGGAATGTGTTATCACTTTGTCCCTCGTGTGCACACTCTCTCAACCAGTTTAATATCATATATTTGAGCTTCTTATCTGTATGATGACAAAGAAGCACATTTCACAACTTGGACAAGAATGACTCGTGTCCTCTGCATTGTTTTTTTTTTAGATTTGAACGCTTCTGTGTGTCATGTCAAGACGATTAGGACTGGACATGTGCAGTGAAATATCAAATGGCATGTTCCCCATCCATCTAACGCTGCTCTCTGGAGGAAGCAGCTCCAGCTGTTGCTGGCCTTTGATACCATTTGTTGTTCCTCTCTGTTGAGCCACAATAGTCTGCGACTCTCAGCTGCTATTTAAGCTCCTCACCAGCCTGTTGGTTTACTTCATTTTTTAATCTGTCTGCCTCGTTCTTTTTCTCACAGCAATGTTACACTTGATCTCCAGCTTATGTGCTCATCTCTGAAATTTCAGTTACCTTCAGAAACAGTACATTTATGAAAAAGGGTGTAAAGACTCAACGCCCAAACTGTGAAACATGTATTTAAGTGCAGTTTCATGCATCAATCATTGTCACAGGCTTTAAATAATGCCTATAAAATATTTGGATATTTTGATATGTTTGGTTAACCCAAAGGTTGTGTATGATACTGACACACAGGGCGCCCTTCACCTGTATGAGACAGTAACCACAATGTACACATGTAAACCCATTCGCTCATTATTAGTTTACATAGTTATTCTAAGGCCAACCACAATGTTTGTCCTAAACCTAACTACGTGGTTGAATTCACAACGTCACTGCAGTTTGATTTTTATGCCATTATTCTTACTTTTCCCCCTAAATTACACATTTCCATGGCACATAACTTAAATCTCAGAAATTAAGATTCTGGTCTCAGTTTTGATGCAATGTGTAGTTATTGCAGTTTGACTTTGTAGGGCTGCATAGATGATGTTGCAGCGGAGTGTGATCTTAAATACTCTTACTTACCTCCACCATCACTGTACTGGTATTGACACAGACTGAACTCAGGAAACTTACAGGATGCAAACATATAGGCCAACAGGCACATAACATATCACATAACACATATCAATTAGACAGCCGGGACAGCAAAGGGTTGAGAGAGGAGCCGCACCTTGAAAGTCCTGGCAACTTTTCATGTCTTGCAACCAGCCACATATGTCAAACTTTCTCCTCCCACGCTGCACATTTCACACATTCCTCAAGAATGTTTGCTTTTTTACCAGGTCAGGAGAATGAATCCAATGCTGCATTGCGTCTCTCGCCGGCTTTGTGCAGCTCTTGGAGATCATTCTGTAAGACTATTTCATCTTGTGCAATTCCTTCTTTGCTACAGTCATCAGTTTTTCTGCAGTCCGATTGAAAATCTTGCTTCTCCCAGTGGGTATTTATGTCTTCTAACCATAAAGAGAGCCTCCATGTGCTTTCATTTCCTCAGTGACAGTGGGAATCCTGACCAAGGGCTTGAGCTCTGGCCCGGGCTCTAACCATAACATATTCCTCACTACTTCCTGTTATCAATGAATACATGCGTTTTGGAAACAATATTTTGATCTTATTACTGTATTGATATTGCAACAATATGATAGAGTTGACTATTGGTGCTTTCACAAAATATTTACACAATTAATTTTTAAAACACTTATGCCATATTACAATATTACGATCCAAAATCTAAGACGCTATCTAGTCAAATCACAATATGGATATGGATTGCCCAGCACTACTTCTTAGATTGACAATGCAATAATAAAAAGGGGAGTTTTTGCACAATATCACCATCTATTGTAGGCTGTTATTGTAGGATATTTCTTCACAGAACGTCAAACTGTATGCGTCCTTGTTTAAAAACAAGGCTGAACCTACAGCCATGCTAGTGACGAAATGTCAGCATGCTAATGGCAATGCTAACATGTTGATGTTTAGCAGGTATAATAGCAACAATCTCAGTTTGTGTGTGTTAGCATGCTAATGTTTGTTGATTAGCACTGAACACAAAGTATAGCTGAGGCTGATGGGATCATCCCTGCAGCACTCTAATAGAATCTATCCTGTAGGGATCTTGAATGACAATGCATCCAACAATTGTCAAGTTATATAGGATTCATCCTCTGGGAACAACGAATATCTGTACGAAATTTCATAGTGATCCATCTCATGCATCCATCCACGCTGCCAGCATGGCTAAGAAAAGCTTACAGGTGTGTGTTACCTGTCTATGTTTGCACTCTGTCTAATGTGATGTCTTACATGCACATCCTTGTGTACATACAGTATATGTACGTAGGTCACGTACGTAGGTCACAACAATGGGATGGGTTCCCGTTATGGACAGTGCTGAGGATCCAGAGTGACAGAGCCAGAACTTCATGGCTTCAGTTCCCCGGGGACGAGGCCTCGGTCCTGGGAAGCAGCGGCCGAGGATCCTCTTGACCATCGCAGCTTCAGGCTGCTGCAGCACTGTGAACCTCCTTCTTTCCCAGCGTGGGCTCGGCTGACATCTGAGCAACTACTACAATAAGTCCCGTTCCTCCCAGACTTTCGGTGGGAAGAATCAATGAGTTTGTCTTCGTTGACTCAAGGCAAAGAGGAAAACGTTTCCTCCTGGGCAGTAACTATTATTAACAGGCCCGATGGACTGCTAAACAAGGCAGTCCTTGTGGGAATGTTTAGTTGGATCAAATACCATGTTTCCAGGAGTGTGAAATGATTTTGTGTGCGCAGGATTTCGTATCATGATCAGTCTGATCCACCTCTCATAGCTTGGGGGTCTCTTAGCTCAGTAACAAAGCCCTGGTATCTGGTTCTACAAGCTTGTTATTTAATTAAGACTAATCTCCAGGTTTTGATTTCAACTGGTTTCGTCTCGGGTGGAAGTACTTTTGGATTTCTGTGTCTAAACTAAAGCTCAGCCTGTTCAACTGGATTTTGAGCTCTCTGAGCTCAAAAGGGCTGCACCCAGACTAAAGTGGAAAAGACATGGGAACATGCTGACTGAACTCTTTAGATTTAAGGATGTCAAATAACAGGAGGAGAATGACATTTATTAAATAAATAGTTTGACATTTTGGGGAAAACACTTTTTCTGCGAGCTGAATAAGAATCAATACCACTCCCATGTTTGTACAGTAAAGATGTAGCCGGAGCAGCCAGTTAGCTTAGCTTAATTTAGCTTAGTTTAGCTTAGCTTTTGTACAGATTAAAACAAAGGTGATATAATCTGTTACCTGGTGAGCTTTAGAGGAGCTGATGGGTCGATTTTTGCTGCCTCTGCAGAGAGCCGGACTAGATGTTCCCCCCTGTTTCCAGTCTTTATGCTAAGCTAAGCTAATCGTCTCATGGCTGTACCTAGATATTCAATGGACAGACATGAGTGATTGGTATCCGTTTTCTCACCTAATTCTCAGCAAGAAAGTGAATATTTCCCAAAATATCAAACTATTCCTTTAATTCTGTCATTTGTAGAAAGGAGCTGGGGATTAATTTAATCTTTATATCAGAAGATGGAGCAATTAGCGAGTTGTTTCTCATATTCCTGCACTTGAGTGAGAGATGAGATTATGTCAGTAAAGTTGCCAAGTATGTGAAATCCCCTGGCACGGCCAGAGACTGGAATGCCCTGGTGGATACAGATTCAAGCTAATGGTCTGGGCGGGTTGGGCCCTCTGCTCCTCTGGACCTCCCCTGGACCCCCCCTCCCCCCCACCCATAACAGGATCAAAGCCAGGCTGGGTGTCAGGGGACGCAGAAGAATGAATGGTCATCCATCCACTGACCACGGCATCACTATGCTAACTCATATCATGGCATTTCCTACAGATACGACTAGCCTGCCCCTGTTTGTCTTTTTTAAATTTATTCTGGGACTTTCTGGAATGCTAAATTACGCAATATACAAGGGAAACATTGAATTTCCCCATCGCATGAAGTGTTTGTTTGCGTCGTTACTGTGGTTGTGAGCTCACCGCCAGCCTGAGATGGACCAAACAATTGCTTTGTGGTTGAAGTAAAGTGGTCGTTTCAGGATCTTATCATGCTACATGGGCTCTGCTTGCTGTATTTCACACACACTGCCTTTGTCTTCCATGCCTAATTGGATAAATGTAGTCTGTTTTGCAATGCCATAGTCGGTCAAGAATGCTAGAATGGTTTCAATTTGAAGACAAAGTAATTACAGCAAGAGTTACCTCACAGAAACAATATTTCCCACCCCCGCTTAGATCTATTAAAGTGACCATACTTATCGATGTGTTTGGTCTGGCTACAGTTCATGGCCTGTTTCTCTTTCTGCACTAGAGGACCATTGTTGTGGCAGGCTCCAACTCTCATACTGATAACAAGTTGATTTCCACCCTTCTGTTTGATTGCATGAGAACTTTTGGGGTAAATAGGGGCCTTCTGAGTCCTACTGTTGAATTTAATCAAGCAATGAGACCAATGAGGTGAATTAGCTGACTCAGCCTTACAGAGGCCTCTTTATGCGGCTGCTGAAGTCGAGGGGGCCCAGGGTTAGCATGCATCACACACAGGAAAACACCAGGCAGCTCCCAGACAGTCCAGGCCCCAGCAGTCCGCCCCTGAATTCCCCCCTGCTCCACGTTTATAAGGACCATATCGCCTCACTAGAGCCACTTTCAAAGAGCTTTCGTTCACATTGCGAGGCCCCCCATTTCCTCCTCTCTCTCAGGAGGGAAATGTAAGTGTGCAGGAGTGGAAATGTTGCACAGTCGAAGGGAAGTGAATGGACGAAGAAAGCAATGTTATTTGTGGAACAGTGAGGCCCGTTGGCTTAAAATAAACTCACACAAAATGACTTACTGGAAACTACTCAGTCCTCTGCTGCTGATTAATGCCTCATTTGTCTATGGGCACAGAGAGTGTTTGAGAGAAGGACAGAGGGAGAAAGACTAACTTTTGTTTAAACCAAGGTCATTGCGTGGCCAGCTGCAAGGCCCTCTATCTACCCCTGGGATCTGTCTTTCCTATTGGACATCCTGTTCCTGATGAATTGTCACTCTTCTCATTTAAGAGAAGACAGAGGAAGCAGGACACTGCCAGGACACACCCACTCGTCCTCGCCGGCCAATCGCCTCGCTCCAGTTGTCGAGCATCCTTCGCGCTCAGAAAACCGCAGCTGCCACAGGAGCTCCGCCGGCAGATTTTTTGTTTGTGTCCTTCCTTCCCTAATCTCTGACCACACACACTTGTTCACTTGTGACAGCCAGCCTGATGCCTCTTGGCCCTGGCCGAGGCCACCAGCCCCCCCCCCCCTTCTCCACAGTGTCTTCTGCACCGCCCTGAGACATCTGTGTGATGTGAGGCAAATAAGCAGGAAAGCTGGGGGAACTTCCGCATCAACTGCTAGAACAGAACAAGGGGGCCCCCACAGCAGAGTTATATAACAGTCAGACATCTAGCTTTTTACGCTCACACGAAGAACATCATTCTCTTTTGCAGACGCGTGCCGAGATCTCATACCGGGAACATGGACATTATTTTATATGCATGCATGTTTTGTTTTTACAGTCTGGAATCCAGGGAGAGATAGGACAGATGCAAAACTCATCTTATCCAGATATTGTGATTCCTTCTAGACATGAGGTTTGTTCACTGTGAAATGGAAGAGGATGTGATCTCACCCAATTAAAATCCAACCTATGTCGCTCGCCGCTTATGACTTATTGCAGGCTTCGCCTTTGTGCCAAGTGACCCTACCCAGCAAACATGTGTAGAAAAATTTGTAGATCGAGATTTATAGATTTATATATACGTGATTTGAAAATACGAAAATGAATAGCAAAAAGCAAATTCAAGGTATTTGTCACATTGTTAAATGAAAACATTGACATTTTGAGGAATACGGTTATTTTCTTTTTGGCGACGAGTTAGATAAGAACATCGACATATTACCACTGTTGATAAGTCCGTTAAATATGAAGCTACAGCCAGCTTAGCTTAGCTTAGCAAACAGACCAGAAACAGCTAGCCTGTCCGACCATAACAAAATCCTTCCAAAACAAAATTAACAGGTTATATCTCATTTGTTTAATCACAAACAAAAAAACTAAGTTTAGTTCTGTTGGACAGAGGCATGCTTCCTACGTTTAGTCTTTATAATAAGCTAAGCTAATCGGCTGGTAGCTGTAGCGTCATATTTAACGTACACATATGAGAGTGGTATAAATCTTCTCATCTAACTCTCTGATAGAAAATATGTTTCTCAAAATGTTGAACTATACTGTGATTTTTTTTAAGCAGCAACGTAGAGCATTTTGCATAACAAGCCTATAGAACCCCTTTTGTTCAAAGTGAACCCTCTTTCTCTCCCCTCTGTCTGCTGTTACTCCTGAGTGCATGAAGGAGAATAGGGCAATGTTCTCAGAGGCTCTGGTAGGAGTGAGGGATGCAAGCTGCCGGACGTCAGTCTTGTATACAGACTTAATGGAGGAGAGGGGGGGATTCAGCAGTGACCGTGGCCCAAACTGTAGAAAAGAAACCCTCTTGTGTTCACGACCCAGACGACTAAAGACCAGGCCCGGATGTTGCTATCTGTCCCATCATTGTCTCCTCAAATGTTGGCATTTCAGTCTGAATGATGGCTTTCAGTTTAGCCAAAACATTCCTAAAACACAGTGTGGAAAACACCCTCTTTTTCCTGTGCTGATTTGACGACGCTCCATTTGTTTTCTAATCTCGCTGCGTAGTCGAGTGCAAATTAGCTGGTTGCGCCACAGGGCCTCCAATCACAGTTCAAGGATTGATTGCAGGGGTTTACTCAAGCATTAAGGAAGTGGGATTTACACATCAAATAAAATATAATTATGAGATGGTGGGTAGAGACAACCGCAGCCACTGTTGGGAGCAGCGTTGCTCCAAACAGTAATTTCACAGGTCCTGCACATGATTTGTCGAACTTCTCCTGGAAAGCACCTTCTTTTCCCCTCCGCCACTCTGCAGTGAGTGGCTGTGAAAGGCTGGCTTTGATGCGTGACGTTTGTGATAGAGACCTGCTCCACGCTGCTGATAGCCCGACCAGAATAGCATGTGAAAGAGCCAGAAGAAGAAACTATGCATGAACATTTATGTCGCCTACTTTTCATGTTTGGGAACAGGTGTTTAATCCACTTCCAGCGGGGTGTAATCAGTTGATGTGAATGCATATAGTATGCAACCACGTGACAGACAGAAGCCACTTTATCGACTCTGCTGGCTGAGCTACACCAGCCATCACTCAGCGCTGGGAGGAGTGTTCGCCGCTGTTCACACCACAGCATTCCAGCCATAGCATCCTCTTCTCTACCGTCGGTTAAGTCAAACAGCCGGCTTGACTCAAAGCACATGGGCAACCTGTAATCAAGCCCGGCTCTGAAACTGGCATGTAAAAGTAAATCCTGTGTTTATATCTGAGAGAGGCCTCCCTCATTGAGCGGCTTGCACAGGAAACACATAAGATGATGTTAAGCTTCGAAACAATCTCTGGGATTAAAGATCTTGACAATCACCCTCCACCTCTTCTCTCTTTCTCTGTTTTTGTCTCTTTCTCTTCATCTGTGGCGGTCTGCCCATCTCCGGGCCCCAGTGCTCTGGTGGGTTGAGTGGACTGGTATGCAGCAGGAATCTTTGGATCAAGGTGATTTCACGCTCCTCCACGTTTTCCCAGGGCTTCGAGCGCTCCTACCTCTGTGCAGCGCGGAGTGTGTGATAGCGGCTGACATGTGTTATCATAGGACACATGCACAAACAGCAGCAACAGGGTAAGGCTGCTTTATCCGACTAACACCTCTGTTTCCCTCAAGTGTCGGGCTTTGAATGTCTGGTATGGGAGGCTTCTTTGGCCTGTTGCGGAGAGACCCCTTTTGAACAAAAACAAGGACCCAGGGATTTGTCAGCCCCTCCATGAACTGACTAAGGGATAACCCTCCGACGTGAAATCTCAATTTTAAGAGGAATCTTCTCAAATATACACCCCCTCCTTTGAAGTAGAACTAATCTTGCTAACCTTGACATTCCCTCCGAGACAGTTCCCACTCTCACTTCACAGTCTGCTCTCATAATAGCTCCACAGTGCTTTTTTTCTCTCAATGAAACCCCATATCTCATTCAGCTCTTCGGTGGCGACTGTGAAAGGGGGAAGTTTGTGAAGTCGTTCCAACGAGAAGTGGTTCAGCTCAGCTCCTGTCATTCTGCTGAACTGACAGTAAATATGCTCACACGAGATCGGAAGCAGCAAATTTAGACGTGTAAAAAGTTTACTTGTGCATGTTTTGATGCCTTTGATTGTGAATTTAGCACAATCAAAGGGATGACCAATGCCGTCCACACCCTTCACCGTACGGATGTGTGCAACGTCACAATGTGTCCCATGGATCCCAGCTCATGTGGCAGGACTATGATCTCATTAAAAGCACCAGTGGTTTCATAGAGGTTGTGTACTGAATTAAATCAAAAGTTGCAGGTGATAGCCTGTATTTGGACCACTACAGCTAACTAGAATGAAGCTTAGCTAGCTAGGAGACATCTGACTAGTAATCCAGCTAACTTTCCACTCACTTTAAATATGATTTGTCTTCTGACGTAATGTTCCTACTTCAAGTGTTCAAAATGACAATACAATCAATGAGAAAAAAGCCTGTACAACTAATAAATATACAGCACATTTGTAGCTGTAAAGAAATGACTTGGAAACCCTGTGTGAGTTGAATGAGAGTTACAGTATTTCATGATCAAATTAGGAGATAACTTGAATGCAGAGGACCTGCAAGCTAGCAGTGGTTACTGGTGTCTGCATGTATGGACTTCTCTGCAGACATTAACAAGGGGTTCTGTAATTTGTTTGCAGTCAGTCCCTGATTCCTCACATACAGTAGCTATGTCGGGCCATCTGGGTTGGAGATATACAGGGCTGTTGGCAGACAGTGCAAAGTGCTGATTTGTACCATAAACTGTATATGATAATGTAAACAGTCTATGATTTCCATACAGCAATGCTCTTGTTGGTATTCATTCTTATGCTGCCTTTTTACAATAACCTAAACACAAGTTTTGCCATTAATATTGCATGATCTATATAGTGATTTAACCCACTAAATCTGGTACAATAGGCTCTTCTTTTTTTGTACATTCCCTGACAAATAAATGTCATCAACTAAACTAAGTTTTAATTGTCATTGTTTTTTCCATTGTTGGCAAGATGACAACAAACTGGGTTTTTAAATTTTACCGGCACAATCCCTTTTTTGAGGGGATTTATGTGTTATTTTTCTGTCACTTAAATATAAGCACATCAAAATAAATTCGAAAGTAAATTAAAGTAATTAATCTAATCTAACATTAGTTGTTGTCATTTTAATTAGATATTTCAGTTGTCTATTATGATGATAATGCTGCACAAACTTGCTTTTGCCTTTGATTTATATAATAAGCAACTACCTAATACTCTCTAACATCTTGACTGTATTTATTTACTCTGTAGTTATACTATATTTCATGCAGAGGCATCTAAAGGCACCACATAAGTAGGTTGTAGGAAGTGGGGAAGCAGATGAGACCTACGTCACAGTCCGCGTGTCTGCGTCGTTCAAAGTATTCTTAAAACACTAGAGCGAGACCGGAAACCATGCGAGCAGTTCCAAGAAGAGCAGCAGTTAGAAAGGAAGGGTTGGTGCCGCAGCTGCTTTTATTTTGAAAGCCGTCACCGGATGTTGTCTTCCTCGTTGCGTCCGGTTTGACTCCGAGCAGGCAGCCGCAGAAGAAGAAGCAAAACTGAGAGGCAGCAGGACTGGAGCAAACCCAGCAGTCTCAGCCTCATGCTTCACTCTGGGCACTTCTCCTCCTCCTCCTCCTGCTGCCCGCTATCGTCAACATTGTGACAATATTTATTTTGTATTTGTATTATTTAGCCACAAAAAAAGCAACAAAAAAAGTGGAGGGGGGGAGAAGGGTCGCCGAGTCATGGAGCTTTATTGCCTGGAGTCGGACATAGTCGTGAGAGCCCAGCCTGACCCAAACATCCTCTATGATGACAGAGTGTTGCAAAGTTTATTAACAATTGAGGACAATTTTTTACCTCAATGCTCTTACTTCCAGCGGGTCCAGAAGGATATTCAGCCTTATATGAGACGAATGGTTGCAGGTTGGATGCACGAGGTTTGTGGGCATTTTATGCATTGATGTGCTAATCTAACTGCTTCCGCTAATGTGTGCTTTTTATTTGTTTTGCATGTTGACACACATATTCTTGGAGTTTTAGTCTGTAGAGAGTTGTCAGGGGATGGTAACCTATTTGACAATTGAATGAGAATGACTCACCAAAGGCGTGGGAGAGTCGGAAATTCCACCACGAAGAAAGTTCAGCTTCAAAGAAGTAGTTTAGCTAGATATTTACTTTGTTTAACAGCTACAAATATGGTGCTTTTTGCTAACTAGCTAGCTCAGGCGTGTGAGGGGAAGTTAATCTTAATTTACAGAGTCGAAAAACCGACAGTTCCCGTTTTTGAATAATTATTATTAATTTTTTGAAATGGCTCATGCTCTTTGGCTTTGGTCTGGCAACGTGCATGCAGAACCACTTTCACGTTTGAAGGTGAAATAACGAAATGTCCGCAAAATATATACGTTTTTTAACCGTCGGAAACTATTTTAACATCATTTCTTAACATTGTGCACACGTTTTAAAGTACCTAGATGGTACATTTTTATTTTTAAATATTTTTTAAAGAAGGCGAGCCTCAACAAGGAAGAGGAGTTTAATGGCGACATTTTGCTGAACGACTTCCTATTGAACTAATTTGTTTCTGCCTTGTCCTGACTTTTCTAAAGTGCTATGAACATTTGTGATTTAACCTTTAACCTTAAAACAAGACTGGCATGGCAAAATCACATTCTTCAGCAAAAAAAACACCCCACCATTAACTGCTCCTCTGCTGCAAAGCAAAAATACTCCTCCTCTATAGGCTACTTTTCTTTTATATTCTTTATGACTTTACTAACAACCTATTTTTTCTGTTGCATTTCTGTCTCGTTTTAGGTGTGTGAAGAGGAGAAGAGTGATGAAGATGTCTTCCCTTTAGCCATTAATTATTTGGACCGGTTTTTAGCGGTGATGCTCACAAGAAAGAGTTATTTGCAGCTTCTGGGAGCTGTGTGCATATTCCTGGCCTCCAAGTTAAAGGACTGCAGCCCGCTGTCAGCGGAAAAACTCTGCATGTACACAGACAACTCCATCACACCACGGGAACTGCTGGTAAGAACCGGACATTTCAAAGGCCCCATTCATTCACGAGAACATGAAAAATGCAGTGTCATATTTTTTGGGATGGTTCTGTAAAGCTAATGGCTCTATTGGTTTCACAGGAAGTATCCCATTTGCCTTATAAGTGGAGCTGTGCACAATACAGCCACATCCTTTCTTTGGATCCACTGTGGACTGAAGAGATGAGTGATGCCATCTAGTGCTAGTCATGCAGTACAGAATTAAAATATCTTGCAGTTCATGGACTTGCTTTGTATTTTAGGTAGATACTGTATGAGGGTTTATACTAAAGAATCAGCCAAAATGCTCTTTAGTCTTACCTCCACACATCGATGCGAGTGTTAAACAAGAAGAGTATATTTCTTTATGTTTACAGGAATACTTTTCATTCTTTCTTACCAACTTCAGGCTGATTTAATGAACTTTAGAACCAGAGTGTTCAACACAAGCTTGCTGAGTTCTGTTTGTACAGTAAAGTAGCCAGCACATTAGTGCTGAAACTATCATTTTCATTATCAATAGTTTTATTGATTCATCAATTGTTCTATAAAATGTAAGAACATTGTGTAAAATAGCCATCAGCGTTTTCAAACGCCCAGGTCGACGTCTTCAAATTGCTTGTTTTGCCCGATCAGCAGTTTATAAACCAAAGCTATTAAGTTGACTAAACTTAATAGCTTGAGTGTTGACTAAACAACACTCAAGGTCCACGTACAACCTTGTTCTGGAGCTTTCTACCGTAACACACGGTCCTCATCAGCAGGTTAAGCAGCTTTATCACCATTAACTGCGTTAAAACAGTTGAGAAAGTGATCATTAGTTGCAGCCTTAAAAGAAAAAGCAGCATATCCTCTCATTTGAGAAGCTTTGATCAGGTGATGTTTGGCATTTTACAGTTGGCTTCTTTAATTTAAACCAAACAGCCCCACATGCTGTCGATACGTCCTCCTGTGTCGCATGCGGCTGTTGAGGGAAATGACATTCGTCCCATTTGATGCTCCATATTGTCGTTAGGCTCCAGATTCCTGGATATCCTGACAGGATGCGCAGAGAAGGCCTTTAGAGTCGGTCAAAGACGTTACAGCTCTTCCTTGTAATGAACAGTCTGCTACTGGGGCTTCAGATGGAGGAGACAAGTTCAAGGGGGTGGAAGGGTGGTTGTGTCTGGGGGTGGGGTGGGGTGGGGGGGGGGGGGGGGTGGTGGTGGTGAAGTGTCCAGGAAGTGCACGCTCCGACAGCAAACCTCCGCCTCGTTCACCTCACAGTCAACAATCTCCACAAGGGCTAAGGTTCCATGCAAGCGTGTGTGTGGCAGGTTATGTGCAGGAAACCCACCTAAATGTGAATGATGGCTGACATTTCAGATGACAAATACGCGCTTGGTGACGGGGGGACTGTCCCTGTCCTCTTTGGGGTTTCAGTGTTTACTACTTTGGCTTTTTCGGGGAAACTTCTCCGAAGAGCAAGTGAGCAGTTGACTTCATGAGTGTGAAAATGTCCCATTAGTAAAGTTAACCAGTTTAGCTTCTTTTAATGCACAGTTGCACTCTTTATGGATGTAATCATAACGTTTTATACACTTAGATTAATGAAATACACTTCAATTAGTCTTTTAATCAGCCTCGTCTTTCCCTTAATTGCGGGCACATAAATGTGTAAAATTAAAAGAAATACAAGCATAAAATTAATGTAAAGTAATGTGATGAGCTGTCATGTTCTTATGGGTAACAGATAATCTGAAATCATAATGAATGACTGATAAAGTCCTCTGCATATGGCCGACATCATTGTCTTCAAACTGTGAAGTGACAATACATGACATCATGGCGAACCAAAGGAGGAACTAAACCTTTACAGGCCGACTCCGATGCTTCACTGCAGCAGGACTTTAAATTTGGAAATTGAGTAGGTTTAAAGAGAGATAGAATCAGGACTTTACATTTTTTTTTTTTTTTTTGGTGAATGCATTACTTCACAATGCTGAGCAAGATTTAAGAGTGTGTCTCTCCAAGTCTCTCGTCTTTACTTGTGGAGGTTTGAAGAAAAATCCCATGAATAAATTGGCATAGCAAGACTTATGGAAACCCTGGAGAGGCCATTTGATTGGCTGGTGTCCCTGGGTTTTTGTTGCTCGGGTGCAAATATGTTCCTCATGTAGAGTTTCACTCATTCTGATATGATAGCTCATTCTGTCTGCGCTTTTCTAACCAACTTTTGTGCTTAATTTTCTTCAGGCCTGTGTGTTTTTTACATTATTACATCATAAAACGCAAACTGCATGTGTGCAGGTACGCCTTTTATTATGAATACTTAAGTTGCATCCTCCTTCTAAATACAATACTGGAACAGGGAAACATTAAGACATTAGTAAATGCGGAATTGTGTTCAACACACAGGACATTAAATCACGAAACACCTTTCTTGTTGCTGCAAAAGCCGACTGTATGAAGAGTCTGTGCTGCTGCCTGTGCAGAGCGAACTCATTGTAGCTGTTTGAGGCTTGTGACAGGAAGGAAGGGGCTAGCTGTCTCATTGGCAGGGCAAAGCTTGTCACATGCCGGCTTTATGAACACAAAGGATGTGAGGAATGAGAAAGGCACGCAGATAATAAGACACAGCGAGGAGAGATAAAGTGAAGAAATGTTACTCTTCTTACAGAGCCATTTCCTCTGGGAAAAGGGACAGGCTCTGATCTTTCTTCACGGTCAATGGAAGCATGGCAGCATGCCATTTAACCCTCGGACTGAGAAGATTCTGCCAAGAGACTGAATCTGAACTATCTGACACTTTTTGTTTAATTAACTTCTGTCTTTTAGGACTGGGAGCTGGTCGTGCTGGCGAAGTTGAAGTGGAACATGGCCTCGGTCATCCCCAATGATTTTATAGAGCACATCATGCGCAGGCTCCCCCTCCCCAAAGACAAGCTGGTGATGGTCCGCAAACACACGCAGACATTCATCGCCCTCTGTGCCACAGGTAACGCAGCTGCAGATCATCTCATGAGCCTTTTTCCGATTTGTTTGCTCACTCTCACGCTCACTTTGCTGCCTTGTGATTCCCACATCCAGCAGAGTATTCCCACACACACACAAACATTCTCCCACCGTGAGTCATCCGTGACCTCTTTTTCTTTTCTCGGCGTACTCTGCTGGCTGCCTTATCCACGTTCTAGTCTCCGCCTGCAGTGGGGCTTTTACCTCACAGCTGCTAAAAGCTGCTTAAAGTGGTCATTTCCACATTTCTCTGCCAAGAGTTGGAGTGGCAAAAATCATATCAATGCACTGCTTGGATAAACCATGTATGTGATTAACAATAGCGATTGTATCATACTGTACTCTAGCGCTGTGTGACATGGGTGCAGCTGAACTCGGTGTTGTTTGTTGACATGGAAGCTTCCAGGTTTAAAAAGTCGTGACAGTGATCCTTTCTTCCTCCTCCCACCCCGGTCTCATGTCCAAAATAAGCTCTGGAGAGAAACTCGGATGTCCCCTTAGGCCTCTCCCTAGGGGAATTTTCGCGGTATTTCTTTGCCTATATGAGGAATCCCTCTAATATTTTCATATCCTGGACAAAAACACTACAGCAGTGTATAGCACTGCTCTGTCACAAAGCTGCCTTTCATTTGCTACCTCCTTTTCATCTAAAACAAAGGGACGTCACATCAGTGCGGTACTTTAAGTGTGGTCAGATCTGGACAATAAGCAATTGTTTACTAGAACTATTGGAACCATAAGCTCTTTCAATGAGTTTTATGCCTCGTTTAGCACATTTTTAGTGTCACACTTTTTTATATTTGGGTGTGTTTCAGTGGTTGCCTCTGCTATTCATAAGCAGCTGGTTGTATCCAAGCACAAAGCAGCCGCAGTGGAAAAAAGGAGAGAGGCCTGCTGTGGTTATGCAGTAATGTAAATGTTTGGAGTTTTATATGGAGTTGAGATGTTATTCTTATGATGAGGAGCTCCTCCTATGGACAGCTGGCCCCTGGAGGAGAAGATGGGTGCAGTGGAGCAGGCTGCTCTCCAGGGTTTAATCAAAGCTATCGGGCCACCACGACTGGCTTGCAACCGGGCTAGGTCTATGTGCTGGGCTGGACTCGTGCAGCTCTTAACGATTGTGTGAGCCAAGTCTCTGCCTTCTTTAAGATCGTCGTCATGTCCGTGTGCTGAGACCAGAGGAAAGCTGTGCGTTGTAATAGCTCCTAACTGGCCGAGGACGGAGAAACTCCTGACAATGAGGGGTGTGTTATTCCTTTACCGACTCCACTTGAAGAAATATACAAAGTAAATGGACTTTTAAAAGCATATTTTGATGGTGTGCAAGGTAGTAAGCTTACCAACGAATAGAAACGATCCAGTAAGAGTTTGGTTACGCCGTGATGTTTTGTCTGTCTTGGTCGGGGACTGCTGCTCCGAAGAGCCACTTTCAAAGGCGAATGTAAAATAAGGGCGCACATTTGACAGTAATAATTGTCACAAGAATTTAAAAAAGAGAGCTAGAGAAAGGTGTGGAGGGAGGAGGTTTCCGAGGCTATTTGACGATCGAACTAACCAAAGCCGGAGTTCATTGCAACTCGTATTGTATGAACTTTGACTTCCTCCGTTGAGTTATCCATCAAACCATAAATGTGCTCCACTTTGCTCATGAAGTGTATGTAAAATTCTCACCAGCAGCTATAAAATCAATAGATAAATAGATTAGGCCGGTTTGTTAGGTTAGGTTAGGTTGGCTAGAAAAGAAAAAAAAATCACACTCGCAGCCTCTGTTCTATCCGTTTCTCACATTCCCATGTGGTAGACAGCGATTGGTCAAACATCAATCACATAGTGAATAAGTTCATTCATGAAACATATTAGCCGTAGAAACGGGGTCAGCCCCGCCCCTTCCCTAAACTCAGTACTTCTCTCAGTTCCTCTGTAAAACGTTTCTCTCAGCAGCTTTGTGAAAGCGTTTTAAGAGGAGCTTTTAGACTCCTTATGGTCCGATAACATACTTACAGGTTTTCCCATGAAATGAAAATAACTGTTGAGGTGTTCCAAAGCAGCTTCAGCTCAGTATTTGCGTAGGTGTACTCTCCATGGCTGCCTCCGCTTCCGCCTCCTCCATCCAGGCCTGTTGTCGCTTAAGCCTTTAGACTCGGATATGCACCGGAGGGAGTCGTTCCTGAAACGTTCCTGAGTGGGAGGATTCCGTCTCTGCTTTTCTAATCAGACCTGAAGTTTCTATGAAGGAAACCACACAGGTTACAGCTACGTCTGTTGAAATTCACACTGTGGGAAAGTCGGGTTCAGCTGAGGAGCGTGCAGACTGGGGGATGATTCAGATGTTTGCACCTCTCTAGCATCGCTCATACTTCCTCTGGGTTGAATCAAGTGCTGCAGCTCTTTGCGTCACGGCTACAAATGTGATTTCCGTACGTCACTGTAGCCCGAAGCTGCTGCTTGACTAATTGCACATTAATCCTTTCCTCGCCAGATGACCGCCTTGCCATGAACCCTCCTTCCATGATCGCCACTGGCAGCATGGGAGCGGCGGTCTGTGGCCTGCAGCTGGACCACAGTGACCAGAGGCTGAGTCGAGACAACCTGACACACCTGCTGGCCAAGATCACCAACACAGAGGTGGTGAGTGCAACGGGGAAGGAAATGTATACCTGCCAGAAGCAAAAACATTGTTTTAGTGCTGCATAATAATCATTGCAACATCGCACGACAGCAGCATAAAAGGCCCTTTAGTAAACAGAGATGACTTTAGTAGTGGCAGATTGAAGCTATTTACTCTTCATGGAGAGAGAGAGAGAGGGAGAGCCAGAGCTCTTGGCTGCGGAGCCAGACTGCTGCTATAAAGAGCAGCGGCAGAGGGAATGTCTTCTTAAAACTCAGAGCCTGCATTCTTGTGGTAGGACACATGCAATTTCTCTGCATGCCTCCCCCTTGAGCTGTGTGCCCCTCCTGGTGGAGGAAGATGTTCGCAAGTGAAGTCGAGAGCAAAATCCGGATGAAGAAATGGAAAGTTATCCAAGTCGTCCTCACAACAACACTTTAGAACATTTTTAGATTACTTTATTTATGTAATATATTAAGTCATAAACTGTACTTGCCATCTTAATGAGCTTGTTGTACAGTTGATCAGTGTGCACTAATAAATGTAATGAAATTAGTGTGTACTGCATATACGCTGGCTGAGATTTAAACAATTTAAAGCATAATAAATATAAATCTAAGTATAAAATGATGCCCGATTTGACATATCGATCGTTTTTGCTGCCGTACAACAATCGCTCGTTCTTACACCATAATACTTATACCATATGTATCCAAGTGTGTGCTTTCATTGTCACAGTGGGTCATTGTTACAGCAGAGGACCAGTTCAGAACCATAGAAATCCAGAAGGACTACAGCCAACGGGCCTCAGGAACAACACGGTTTGCCTCTTAGCTTGTGGTTACGTTGCCTTAGCGACGCGGGCCCTGCAAAAACCCAGCCGTCACAACAGGCGCCCCGACTGCAGCCCATCGGGTTCCAATTATCCGTACATTTCAAAGGAATGTTGGCCTCTTTGCGAGCCTCGGTTCATTCTTTTAAGAGTCCTGCAGCCGGCTCAGTGAGCCAGACCTCCCACATCTTCCACACAGACCTGCAGACGGACAGACCGAGGATCCCCTTTCACTAGAGAAGTTGTCCAAAAACATCCGGTCTCACTGTCCTATATTCTGTTTTACACCAAACTCAGAGGTTCAGGGTGCAGTAGGTCAAAGCCATTTCCTCTAGACCTCCACATGGGACTGACCGTGCTGTAAACCCAAAGGGCGGGGGGGGGGTTGGAGGAAGGGAGTCCAGATCACAGAGGTCATTTAGAAACCGTGCCCCCACACATTCCCCTTGTATTCACACCTCAGACATGCACAGGTCTCATGTCCGAGAGGATTCCCGTGCCCACCGTGTAGCTCGCTGCCCTGTGTTGTTGGTATTGGAGCCTGCTGGTACCCATTGTTCTGGTCATGATGCAGACAGGACCACCAACCATAACGCACATAATTCCCTGCTGGTATGCCGTGCATGTGACCAAAGCTGTTTAACAACTTGCACATCAAACGTCATAAAATACCAGGTTTTTGCACGCTAATGTCTGTGTACAGGTGCACAGATTAAACACTCTATACAGCGAGCATGTTGCATTTTTAGTAATAAAACTTTATTTGTGAATAATGTAGAGAAAAATTGAGAAATTAAGTTGAAAGTGTTAAGTTTCTCATTTGTCTGGAGATCATAACTATTTCTTTGAGTTGGGCTAAAATTCTCTTAATTTCACATGTAAAAACGCTGGATTATAGTTTTATTTCTTATATTTTTTTGATTTATTTTTGTGTATAAATAGTAAAACTATATTTTTACAGCCTTTTCACAATTTAGTTTTTATAGGAGCCTGTTTAAGCTTCATACTTTATAAAAATGTCAGACGTAAAGCTGTGTTTAGGCTGACAAATGCATGTAGATTAAGAACAGTTAAAAAAGACAAAAATGTATACAAAATAAGCCTGAACTCTAGGATTGTTCAGTTGGTGTGCAAAAGACTACCCAGTCCGAAAAGCATTTAAACAGTAGCATAGGTGTTATGTGTGTAATGTGTGTGTGTGTGTGTGTGTAACAACGTGTGCCCCGCTTTGTTCCAGGATTGTTTGAGGGCGTGCCAGGAGCAGATAGAGCGCGTGCTGGCCACCAGCCTGCAGCAGGGCCAGCAGTACCGGCAGGAGACCGGCATCAGAGCTGGCAACAAGGCGAGGGAGCAGCAAGACCAGTCCAGCACCCCCACAGATGTACGTGACGTCAACTTATGAACTCGCGCACATCACTCACGCCTGTTTACCAATGAACTTACTGGAGCGAGGGAGGCATGAGCTGCCAGTATCTGCGCCACATCGGCGAAGGTGTGACAATCTATGAACTTTTAGAAAATAAGAAATTTCTAGTTTTTTCTCCTTTTTGCCCCATTCATACCCGGTTGGGTGTACGGTCACCTTGTGTACGGGCCACATGTAATCAAACAACTATTTAAAAAAAAAAACAACAAAAAAAACATCTTGAGAACTTGATAGTGCCTTAGGTTTCCCAGGATGTAAACCTGAATATATTTTCCGACTTGAAAAACAAAATACATACAGCATAATTCCATGAAATATACATATTTCTTTTGATAAAACATAGTATAAATAAATATGATAAATAATGTATATTTAGCTAGCATTTAGTTATGTTACTCTTTTATCATCTTTAGTGAGCAGTTATCAATTCACCTGTGCAGGAAAACTCCTATAGTAATAATGCTGATTGAGTAGATGGCATCCAAACCAAGCTGATATCCAGTCAGAGCTAGCGAGCTAGCTGCTCTCTAGCGCTATCTATCAAATTGTGCACCTGTAGCACTGCTTACTATTTATGCTGTCAAGTGCTGGCCAGGAGTGGGCTGGGCCTGCTCACAGAGGAAGGACATGAGGGGCTTTGAGTGGTTTGGAGCAGTGGCTTCTGTTAAAAGTCAACAGAGGACAAGGTCAGTTATTACGGTCTTGATTTCACTGCCAAATCCAGTACAGTATGCTAACTGAACGACATGTATATGTATTATAATTCAGCGAGGCGACATTATTATTCTGTTCTTGTTCTAGCTCCTACATGTTAGCGAGTGTTTGGGAGATGGTTTGCAGGCGATTTTATGCCTCAGCTAGGTAGATGTCATGTTACTAGAGGAAAAGGATATTTGGCAAGTTTGTGAGAGGAAATGGAAGCAGGTTGAAGGTTTTCTTGTGAGGTTTTTTTTTTTTTTTGTTGGAAAAGAAACGCAGGTGGAAAGGGTGTGGGGGGGGGGGGGGATGCTAGAAGTGTAGATTGATGAATGACAGCGAATTGGCGAGGAAGTTAACTTAAGCTATGTAATGTTTCTGCAGTTGCACGTTACTTGAGTGACACACAGGAGGAGGAGGAATCCCTGGTGATGTCCGGAGGGGATCAGATTAGTTGTGCTGCAGTTTCTCCGGTTATCAATTTCCATTTCTCCGAACAATATTGATGCACTTTTAAAAACACACTCCTTAAGAATGGTAAGGGGATGGTGGTTGAGGAGAGTTCAGTGGGTTGTTAGGACCTTTTTTTTTTTTTTTTTTTTTTTCCTGTAAGTTATTCGATTTTTAAAAAAAAAAAATTCTGGGCTGGATTCCCATGGGGTAACGCACATTGTCTTGAAAGCTACGCCCCGACAGGTGAGAAGACAGAATAATCGGTGTTATGGTATAATAGAATATAAACTAATGCTGTGTTCGCGCCAAATGCAAAAGTTTGATTGCGGGATCGCAACTGCAGCTTCATTGGCTGGTTTACTACGGCTGTAGGAACAAAAAAAACAGCAGATTGTGCCGTAATTCAATGGCAGAAAGCATGCCGAGTTAACTACGTAATAATGCCCACATACGGCTTTTTACCACCATATCCGATTCAACAAAGTCTGAACGTCGGTGACCGCAGGAGGAGAATCTCGACTCTGACAGGTTCTCGTGAATTTCTCTATTTGTGTCTTTGCATTGACTTTACACGTTTGTGGCGTGAACACAGCAAATTGAAAACCAAGTCACTTGTAGACTTCTTTTTTTTGATTCAGTGCGTTTATTTAACCTTACTTGAATTTTTGTGAATCCATAACCAAAACCTTCCAACAGTTCTTTCAAAGAGTTACACACATACGTGTCCATGTTTTTGCTCTTTTTATGTAAACTGCTCTCTGAACTGAAGTTTTAAAATGAGTTTTCTCCATTGTAGATGTGGGTAAGTAGGGGTTTACATTGTGTCAACATTTTTGACTGTATATAACCAAATTCCCTATGAGCAGAAATGCTAAAAAAAATATAGTAACTACATTTTAGAACAGAAATGTAGTTTCTAAATTGTATTCTTGCATGTTCTGTTGTGCAAAAAGCCAAATGTTTTTTTTTTTTTTTTTTTTTTAAAAAAAGTGCTTCAAACAGAAAAAATGTTTAAGCTTTTAAAGGTTTTGTGTATAATTTGAAAGAGATAATTCCAAAGTGAGACAATTTGATCATACACATCATTCTTTTGCTGCTATGAAGCTTTTGTTTTTCCAGTCTTACACAAAGATGCCTTATATTGATTCACTTGTGTGCTGCTATATTATGAAATGTTGTATATGTAACAAGTCTTCTTTGCTTTTCTGTTTTGTGTGTACTGGAGGGAACGTAACAGTTTGGTGCGGGACTGGAAGTACTTTGTTTTTGCCGATCTTTTTGATTAGCATGTTTTATTGTTTCATTTGTATCTTTTATATTCTACCATATTCTTGCTGCTTCTTTGTAATGTTTGTGTACCTCAGGTTAATTTGGATGGATAGAGCGAGAGCTCATCTCGCATTACCTCATCAAACTTCACATCACTCGCACATTGTTTTCACTCTGAATTTGTTGGACGGGTTTCACTTTTTATTTTTTTAATTTTTTTTTTTGTTTCCAGTCTGGATGAGAGGAAGAACAATGCTTCTTCTCTTTAAATCAAGAAATGTCTGCCGCCAGATTCCACTGAGCAGTTATAAGTGCCTATACATTAAAATAGGTTGTTTCATATATCTAGGTTAAAAAAAAAAACAGCCCATACTGTATGTTAGACATGCATTTGAAAGACAAAAAAAATATTTGTAATTTCATTGGCATGTTTAGATCGGTTCATTGGAATAAAGTGGAATATTGTTGATTTTTGAGGTACCCATTTAGTCAAAGTTTAAACCACGAGGATGTTTTATCATTGTTCAGTGTGTTTGGTTTTCTAAACTCCTCTCCCACTATCCCCATGTGCAACCACACAGTGTACCTCAACAATTTCTCCTCAATAAATTGGCTAAAATCATGTGACTGGTTTGTTTGTCTTCCTGTGTACAGACTGAGGTCTGCCCACCTGGATTAATGTTATTTCGGTGGATTGTGCTTTTAGGGAGATCTTACCTTTATGATGCCACTAGAGGATGACTAAACAACCATAAACATAGACTAGTGGATGAAAGAGCAAGTGGTAATGCCCTCAAAATTATATATAAATCAGTGCACAGGCCGGCATCTGAAAAACTGCCAACACAAATTTAACACACACGGTATTTGATTTTACGAATATTTCTGTTTACTAGAGTTTATCCAAGCTTTAGATACCATTGAATATGAAGGGCTGTTGACAGAGAAACACTTTAACTCTAAATAATCTAAAAGTAGCACAATTATTAACATGGGACGGACTAATTTGCACACGTGAACACAATGCCAACAAATGTTTAGGGTTGCAGACTTTCTTTTGCAAATATTAATTTTACTTGCCCAATGAATAACGAAGAATTTTGTCTTTGTAATATGTACGATTTACTAAAAAGTTAAAATGTATACCAATTTTACTACATAGCTTTGTTTGTAATGTTACGTTTGATCTTTACGCAGCTCTGCAATGCGATATGATTTGCGTCATGACGCAGGAGGTCACGTCACTTTATTGCGGCTGAACCAACCCGGAAGTACATGGCACAGGAGCAGCCGTGGACAATGTTTACATTCAGTTTAACGCTTGTCCGACAGTAAGTGATGATTTTTAAGGTGTCATTTCCCTTTTTATAATCCCAGATTACACGGACATGAATGAGCAGATAATGTGACTGTGTTCTACAGAGTAGTAGCGTTATGTCCTGACATGTTGGTATTAAAGCAATGGCGGCTGAAGTGTGCAGCTAGTTAACAGTAAAACGAGTTAAATAACTTAGCTAACGTGTGCGTTGTGTTTCAGTAGTTTAAACTAACCTCGCTTTATATTTAAACACATGATTACTGTCTTGTCACCGTTGAATTAATACTCTAATTCAATGACATTGCTATGTTTTCACACAGTGGGGAAACGCAGTACAACAGGGACAAGCTACTGCAAGGTACGTTGTCTAGGTCTGACTACACAGATCTGATCCCACGTGGGTGTTAGAGCATCAGCTGTTAGATGCATTCATACATGCAACAGAAAACTAACATGTTAATAGGCTTTATTAACACTAACTGAGGTGGTGTCTGTCTTCCAGGTCAAGGTGTGGACACACCCTTGTCAGAGACGGGTCTTGTGCAGGGTGACGCAGTAGGAAGATACCTCAGAGACATCACATTCAACAATGTGTTTGCCAGTAACCTGCAACGAGCCGTACAGGTAAGTCAGACTTCACGCACAGATTAGGTGAGAGTGAGAGACAAATCGCTGCTCCCCGCTGTCACCTGCATCGCGGCTAAATAGAGGCTATAATACACTGAGATGGGATCAGATCATTCCCACAACTATGTAGTGTTGTCGGCACGTTAAAAGGAGTGGTCTGATGATATTGTATCGTCCTGTTAAACCAGAAAAATGTCACTATTGTTTTCTCCTGATTGTGAAGGAAAAGGGAAAAACAGGATGCCTGTTAAGAACTTTGTAAAATAGTTGTGTGAATGTTCACGTCTCTGTGGTCTTTGACTCATGGATGCCGACGGTGTATTGATGAACATTTTGGTTTTTTTTGGCACTTATAAATGTGTTGAGTCAGTCATTTCCAGATTATTTTTCCCCCATCAGACAGCTGAAATAATGTTGAAGAACAACACTCACTGTTCGGGGAAGGAGATGGTTTTGGAGCCATTACTCAGAGAGAGGGTACGATCAGTTGTCTTTATACTCCGTCCAAATATTCAAGTTTTAAATGTATGACTACAGCAGTTTCTTTACGGAGCTCTAAGTTGTGGTTTTGTTTTTAATGCAGGGTTTTGGCGTTGCCGAGGGACGTCACAAAGATGATCTGAAGAACATGGCCAACGCTGCTGGCCAGTCATGCCGTGACTACACCCCTCCAGGAGGAGAGACTTTAGACCAGGTGAGTCAGACACAGTCAGGAGTTACCATTTGGAAACTGATTGTTCAGAAGTTGAAAACAGCCACAGTTGAAACTCAAAGTCAAGAGAGTATTACTTGTGCAACAGTGCCATGTAGTGCCCATTTTGAATATTGCATTTAAAACTCAGTCTGTGGACAGATAAGTGTTGCAAAAGTGTGTTTAATATGTGTAAAAAAGGCTAATTGATGCGAATGAGATGATCTGGGTAGCGTTGTGTGAGTAATGATATTTAGCTCTTCTTAAATACATGGACATTTTAAAAATATCTTGTTTTTCCAGCCAAACCCAAAAGATATTTAATTTTTGATGATAGAAAACATAAAAAAGGTAAATCCTCACACCGAGGAGCTGCAACCAGAAGATTTTGAGCACTTGTGCTCGAAAAACTTTCTTAAAGCAATTATCAAAATAGGTTGCAGATTTTTCTTTTGTCGATGAAGTGACTGACTTCAGCTCTATTTATTTACAGTATATGCTGTATGTACAAGGACAAAATGATTTAAAGAAAACTGTAGCTGGCAAAAAGAGACTCTGGCTGACATGCTCTCAAACCTGCTCTGGTTCACTGTCACCTTGCTTGTAGGTGAAGCTGCGATTCAAAAAATTCCTCAAAGTCCTTTTCAAGCAAATGTTGGACGAACACTGCTCGTCAGGACCGGATGCCTCTGCGGGAGCATCAGATGCCGGAGACGCGGCAAACGGGACTGAAGCTGCTGCCTCGGGCGTCGCCCCCGTTGGCTCGGCTGACGATGGTCTCCGGGAAGTGCCGGTCCACGCTCTGGTCGTGACCCACGGCGCTTACATCCGTGTAGCCGTCAAGCACCTTGTAGAGGACTTGAAGAGCTCCCTGCCTGCGGGGGTGAAGATGTGCCAGTTGTTTTCACCCTCTCCGAACACGGGCATCAGTCGCTTCATTTTCACCCTGAGCCAGTCCGAGTGCGGCCCGGTCCTCTCTGCTTGTCGCTGCGTCTTTACCAACAGGAAGGACCACCTGGCAAACCTCTCAGTGGCCGTATAGTGTGAAGGGAAGGAAAAAGGTTTTATGTACTGTTTGTGTGCACATGTACACAGTCTCTAATGGATATAATCATAAGGACTAAAGGGGAAATAAGAGGCAAAGACCTCAAAGTTATCACAGGTAACTGAACAACCTGGTAAATTATGTTTGCTCAATAATCAATAGTGTTTTACTGTGGACTAAGTCTAAATAAGTGCAGTACTGTATATTCAAACTGTTTCATCATCCTCCCAACTGTAGGCCAGTGAGGACTTGTGTTATTACCTCTTCTATCATGTCATACCAAAGTCCGAACTATTTAATGTGTTGTTGAATGCGTCAATATGTCCGTGCGTGTGGCATTTCCTAGTTGATGCGTCTCCTGAGATGCTGCTCATTTTACTTGTGCAATACAACGTGTTTACACTGAATCTTTGAGTTTTATACACGGATATATATAATGGAAGATACTACAGGATGCTATTTACACAAGTGCTGTAAAACCGTCCCAACTCCTTGTTGTTCAATGTGTTTTTCTTCTTCCTATTTTTAGAGTCACTTTTTAATCTCCACTGAATGCCTGAGCTGCTCAGCCCGTCATGGCCTCAATATCTCAAGCACCATGTGATCTACTCAGTGGTGGAAATTAACCAAGTCAATTTACTCAATTCGTGTACTCTAGTAAAAAATGTAAGGTACTTGAGTATCTCAATTATTGTCTGCTACTCTACTGCAATTCAGAAACCATGTTGTACTCTACGACATTGGACAGCTTTAGTTACTTGTTACTTTATGGATTCTGAGTAATAATACATAATAAATTATAACAAATGTGTTCAGATAAAGATAAGACTTTACAGTATTGCTACTTTTACTTAAGTCAAAAATGTGAGTACTTTTTCCACCACTAGGGAGACAAAAAGAGGCTTAGTTTCTCCCATCACATGTCTTCAACAACTGATAGAGATCAGTTTTCTCTCATCATGAATGAATGGAAAAAAAGGTTTGAGCACACTAGGGCTCTATAATGCAGTCACTACTGAACTGTGAAGGGAATTAACAGCTATTCTAGATGTGTAATCACTCTCAAAGAGCTTCAATATCCTGCAGCTATAGCTAGTACAGCATCTCAAAACCTTCATAGCGTTGAACAGCTGACCGTGAAGGAAAAGGTCAACATTTTGGGATGTGTTAGCGTAGCACAAAGACTTTAAACAAGGCTCTGCCTGAGGGCAACTAAATCCGGTTACCAGCTCTTCTAAAGCAAACTGGTGAACACGTTGTATATTGTTGGTTTAATATGTAACAAAACCAAGTGTAAAAACGTCAATTTTACATTTTTACGGTGGGACTATTTCTTGGCTGGCAGCAGTAACTTCCTGGAGTTTCCTATGCCACAAAACGTCGAACACTTCCGTTAGCGGGTCAAAGGTTAATGGGTGACAAATTTAACAGTTTGTTTGGGTAAAAATGTCACCAAGTGTATTTTTAGAGTGAAGTGACTCATGTACCTGTTTCCTAATTAAGAGGTGTGAAAGTGCAGGATATTCAGCTAATGACTGGAACTGCTGAGTAACTGTGTCAAAGTTAAACCTGCTTACTCATTCATGACTTCCTTTCAGACGGCTTGTCTTTACCAAATTAGAACACCAAAGCTAAAAAAATAAAAGAAATCACAGCTGTATGAATTTGCATAAATAACATACACCACTACACAGGTTTCCTTTATAGTTTATTTGGTCCCAAACACTCCACAACTCCAACTCATACATTCAAAGACAAACCATGTTTTTTTTTAATATATACATTTTAGCTGTAAAGCGTCCTTATAAATACCATAAATAACAATAAAGGAATGGAATTAAATAAATAAATACTCTTTGGGACTGGTTTTAGTGTTTGCTGGTGGTGCCCAGCACCTGTAAATATCACATAGCGAGAGTTCCGATTTGATATCAAGATTGCTGTAAAGGGTTTGTTTACCCTGTAGTTATATTCATTCAAGTCATGAATTAAGCTAGATTGTACAAATACAGATGCATTACCACAGACAATGCTGTGCTTTTAGTGATCTGTAGTTTTGGAAGGTTTTTGGAATTGCTGTTATAGGTTCAGAACAATTAAACAAATGTAAAATCTTCTATATCCAACTCTGAAAACTTAGGGCTTTAAAATATAGACTAACCTTAACTCTACTAAATGCAACTCTTAAGTATATTCATGTATATATTTGTGTGTAAAGTCATGCCTGCCTAGTTTCACATCAGTAGACAGGGCCTTCAGCCCTCCAAAGGTAGGCTTCTGTCTTGAGATAACATCAATGTCACTTTGAAATGTGGGTTTCTCAGACCAGCTGTCAAAACCTCAATGAGATGAGAAAAAAACAAAATGGAAACGTGCTGACTTCTCCCGAGTGTTGGGATTATTACTTTCTAAAGCTTTGTTTGCATTTGCTAAGCGATTGAATCCTCACTGACATGAATCACGTAGTTCTTCGGGGAAACTAAAGCGTGTTTATGAATAATTCAATAATCTTTCACTGCCATTTCTCATCTAAGCAATAGCTCAGTGTGAGCATGTGCCAACTAACTGTAATGGATAGGGATGGGAAATGGATTTGGATCACTCCGCTTGGCACAAAACCAAGATTTTCTTTTTCTGTTATCTGTTTCTGCGGAGAAAATAGTCAGGTGGGACATGAAACTACATTTTTAAATTCCTATACGCTCTATTTGTCACCAAACCTGCTTAGGAACGTTCCAAATAGTCGTTATTGATGAGATGAATTCAGGTAAAACTCGCATCCCTTGTTGATTTATCTTATATCTGCAGTGATCTAAAAGAATTGCGTTTTAACACTAATTGTGCAAAAAGGGGCTGCAGGTCAAGTCTCATTTTTTTGTGAATGAGTGATGACTAAAAATACATTTAACTCAGCCACTTGAAAATTCTCATATCAGTTTTTTTTTCTGATATCATGACAAACTACAATGCTAAACTCACTTTAAGAAAAGTAAATATATCCTAACAAGTGAAAATCAGCCCATGGTTCCGGTGCTCCGGGGGCTGGCCGGGTTGGACGAGTGCACGTTCCACGGGTCGTGGGTGGACGGAGCCAGCGGCGTCTCCCGGGACACGTTGCGCACGTCATCCCCGGTCTCTACCTCCACCTCCACCTCTACCTCCACCTCTAGATCAGCGTCGTCCTCTGGAACGGCCTGAGAGTCCGAGCCCTCCTCGGTCTGACCAAAGTAGACGTTGTGCGGGTCGGAGGGATCCACCACCTGGTTCCTCTTCTCCCTGTGCAGCAGGAGGCGCTCCAGCGGCACCGTGTTCTTCTTGGGCAGGAAGAGGGAGGTCTGCGGGAGGTTCTGGCCCGCTGAGAACACCTGCCGGGAGCCCTCCAGGTTGAACAGGATGCCGTTCCGGCTGGAGAAGTACACGTCCCGGTTGTTCTCCAGAAGTCTGTGGTTGAACAGACAGTCGTCTCTGAGGCAGATGGGCTGAAAGACAAGGAGAGAGGGAGGCAATTAAACTACAGTGAAGGAATATCCTATTTTCTTTACAGGAGGCAAGATAATACGTTGTCATTTCCTCAGCTTTTATTTGAAATAATCTCCAAATAGGCTAATGCACTTAATGCTCGAAGTAACTAGATAATACAGCCATCTGATTCAATGCTATTATTTAGCAAAAACACAAGAATGTTCGAAAAAATCACGAGGATTGAGATAATGTCCTTTTAGTTCTAGTTCAGTTGTAATTCCCAACATATCAGTGTGTAGCCTTATTCTATCTTTTTTTCGGTATTAACTTTAAATATAACTTCGCCACCATTTGCAGTTTGTTCCCTTAATATCAGTGCATGCATTAAACCAAATCCAATGAATGGACATGGTCACGTGTAGACAACAGTCAACTTTGTGCGTAAAATGATAGAAAGCGGTGTTAAAAACTATGAGTAAAACCCCACAGTGGTTCCGAATATGAAACGTGTATTGGATCTATTTAGTTCAAAGTAGAAATTAGTCAAACGTGTTTTAAAATAATACAATTAATTGACGTTAAGACATTCCATATTTGCGGTACGTTTGTGCGTAAAAGGATGGCTCTTTAAATGTTATAACCGATGCGTAAAACCTCACAAGGGGTTCCAAGATAGATAAACTCAAAAGTAAAAGTTCAGTATGATGGATCTATTGAATTAATAGTAACAAACATTAAAACTGAAAGCAAGTATTGGCTTACCGAGCTGAATGGGTTGCCCTCCAAATCCATACACAAGTAACGGCTACTTTTGACGCCGAGGATGGCGATGCGCTCCCTTGTTTCAGCTTTCAGTAAAATCACACCTGTCAGGAAGAAAAGGCAATGAGCATTGGAGTGTTAAAGACACCACTTCATATTGCAACAAATAAATGTAACGACTAAAAGACGTCTTACTATATGAACTCCTGACTGTCGTTCTGCGCACAGTGCCATCTAATCTGATCTCCAAGTAGAAGTTGTTGAGCTCTGTGGATGTCTGCAGGTGGACATATCTCCTCGGGTTCCCCCAGTTGGATCCAACCAGCGGCGACGGGTTCGGGGCCGTTTCCCCGAGAGGAAATCCCTGGAGGACGGCGAGTAAGAGCGCCAGCACAGTATCCCTCATTCTCAGTCTCCTGTTGACGTCCATCCTGGAGTAAACCGGTGCTTTCCACTGAGAGAGCTGCTGTGAGTTTTCAGATGCTCTGTTGTCCCAAAGTTTGGAGACAGTTCCTATTTAAAGCCCCCTGAATGCCACTCCTGCTCACATCCTTTGCGTTAAAAAAAATAGAAACTCGCCCCCAAAGCAGATGTGCGGGTTTGCTGCAGCGGAAGGGCCACTTCCACCTCTGTCTGTTTATCCCGATGCTCTTGGTCAGACTGGACTCTTATTTTTGGTGACACGTCTTGAGTCATCCACCTTGGACATTATTCTAAGACTATTTCCCGATGGTCCAAAGTTTTTGTTCGGACTGGAAACATGGTGCAATGGGCAATGTGAAAAAAATAAAAGAATAAAGACAACAAAAAGAAAGGACATAATGCAGAATCGTTAAAATTTATGTAATTTAAATCAGGAATAAAATATACTGTTAGTTAGTTGTGTAATAGTTAAATCCGTCCTAACTCCAGAATTAATGATGAAGGAATTAATCAGTGATTAATTGAGCGTCATGTAAAATGTTTAACAGTTTTAGTTCAATGGACTGGACGTTAAGTCATGGTTTGAAGTTACTTAGGTTTGCTGTTTTTACGCACCTGCCCAATTTAACATTTTCACCATTTCACCAGCAGAGGGAGCCACTGCCTTATTTAATATAGTTTTTAACTGGGAAGTCGCATTTAACTGGCTAAACTATTTTTGGATGGCTGGAGTTTCAGCATGAAACACTTTAAACTATGTTTCGGTAAAGAACTATCCTCCTTGCTGTACACAACAACTTTTAAACAGCTTCTCTTAAAAAGAAAACGATTTTTGTAATCCAGGAAATTAAACCCACTTCCAAATGTCGACAATTATGATAATCTTCAAGTTTAATTTGCACACAAACAAACATAATCCAAAGTGATTTTACATGATTTCAAGTACTACACGTAAGTACAATTATTTTTCATTTTACGCTACTTTATACTTCTATTCTACGACAATTCAGAGACAAATATTGCATGTTTAACTCCATTACATTTATTTGATAACCGGTTACTTATCAGATTAATAATACAAAATATAATCGATAAATGAAATATGATGTGTTAGTATGGATACAAATAAGAATTTTTCGATCCCTTGAAATTCACACGATACCTTGCAGTATATGTAGTAAAAAATATGCCTTAAGCATTAAAGTAATTTACACATTAATGCATCAATAATTATAATTCAATGATATAATACATTATTCTGAAATGGGCCATTCTGGATTATGAGTACTGTTTGTATATTTTGATGCTAATACTTTTTGAATGCAGGACTTTTACTTGTATTTCTACACTGTGGTATTGCTACTTTTACCGATAAAACACACATTCACGTCAGAGATCAGCTGATCCGACAGAGAGAACAACAACACTTTACCAGCAACCAGTTAAAAAAAAACTTTTATTGTTATCTCAGGAATACAGTGGACTGCTGTGCACAGCACATACGTACAAAAATAAAAGAAAAAACTTTAATATCCTTACTTAGCATTGTCTGTTTTCAGAAACAAATGACTGAAATTTGTTTCGTCGTAATTTACAGTCATCAGCAAACCAAAACTAAGGCAGAGGGTGAGGTATATGAGAACAGAGATGAGAGGAGTAAAGCAAAAAAACAAACACGTGAAGCACACACCCCTAATTAAGCTTCGGGGCTCAGGCATGCTAGTACATTAAACAAGATTTAAAAAAAGATATTCCTCCCCTTGAATTAATTCAAATTTGATCTATGATAAGCTGTGGACAGAAAAAAAAAAAAAAAAAGACGACGAGAAATCTGGATAACATTTTTTGGTCAAAGCTGAAGGGTGAGCTTTTTGTTTCAGACACAGACCTTCACTCTTTTAGGGATCCAGCTCTATTTCTTGACAGACAAATGTGTGAGAACTTTTTTATGCTAGTTTATGATCAAGTAAGGTGCCGCCTGCTACAGATGTCAGACATCTTTTGATTGTGAGGTTGGCAAGAGAAGTGCTCATTGCTGTGCATGCACAAAGTTCACTTCCACAGCTTCCTCAGCTGAAAATGCTGAAACAAGTACTGTTTTTTTTTTGTTTTTTTTTTTGTCGACTACTTCAGCCAAAAAACAAAAGATGAATATTTACTCCTGACAATAAATGTACATCAGTGTGTTTCATGCAGTCTCATCTACAGCAGCAACAAGTTTTTTTTGAAGCTCCCGATAAAATTTGAATCAAAACAAAAAAGAGAGCAAGAGATTTATCTGTTAGAAAAATACTGTTATGAATCGATCTGTGCTTCATAGACAGTTGAGCAGCAGGTGATACTGGTGATGAGAGGTGTTTGGGGTCGGGCAGCGTCCAGCAGCAGCAGCAGCAGCAGAGGGCAGGTCCTGCAGCAGGAGAGGTGAGGCCCTGCGTGACTGTGCTTTCTGCCAGCTCCTCACACACTGCATTAACTCTGCAGATGTCCCCTCCCCAGAAATTTACCAACACAAGTACTTGGAAAGGAGAGGGGACAGCATGTTGTGGAGCTGCATTTTAAAAGAGGCGGGGCTCTATACATTCAGAAGATTGTGACGCAGAGAACTATAAGAGCTATCTATGGTTTTAAGGTGGAGAGCTACTCTCGAGCCATCCGTTCACCAAATTATATTCCGTTTAAGCATAAAATAAAGTGTTTCCTGCGGGGGAAAAGCTATTTCAAATTCCTATTTCATGGCAACAGTATGACCCATATAGCCGACCACCCTGGCCACTGGGGTTGGGGCCAAGGCTGGTCCGTGACTCTGACCTTGAACTAAAAAAGGCTGAAAGGAGAGGAGGAAGCTCCTGGGTTACAGCTGGAATCCCAAGGTCCCTGCCTGCAGCGGGTGAGGGGGGTAAGGGACGAGCAGAGGTGGGTGGTGATGGGGTGACAGAGCTCAATGGGGGGTGGGGGTGGGGGGGGGGGGCGCTCAGGTATGTGGAAGGCTGCCTGTCATCCTGGCAGATCCACATTCCTGCAGGGGGTCTGACGAACAACAAAGACAGCAGGGCGGCTTCCTCGCATTCGTCTTTCCTGGATTTAAATAGTCCGGTTACCTCTCCAAACACAAGACCGGATGGAGGCAGCGAGATTCAGGTTCTTCTAGTTAACAGCTGCAGAAACGAGGCGGGTAGATGCACGCTATCAGACTCTCCAACTGAGTGAAGCAAGAAAAACATACTTTGAATATGTAACAAGATATTAACTATATACTGATGCACGTGATAGCATTTAGGGTATGAAGCATGGTACATCTTCAGCTTTGTAAACAATCTGCCACTATGCATACCAATTCTTAAATGAATACGGCCTTCTATGCCAACGTTTTACCCCTTGAATTGATGAAATCATCCTAAAAATCAACAGAAATTACAACATTTTCTATAGCGTGCATCCAGTCCATCAACTGTCTTTTAGTCCTTCGGGGTGGAACACGATTGGCTCATCCATAATTGCATTTAAAACTCTCTGCCTCCAGCTGCCACTGCAGTGCTGCTGCAGAGCACACAGACAAGGGGGGGGGGGGCCCAGGGCACGCACCTACTCCACCAAACACACAAAGATCAATTAAAAGGAACAAACGGGGGAACGATTCTTACCAAAACATTCAGGCACCATCATCGATGGCTAACTGTGCAACCTGAAGTCTTTTTGCCTCGTTCAGGCAACTGCGACAAAAGCAGCGTAAAAAGCTCCTGAATTCTTCTTTTACATTTGCAACTATTTACATTGTTTTTCATTGGTTTCATGGACACCAGACATCATTTTCAGCAGCAGCTAAAGCTTTGCGATTCAAAAACAGCAACCTGCTTCGCTGTAGGAGCTCTGTCCAAGACGACGTGTATATTTCTACTGTGCGCTCAGTCGTTCCTTTTGCAAACCGGGTCCAAAAAGAAAAAGTCCTCCATGCTCAGATAGATCAGTATTCCACCCTGTTTATTAGCTGGCAATGCCACACAGTCAAACTTATGGCCTTGTTCCACCGTCTATGGCTGACCGCGCTCTGGTCTCAACCACAGATTGTACATTACTTAATCGATCTAATTATGGAAAAGAAAATAAACCAGAGATAGTCAACCCCCCCCCCCCCACCCCTCTGAGGCCCTCTCCGGAGTGTCAGCCCTATTTCTGACTCCAGCAGGTGTCTCTTACATGCAAGTTTAAGGGGGCCACAAGTGGGAACACCAAGGCACCTTTCATTTCGTGCAGCAAAGGTAGTGCATTTAAGTTTCCCCCACTGCAGGACATTGATAATCGAGCAGGGAGCCATCAAGTGCTCAAACGGTTTGAAATAAATCATAAACTTAGCAGATATTTGAGCAGAAGTCCATGCATCCCTTAATCTAGTAGAGTGGTTATTTGAGGTAATAAAAAGTATTCATTTCACTCTTTAAAAGCACAGGATATAGCTCATCCTCCATCTCAAAAAAGGAAGTGACACGTAGTTCAGTTACAGCAAGCACCAAGGTAAAGTGAGACAGGCAAAGGCTTCAACTCTCCCCATCCATAAAAACAACAAGCAGCACAGTACATATACAAAGATAGCTATCCAAATATACATATGTATATATATATATATATATATAAACAGAATAAATATTTGTGTTTTCTTTCGCAGTCCATCGGTGTGTTTATCATGACGATGCATTTCTATATTACCTGGAAGAACATCCACATGTGCAAATTACTGAGTTATTGCCAGTTTCTCTCATAGTCGCGGGAGGAAATGTGTGACGGTCATGGCGGTGGTGGCCCTGTTGCCTCTCTTTGCGCGGCCATGCTTGCTGAGGGCGATGTAGAAGCCCTTGTAAACAAAAGACTCATAGGCGTTGTAGTTGTTGGGCAGCATAGTCTCCTTGAACTTGCACTCATCCACGAAGACTCTCTAAAAATGCCAAAGAGAGAGAGAGGGAGAGGGTCAAAACGTCTCACGGCAGACACAGGAGGAACATCACAACGTATGCACGGGTTCAACGTGACCTTTTGTTTGGAAAACATTCTGCCTAGAACGCAGGAAACCGGAGTAGGTGGCATGTTGTCGCAAAAGATCCCAAGCCTCCTGCTTTTACTCTCACATCTCAGTAAATAATCCCAAGTGGGCTCACTAGAGAACTATCTGAAAAATTCTAATTCAAAGGACAAATGCAACTAAATAAGCGACGATCAAATGCTAAACAATGTACAGCATTACAAAACAGGGACACATTATAGAATAGAAGTTAACACGTAGTCCATAAAATGCATATTTCTAACCACATTTGGACCAAATAAATATAGTTTTATATCATTTATTACAATCATAAGGCTAGGAGAGGCTATAGTTTGATTGAAGTTTCAATACCAACTTCAAAACAATAATGTATATACCTCAAAGTAAGACATTGAGTTTCTACAAAATCCCTTTTTCAAATTTAACGAAAGAAGCTCAACTTATCAAATGTTAAATATTGATTAAACACAAGCAAGCACAACAACTTAAACACACACAAACAACCGAAATAAAAAGCCTAAAACTGGCAAAAATCGTATTTAAATCAGACGCTGTCTTATCAAAGAGTAAGAAGAAATGGCGAGATTTCAATACTCAACGGCAAACAGGTATTGAGGTTTGATGACCAGACCTACATAACGTTCTTGTATCGTTCATTGTGAAATTAAAATCCAATATTTACAAGAATATCATGATTTATTTTACTTGCCACTCGAAGAGCAACACATTGTTCTCCTTCAATAAAAGATTAATAAAAACCGGCTCATTACAAATCACTAAATACGATATCAAGTACCGTACACTGTGTTTCCTAAAACTAGAAGACTCTAATTCGATGATCTGTTTGACTGATTAAGTTTAAGGTGTTTCACGTGTGTTTGAAAAGACCCACTGCATGATTTGATGTTGATTGCTCCTAAATACACAAGTACTGTGTATTTGTGTATATCATATACAAACCGTTGCCCTCTTTTGTAATCAAAGACATTAACTGGCCTACTTTTAAAGACAGGCCATCGCTAAGTTAATCGTTTTTCCTGCTATTGGTTTAAATCATGAAATGTTGACTTATTGTTTGACTATTGTCAGATTAATGTTCACTGGAAGGTTACGTTTATTATCTGCTTTGATGAACTCGGTGAGGAATAAACTAAATATATATATATTTTAAAAAGTACAGATTCCAGTACTCAAGTAAAGTACTTTACTTGATTATCTCCAGTTTGTGATACTTTATACTTCAGTTCCACTACGTCCCAAGAGGGAAATTTGTAACCTTTTACTCCATTACATTTATCTGTTATTTTACATGAAAACATATTAAAATATGATGCATTAAAAATCAAACTACACATATGTGTGTCAATTAATTACATTTTGCATAAACATTCAAATAATATCTAATACTATACACTGGGGTCACTCCACTGCAGTACTTTTGATATTTAAATCACAATTTGTTGATAATACTTCTGTACTTTTACGGAAGTATTGAGTGCTGGACCTTAACTTGTAATTGAGTACTTTTATATTGTGGTATTGTTACTTTTACTCAATGATGGAAAGTTACTAAGTACATGTACTCAAGTACTGTACTTAGGTAGGTCGTTATTTATTTGTGCTGTATACATCTACTACACTAGAAGTCAGAGGCAACTATTGTCATGTCTTACTCCTTTACATTCATTTTACAATTTCAGTTATGTTGCATATTGAGATTAATAATTAAAAAAGTAATCAACAAATGCATTATGATGTATTATTGTAGGTAAATATAAGACTCAATTGTTCCTCCTTTTATGCTAATACGTTTGTACTTCGACTAAAGTAAAAATGCAGGACCTTTACTTGTAACAGAATATTTTCACACTGTAGTATTATTAAATAAAATATCTGAGTTCCTCTTCCCCCACTCACAGATTCCGACACAGAAACCCTCCTATCATCAGAGCATATTAATAACACAACAGTGCCCATAAACCCACGGCTGCAGCAGCTACATGAACTCATCTTACACTGAGCAGGATGTGTGTATGTGGAGTGAGTTGCGCACAAACGTACCGTTCCGTATAACCTTCCCCTGCTGTTCATTGCGACAAACAGCTCACTGCTCACCCCGAACATGCTGATCACTCCTCGGTCCACGGTGGAGATCTCTATTAGACCTAAAGGAAACACAACGTTAGGGGAAAGCAAAGACAGTGTCACACTGCGACTGGGGGACAAACTCGAGTAAACTGGCCTATGCAGCAGCGATGGGTGTAACCCTGCAGGTGCATTGCGACTGGATGATGCTCTCTCTGCTCAATTAGCCCTTTGGAGCAGTTACCCACTTGCAGTTTAAACATTATGAAGAGTGTGTAGTTTTCAGTGTGCTGAGTGGGCTCCGTGTGCGTGTCCTGCTGCAGCGGGACGCGGGGTAAAAATAAGTTGGCGTCTAAACTGGGTCCAAGCATTCATGTCATGTTTTTGGCTTGGGAGGATATTTCGCACTGCACGGATGTAGGGCTCGGCGCACTGTTTTTGCCTTCGGAAACTTTCAACCATGCCGACACCTCTTATTAAATATCATGCAATCAAGACAAGTGACCCGCTTTAACTTTTTTTTTTTTTTTTTTTTTTTTTTTTTTTTTTTGCGCATAGGGTTACGCTCCAGTGCTTTGCCGGATGCAACTCACTGTATTGGTTCTCATTGTGTGCACCGCTTATCCTGCCATCCGGGAGCACCTGCAGGTGAAACCCAATGCCCACGTTGCAGTACAGTCGCCGCACTCTTTTGATGCCCTGCAAATAGTCACTCTCCCAGTTCAGCTCCGATTTCCCCCCAGTTATACCCAGATAGGAGCGGGAGAAGAGTGTCTCCCACTTCTTTTCCAATGAAGTCGCATTAGTCCTGCTCGGAATCGGATAAGATGAAACGATCCCCCAGATAGAAGTCCACAGTACAAGAACTGCTGGCAGCGTCCAGTGCGTCCTGGCCCCGCTGGACATGCTGTAGAGGCACCTTTGCGCAATGGCCATCCAGTTTACCTTTGGGGCACGTGGTCAAAGTTACCTGCCCTATAAATGCAACTCTTCTTATGTTTTGTCCTTTGGCATGGTGGTGGTAAAGGCTTGTTTTGGGATCAAGGCAGATCAGGGCCCCATAGCCCGAGATCTGAGCAGGAGGAGAGGGACGGAGTTCGTCGGAGCTTGAATTGGTGCCGTTGACGATGATCATCTTTCGCCGCTCCGCGCCTCTGTACAGGCAACGCGCTGGTCGTGGAGGGGACACCACTCACCGCAAAACCAGCTCACCTATAGCCAACGACTCTAACATCCTAGAATGACATCACTGTGACTTCATGGCTGCACCCCCCCATCAAAAGTAGGAGATGGGAGGAGGAGGAGGAGAGAGAGTTACAGGACCCCAGCAGCAGCAGCACTTCTGATAGCAATGATGGGGGGTGCTGCACCTTCACACCAGCGTCGAACAAGCCAGAGAGAATCAGAAGAAGCGTTTCCTGTGGTGATTTTCAAAATAAAACCCGTATCTTGCACAAGACTCTTGCACAAGTGCTCCAAAGAGTCCCTGCATCACCTCGTCTCCCAAAACTATCAACCCTAAATAAATAAACTACACATTTAAGGAGAAACCTAAATAAATGCTTACATACATAGCAGGATCAGTCATCAAATGGTTTAATGAGTATGACAATTATGTGAATTATAAGCTAAACAATTCAAAGTTTAAGTTACATCTTATTAAATCATGTTTAATTTGTCATCGAACAGGACATTTAAAAGAAAAATGGAGTAATACAAATACAATAAGCTAAAAACAATAGTCATAAATAAATTACCTTAAATAGCATTTAAGCAAAGTTCAAGCTAAATACTAAATACTCGGGGGTAGAACAAAATTGTATCAAATGAGCTGAAAAAAAGCAAATGAAAACGCAATGGCTGTGACTAATTTAGGTTTATCTATTGATTCTTAGTCCGTTAAATGAGTAATTGTTTATTTTTTATAATGTCATAAAATAGTAAAAAAAGAACAGAGGCCGATGTGGCGTCTTAAGCTTGTTTTGTAGCCTACAACGAGCGATCCAAAGTAAAGCTGAAAAGTCAATTGAAAGAAAAAGCAAAAATGACAAACCGTTACAGGTTTTAGCTTCTCACATGTGAGGATTTGCTGCTTTTTCGCTGTTTTATAAAATTGGAAAATGAATCTCTTCGAGGATTGGACTTTTGGGAGCAAAAAACAAGACATTTGAAGACTTAAGGAATGTGGACATTTTATTTAATTTTTTTGACTCTTTGTGGACAATTATTCAAAAAATTACAGATTGTTAATGAAAAATAATTGCTAGTTAGTAGAATTAGCATCAAATCTCATCTCAATGGAATTCATGGTCTCTAATATTTTCCCAGAGGGCTTTTATTTTGGAGGTAATTTAACCTACTCTCAGTTTTCCTGTGGCTAATTGTGACTGACCTGACGCTGCTCTTCCTCACATGGGAGACCTGCAGGAGGGGAGGGTGTGTGTGTGTGTGTGTGACGTTCATTGGTTGAGCAATCATGGGATGGATGGATGGATACTGTGTCCAGAGACCAAATCGGGACGGCGGTCATATGTCCTGGCAGCCTGCTGCCTTATTTAGAAGGAAGGTGTAAAAACAGTTACAGCCAGTCACAGGAGAGCAAGCAAATGTCAATCCTGTCTGACACTTCCTTAGCTGTTTGTTCAGGAAGTTTACACTACCAGATATTTTTGCCTGGTCAGATTGTGCGTTAATATTGTAAGTAACACACCGTAACAAACAAAATAATATAACCTGCGTAAATCAAATGCATGGCGTTGTTTTGAGTTCAGTGGTCATAAAGTGGTCAAGAAAATGTGTAAAAGACCTGAAGTCCATGATAAAAAAAAAAAAGGCAAAAATCACCATTTTACATAAGAAAATTTTTTGTCAGTCTAAAATGTGGATAAATAAAAAATAAGTCGAAGCTGAGTGCACTGGGTTCACCCTCCTTTACATTTCCGCTTACATCCCGTCCTGCAGGGTGCTGGTAGCAGATGAAGTCTCAGGGGAATTCCCACCGCGTCACAGAGCACCAGGCTCTGGGGCCCCACGGTGCTCTCGGCTGCCAGGGAGCCTAAAGCCCACCGTAGCAACCAGAGAGCCCATGTTGCTGATAAACAGCAGGGGCAAGACAACCGATAATGGAAAAACAACAAACAAACAAAGCATTAATATGTCCTACAATGTGGAGATACGTGAATGGAAAAATGCTAAATTTATACATGCATGTTGACGGTCATTAAACTACATTTGAAGCCGCGGGTACATGTTTTGATGTACTTTAAGATTCGCTGTATGTTGTCAACATTACTGCGTGTGAAAGTAGTTAATATATAAAGAATGTATGTGTGAAGTTAAAGAGACTAACAGGACTTCTTACTCCCACTGGAGCGGACGGACTGCACCAGCAAATTAATGATTTGCTGTGTCAGTACATGACTTTGCAGTCCAAGGCAACCTGAATAGACAAAACTACCGGGTTATTGACAAGAGTGTAACTTCAATCAATGGAGAGTGGGCACCGCTAATGAGACGGTGCTGAGCTCTTGAGATTAATTCAGCTAATACTGTTATACTGGCTGAGGCTGCTTTTTCTTTTGTAAAACCTGAAGCAGAATGCACAACAATATATCGCTTATCCATAAATATTAGTAAACATATTAAATCAATAAATGCTAATGTGATATGGTGACATAAGACGTAATCAACCACTGTCCACCTGAAACTCAATAAAGCTCTTGCTTTTCCACAAAGACTAGCGTACGGCTGCAACCAACTATTATTTTAATTAGTGATTTATTTTTATTATTATTATTTTCTTGATTGATTGTTTGGTCTATAAAATGTCAGAAAGTCATGAAAAAAAGTTTGACCAGCAGTTCAAACCCCAAATATATTCAATTTTCTATATTTGAAGATAAAAGAAAGCAACACGTTTTCACATTTTAGAAGCTGAAACCATCACATGCATGACATAAATAACTTTAAGGGGGAAGAAAGCAATTTAGTCTCCCAAGAGACGGAACAAAACAATGCTAAAATTTAAGCAGTAGAGGTCAAAAACACTGGATCTTACATTCCCCATAATGCAATAGTGTCTTCTTCACGCCCCCCTGCCTCCTAAATGCTCGCTCCTTTTAAACTCCACACCTGCAGTTTGTATACCACAGTTATTATACAACAATACAAGTTTCTATTTAACCGACAATCCAAATAGTTGCAGATTTGTGTTTTTTCTTCTGTTGATCATATTATCGATTAATCAACTAATGGTTTCAGCTTTAGACCGGAGCCAAAGAGAGTCAAGCTATGAAGACTGTACAACCCCAACAACTGAGTCACAGTGGGGAAGCAAGAGGACAGAGGGAGTCAGATGGAAACTTGCCCGCATAACACAGCAAATTGATTTTGCCTATAGACTCGCCTCGACTGAATATATTAGAGCTAACGTAGAAGACCAGAAACTAGAGCCTAAAGCCAGAGAAAAGTCTCTGCAGTTAACTATCGTCAGGTCAGCTGTCTTTGTTGCAATTATAGGATCTATTTAGTGCACACACACATCAATCTGAACGTGGACCAGAGGGAATAGCCATACAAACAGCTTTTGTGCATATTACTGAAGTGTAAGTAACTGGATACAGGAGGATGCAAAGCTCGTCCAATTACTGTTTTATTAACGTGGGGTTTAAAAGACGAGATTGAAACAACAGCTGGGGAGACCCGAAGATGGAGGGTGGGGGGTGGTGGGGGGATTTCCCTGGAATGGCATAGACGGCATAGACGGCATAGACGGGCAATAATACTCAGTCTACTGTGTGTGTATGTATGTACGACATACCCAAGGCTGCACATGCCTTCACATTAGGATTACTGGAGAACATTTACATTATTCATAAACCATATTTATTAAAAGCTGGGACAAAACTTTACATAATCGAGCAGCTCGCAGCAATGTCGGAATCGATCATAAACAATTGGATTTCATCGGATCCGATGGAGCGGGGGATTGTAAAATTAGTAAGGGTACCACCCTGAAAGGAGCTCAGATTTTTGCTGAACAAGCTGATGTATAATTCAGCAGCCAAAAACTGCACCGCTCTTCTCCTATGCTGCTTTGTAAATTCGGGACACAGTGGAAGAAGCAGCAAATCCACTGGGAACCCGATACTAACTGACATGCCTTGATACCAGAACGTATGCAGAGGCTGAAATATATTAGGACATCTATTCTGCTTTCTTTTCTTATTATTGTGTCAAGCTTTGAGCTGCATAGAGGAGACAAAGAGAGCAGCCTGTCAGAAGTTCCCAGTAAAAATATCTTTTCAAGGGTACAGCTTGTGCAGAGAAAGATGTGCCTGCTGCTAAATTGGGCGTAGAGTGACTAAGGGGAAAAGAAGCAAGGCAGAGGTGACTTTTACGCAGGTTACAAATCCCAACCAATGACACAGCAGTTTCTATGATCATGTCGGTAAGATGTGCTGTATGTTCTAAAACAAAAAGACCCTTCTATTGGTTGGATGACTATTGGCAAAGCATTCAGCAAAACATCCAAGGTAGTTAGAGTGAGGACATATAGAAGCATACTACTTCTAAATGACAAAATCCCAACATTTAGCTCACAGAAGCCATGTAACACCAAGACTTTGAACAACGATTAGTGAATTAATCTTTAGTCAAATGACAGAAAATTAATCTGCATCTACTTTTTAATCATCAATTTATCAGTTGAGCAAAAATGCTAAAATTGTATGTTAGGATTTGCTAAACTTCTTCATCATATATGTTAGTAAATTAAATATCTGTTGGGGTTCTGGACTGTTTTGGACATCCTATTATATCTTCTTAAACTGTTGGCCATTTCCACTACTTTATAGACCAAGTTATTGATTGATTAATTGAGGAAATCAATAATATCTTGATGATGAAACCAATCTTTAGTTGCAGCCCTACTTTGCTGGAACAAAAACGTAGGGAAGTTATAAAGTGTATAAATAATTTCCGAACTCTTTGTGAAGGGCTCGCAAATCAAAATTTTGTTTCTATTTAAAACTCTTTCGTCAGCAAATGAAGAATGACGGATACGTAAAAAAAAAAATGCTCGACCTTGGAGCTAACAGCGTGAAAGCGATAGGGAGCCATGCAGGTCTGTATGATGGTCAATGCCTCACATCATGGCCATCGATCCCCATTAAACCTCAGTAATCACATTGCATCCCAAGAGAGCTGAAAGATGTGAAAACGTCTGTTTAGCAAGATATGATCAAACGGTTTTGTGAGCTGTGTTGCCCCGAAGTGTGCGAGCTCAGCAGGGTTGTCGATTCACAAAACCCTGAGTCCTAAAAACGAATCGCAGTACGTTTTACAAAGCAGATTTTAGGCCCGTTGATTCAGGCTCCATGAAGACCATTAGTGTAACAACACCTGCCAACAAACCAATTATTTCACATACATTTCTGTTGACATGTACAACAAAAACTGAAGTATAAGACTCATAGATTTAAGGGAAAAGTCATCCTGAAAGCAATGAAGCAATTTCCCATCTAGATGCTTGTTCCTTTTCCTCTCCACTGAACCAAATGTGAGATTCAGGAACATTGAGGCTGAGGTTTGGCCAGTGTCTCATCCTCGCCATAACCAACCGCTCCTTCAAGGCAAAGTCTGGCAGCCCTACTTGAGGCCACGGGGAAAGCTCTGTTTACGTGGCCGCCATGCCGAAAAGTTGGACAGTTTGGTTTATGGCTGTAGGAAGAGATAGAGATCAGAGGAGGTGTCAGCTGCTGAGTCGGCAGCCGAGTCCCCCCCCTGGCTCCTCTTCCCTCTCTCCCAGGAACCCAACACCGAGCCAGGCCACCAGGACCGAGCAGGAGAATGTGAGGAATTCTCTCAACACATTTGCTCACTGCTTTGCACGTTCTCACCCCTACGGGATGTAAAGGGTGCCGCCGGCCCCCGAGGATGCGACCACCTTGCTCCACAATGACGCCGGGCGAGAGGCAGCAATGAGCGGAGGATCAAGGCAATTTGGCTGGATGGGTTTGGAGAGCGTCAGGAATGGCACACTGCTGAGAGAGTGAGTCATCCTGGACTGAGCTGCTGTCATTCGGCCAGCACAACAAAGATCAGATCATTTATTTTTGTCACGGCCCCTGCTGGATGAAATCTAAACCCACAAGGAGTTGATCAAAGGTTCTGCCTCTCCTGGAGAGCAGCTAATACGCAATCGTGTTCAAGAATGATCCAGAAGAATCAGTGACAAGATGTGGTTTACCCAGAACAGTTTTCTTCTGCCTTACTAGATTGAGGTTCATATTAATAATGAATTTAACAGATTAATGATTTATTCTACAAAATGTGAGATAATACTTAAAAATGCACATAAGTCCTTTCCAGGAGCCCAGGGATATGTCTTTGTACCAACAGTCCAAAATTGCCATCTACTATAACTGTTTTTGCATCGCTCACAAGCCACAGAAGTAGGTCACTGGAGGCCAAACAGGGGTGGTAATAACTCTCTATTACTAGGTCAAAAGGCAAGTAGGCAGTACTCAGAATACGAGCAGGTACAGGCCATTTGTATGTCACACATTTGACCTGTCCTTGTAGGAAAAGAACAGGTGGAAATAGTACAAGTAATAACGGCTGAATTCCATTAAGCTGCTTCAGTTTCAGGGTCCTATTTATTTGTAATGGTCATGTTGATTTGTAAATAAGTCTAATTTGTCTAGCTTGTAAATAAGACTGATCAATGAACTGTGTATCAGGAAACAACACCAGACATCATATAATGATAGCAAGACAGCATTTCTTTGCTAAAGCACGGTGTGTTGGAGAAGGGTTGTGCAACATGTTTACATTTTGAATGAACCAAAAAGAAAAGTCCAGGTTGTACGACAATGCTCCTGCTGCACCTGAACCCATCGCTCTCACACGTGGACGTCGCCCTCTGGTGTCAAACAGATGTCATGACATCCAGTGCCTGTCTGACTGACGATAACTCACTGCATTGCAGCACTGGCATGTGGTTTGACTGGGATCAATGGTCCTTTGCTCTGAATAAAACTTATGAGAAGTACAGATTTTTGTAGTGTGTTTACAAAACCACATAAGCTTCATCTGATGCACAATGTGCTGGACAGATGGTCAGCTAAAACATAGTAAAGAAAACTGTGTCGTCCCCTGCATTGCAGATAGTTTGTCTCGGTGGAATATCAAAATAAAATAACCTCAGGGCCCTTTTGATTGCTAATGGACTGAGCCAGACCTGTAGACTATCTTGGGTTTCTTCAGTTATGATTTGTCTCATTGACTGAGCACTTTCCTGATTTTACAGTGAAAAGTTGTGACAAAGATTACATGTTCATTGGTCAGTATGAGCCCATGTGGGAAAACTATGAGTTGCCAAAAGAAAGTGCACTGAGAGCATGCTGCTTGTTGGTTATCAAAGATGGCCGTGTTTTATGTGCAGAGTACTTTGTGGAAAATGCACAACAGAGTATCTGATACAGCTGAGCCATGAGCAAATGTGGCAGCCAGTGCATCCCAGGCATGACGAGACAGAAGTCGCTGAGGTCTCATGCACTTGTGTCCTTTTGCCAGTGATCTCCCCGTTAAAAGGTCGTCCTAATGAGACTGCTCCTCGTGTGCCCTTCAAGTGCCACGCTGGAGCGCAGGAAACAATGCTGCGTTACAGATGCTATTTTAAATAGTGTCACAGTGTAAAACTGACAGTGTTGAATTACTGCCGGCCCTTTGATGCTGTTTATATCCCTGCCATCCTGTCAACACATATAATCATACTACAGATTCCCGATTTCGGGCCTGATTTTGTATTATTTTTTTGTTTTATCATGATGATTCAGCACATAGGCATTCATAAATGTCACAATGCTGTTACTCTTTTGCAGTAAAAGTAATTTTGTTTTACTCGAGCCCAGCAGTCTGCCACAGGGGTCCCAAGATAAATCAAAGACGTCACAACCGACTCACGATGGAACGTTTTTGTGTTTATGTTGCAAAAGAGGAGATAGCGTCTTTTTTATTCCATGCATTCTTCTTGTCAAAAAATTACTTGTTATTCTCTTGTTTTCCCTCTTTTCCTGTGAAATGCAGACAAAATTCCCTCCTGCAGACATCTAAAAACCATTCAAATGAAACAAATTCAGGAAGGATAGGCAATTAATAATATGAAAATGCCCGAAAACCAAACAATTATGACGTCTCACATCATGCTTGCATGTCGTTCACATGGAAATCCCATCTCTACCATCCATCCCTTATGACATGAACACAGCAGCACAAGGCACTAACATGTGATGAGGGATCACAAGTGGACTGCTTAGTTTTAAGAGGTCACAAGCCAAAAAGGTTGTGAACCACTGCTCTTGCATACTCTAAATAGGCCTGTCAATCACTTGAGCTAAAGTCAGATTCATAACTTGAATCACATTTCGTATTACTGTGGGTTTTGCTGTGTCTTCCATAAATGCACTTGTCAACCTAAGTTTGTGCAGTCACAAGCCCACACTCTCCGGTCTCTCATCTCCCTTGCAATTAGCTTCGTGGCTGCCGCATGTGTACTCCCAAAAAAAAAAAAAAAAAAAAAGAAATTCAGTGAAAGCATGCACTTAAGAAGACATGGTCTTGAAAAACAAACTCCAGAAGCCACTGATAGACAGATCTGTCTGCCCACTCTGGTTCGCTGGCTAAAGCCGTGGCTGCTGTGGCTGTGCTGTGGTGGCCACTGGTCCATGTCTGAAGACATCAGATGCAAGGCCATTTCTAGGTTACAATAAGAACACCACACTGACACTGCAACGTCGCCGGATATCCGAGAAAACTCAGGAACCCATCAAGTCAGATTTAGATTGAGGCTTATAAATAACTGGTACAGAACACAAATGTATTTCCTTATTGACAGAGCATTCTGTCTTCCTGAAGAGCTAAAAATACTGCAGCATAATAACAGTTTATGAGTAGAAGAATGGAACAAACCACCTCTTTTTGAATATTTTTTTTTATTAATTACCTTTGCATTTTATTCATGCAAAACATGGCAATCCTTTGCATCTTAACTAAAAGTTCTCACTACTAAAGAGTTATTTTTTTCTTTGCTCTGCATGGAATGTATATAACAACACTGCAGTCTCCACCTGCGGAACAACCATACAAGGACAGCGGCGCTGAACTGAGAAACCCACACAAACTACCACTCTGAGATGCTATACAGCACATAATGATGGCATTCACATCAGTGGTTGAGGGGGAAAACTGCCTCCTGACCACTTCCAACTAACAAGCTCAAATTAAGACCACTGATGACCTCACGACTGCCAAATAGGCCAGCAAATCCAGCTGGATGTCCGATTCCAAAATAGTCTGGTAATACTGCCTGCTGGTGCCATGGATACAAATCACAGTTATGGGTTTGTTAAATATCTGGAAACACAACAGGTGCATATAATGTAATATTTTTATCTGACAATACAAATTAAATATGTGGCAGGCCAGTGAGTTATAAAAAGACTGGCTTGTATGACGTAATTTTTGTGTGCAAATATATATAATTGATGTACTGTATGACATAAACCAAATATGTATAAATCATATATGTACTGTAAATCACACCAATTGTCAACTCAACATTTGATTGTCTACTGGATATGTTGTGGGTTATTGTATTTATGATATATAATCTTTTCATTGCAGTTGATGTTGTACATGTCCCATACATTATAACACTAATAACCGTTGTTTAAAGCACACCTTTCAAAACCCAGTGATTACAAAGTTCTTCCCACAATACAGCCAATTAAACTAAGAAATCTAAAATCAACTGAGGTGGCAGAAAACATTAACTGAAGCATTTCACCACATGTGAGATCTCTTATGTGCAGAGTTATGTTCAGGTAAATCAACATTGGCTGTAGAAACAAGGTGAGGTTTAGGATGTGTGTGTTTTATTGCTCATTATATGATTATTTACAGGATACTCACTCTTGAAAAATGTCTTTTATTTCTTATTTGCAACCCAGATAAGAATACAATTGGTAAAACCAACTCCTGTAATATAATATAAAATAAATAAAGAGCTCATTCAATAAAAATGAAAAATAAAAAGTTTAAAAATCTCCCCAGTAAATGTTTAATAAGAAAATATTTAAAAGAGGATGTTGCAAAAATGTCAGTCGCAACAGAAATAAAAGTACCTCATTGTTTTCCTAATATGGTCATTTTAGGCATCCAAAGGGAATAATCTGTGCACCACTGAGTACAAATGTATAAGAACTAAATGTACAATACCCACTTCACTTATTTTGAACATTTAACATCACATACCTAAATATTTTGAACTCAGGACAATTTTCAGTACCTATCTTTTACCAGAGTCATAAACTAGGAGGGTGTTTCTACTTTTAGTTAACTGAAACATATATTGTTATACATTCTGTTCTCCATGTGCCTTTGTTTGGGAACCTATACTATAAGAGAGGAGGCGGTGCCATTTTAACTCCAGCAACATAAATCTAAATAATTTCCTGTACCAAGTTAAAAAGAGATGTATACACGGAGTAGTGCCAGATAAATGACATCTCGTGTGTACCGTTAGTTTATGATTGCTCAGGTGGTTACGACAGCAACAACTGGATCTGATATTTTGGTCATGGCTGTGGGCAGCGCTGGAGGAGTTTAGGAATGTGTGACCACAGGGCCCTTTGGCCCCACGGCTGCATGTCTTCCTCCCTTGACACGGACCATCACTGAACGTCTCAGTCCAGGTCCACTGCGTGACAAACCACAGCCGACAGCCACCCACTCTCAAACTGGAAAATGGCAACCCTTAGGGACGGCTGCTGCTCTCTTAGACGGGCAGTAAAAGCGGAGCGATTACTCTTTTCCTGCACTTCAGAGGGAGCCGGGATTGCTTCCGCCCTGAGAGTGGGCGGCTGGGTGGCTGTAGACATGTCATGTTCATGTCAATCAGCAGGTCAGAGTCTGTCCCTCTGTGATCTGAGACCCTGGAGCATCAGCCTCCTACTGCCATCTGCTGGATTGCTGGCTGAACTCACTCATGGGCGTAAATAACACAGCCATGGCCTGCAGATGGAGAGACAGACATGTCCTCTCAAAGTCAACACTTTCATTATTTTACAGGTTTGGTACATTTAAAATATGCATGATAAGATGATGGGTAAAATGTGACATGCAATCCAATGAACAAAGCTGGTTTAAAGCCGTTGTGTTTATATATTTAAATATATTTTAAATATTTGATAGACAGTATCTGCAAGTACATCCATAACATATAGTTTATACTGTAGTTTGAATAATAAATATGAGTTCTTTCCTTTTTTTTATTTTTCTATCTCCAAACATATTTTTAAGTAAGAGATGTTTGTTTTTTCAGTCTGTGCCCCCACACACCTACATGTTCACTCATGTGAACTTAGGTTTGGCAGCCTGGTACTGCGGGTGTGGGATGAGTTACTACTTTAGACTCCTTTTGGCATGCACTGTCTCAAAATGTCCCTTTTTTTACTGGTAAAAATAGTTACTCAGAAGAACCGGAAGCACAGAGACAGGTAGCATATGGCAGATACTGATATTTGATTAGGTTTAATAATGATAAGTCAGCTGATAGAAAATAAACTGTGCTCTCTGCTGGATAGACTGGGTAATGAAGACACTGCTAGTAAATTACCTCAAACATGCAGTATATCCGCCCTTTAATCACTGAAATGTATTGTTACTTATCAGCCAACATATATATACAATACAGATTGATCTTTGATAATCAAATAAAAGTCGGTTCCACTCAAATACAACAATATATGTATGATAGGCATTTTTCAATATTCTCATAATAGTATTTTGATGTTTTGAGAAGATAATAAAAGTTCCTCTATATTTTATATTTTATTTTAAGCTAGCGCTTTGCTGTTTACATATACCGAATGTTTACATATATTTATACTTCCTTGAAAACGTATCTAGTGGCCCAAAACACATATTACTGACCAGATAGAGCACAGCTCTTTAGGTTTAGTCCAGTCCATTCACCTAGCTAGCGAGAACTCCAAGGTATTTAACAGAAGCGGATTCGTCACAATTTATTTAGCAGAAAAATATAAAACAAGTGGCATTTAAGTTATTTTTATGGTGATTATATTTTTGTCAACAAAGACATCTACCAGTAACCATTTTATGCTTCAGTCTTATATTATTTTTGAAGAGCCATAAAGAGTTATTTGTTTGTTATTATTAAACGAATCTGCTGCCGGTGTACGCATAGGTTACACGTGAAACTCGTCCGCAAACGTCACTTCCGCTCGTTTCCGTTCGGTTCAGGCGGGCTGGTTGAACGCGTAGAAAAAGCGCTCCAGCTGACTGTTGCAAAAAACAATATAACGAAACTAACATTAATTAATATAGATATCACAGTTAAACATGTAGTAGGCACATCCCTCGGTGGCTGATCGGACGCAAGATAGCTTTTGAAACTATTACAGCTAGGCTAGCTTCTCCAGGTAACAAACATTAGCTTGTGATCTTTGTAGTGTTTAGCTTATTTACATAACAGCTAACCTGACGTTGCTGTGGTTAATGTTAGCTGATTAAAAGTTCTAGATCCTACAAGTAATGGACCGACCACCGAGGTTTGTAAACTACTTTTTAAACCTCTATTCGTGTTCTTTTTGCCTGATATTGTCAGTGTGGAATGCTAACACGTTGTTTATGTTGACACGCAGGAAGACTAAGGTCGTGAATTACTCTGAAGCAAAAGACTTTGACGATGGTGAGAAACTATTGCCTCTATCAATGTTACTTATACAGCAGTATTATATACATTATATATGTATTATCGGTGTGTAAATATTTATATATATATATATATATATATATATATATATATATATATATAAGCAGTGTGTAATGTGTGTGTGTGTGTGTATAGATATATATATCATGAAATAATATGAGACATTTTTTCCACATTTTTATGGCATCTCTCACTATGACTTTTTTTATGACAATATACTCTTTCATGTTGCCTACGCAAATACTTCATTGCTTACTTTATATCAAAGTATTATGCTGGCACCATTAGTTACAACACATTTGCACGATTCTTGAGATTTCCATGAGAGTGTACACAAACGGTATACACTGACATACACTAACAGACTCAGTCTTCTAACGGCACCAACATATCTCCATGTTCTGTCTTTATGTCGTGACAGATGACGATTTTGTCTGCGTGAAGGCTCCGCCCAGCAAAAGGGCCAGGGAAGATGTGAAACAGGAGCACAGTAAATCATCGAGCATGTCCTCCAATCAGGAGTCCAACTCACAATCCGCAACGAGCCAGAAGAGCAGGTACATCAGTAGACGAGATAATACAACATAGTATGGACCAAGTAAAAGTACAGAAAATAAGTAATCAGAGTTGGTTGATTGTCAGCCAGCTACAACACAATTAAGTTTCAATCAAGATTGGTCATGCAACAGAAAACTTTGTTGCCAATAAAGGACAAAATACACGATACGTAAATTATTTTATGTTCAACAAGGCAATAGGTCACTTGAATGGGTGTTTGTTTGGATTAAAGTCTCAGTTTGGCCTCTCATCTCTCTCTAGTAAATAGACAGTAGTGCTTAGTTATAAGATCTTATTTTATTTCCAGTTGTCAGTTGTTTTTTAAAGTATTTTAGGAGTAAAGTAACGTTTCTAAATCTTTAAATGGCCAGACATTAATCATGGCTTGAAACTTGTATTTCACAGAAGACCATTAGAAAGAGAACTAGAAGCAGCCATTACGCTATCCTTGCTCAATAATGGAGATGGGATAAAGGACCAGTCTTCAACCCGTAACGGTACGATATATCTTTGAAAATATCTTTTTTTTTTCTATTTTAAAGAGTTGTCAACTCAATGTGACATTTCTCTAGATGTCACGATTCAAGTTCCGGTAGATGAAAACACAGATCCAACTTCTGCGCACCTGTCCAACTGCAGTGTGGATTTGACAGTTTTGGGTAAATCCCTCTTATTTTTGCTCACTGTACATCTATTATTGCACATTTAATTTGTCTTCCATCTTGTTTGATAAGGATAGAAATGGTATCAACATTTTCTGCAGCTGTTAATTTCTTTGTTTTCATTAGGCCTGGATGAAATCACATCAGAAAAAGAGTCGCCTTCCCGTTCCAGACAAAGAAAAGCTGCCAGCAGAGCCGCTGAGGAGCAGAAGAACAAGCCTACGGATGAAGATGAAGACTATGAGCCCAAACTGACACCAGGTTGCCCATTCTGTCATCACTCCCTAAATATCTGCTTTCTGTTTAATTACCTATTTTCTGCATCAGTGAGATAACAATGACATCTTTCCAGATTCAGAAAGTGATGAAGATTTCAGTGAACCAGCCGAGAGTGAAGATGAGGAATTCACAGTGAAGAAAGTCGGCAAAACAAAAAAGAAGGAAAAAGTTACCAAGAACGAGAAGAACAAACCGCCTCCTTCCTCTAAAGAAAAGCAAGCATCAAAACCATCAAAGTCTAAATCACAGGCAGCAGGTAGCTTCTTCGAGTTCCTCAAAGAAGGTTTTTTGTTTTTTGGAGGCTGTGGCTCAGGAGTGTGAAATGTGTATTTGTGTATAAATAAATGTGACAATAGAAATCTATTTTAAGTTTTTGGCCTAACTGTAATTTAATTTCGTCATTTGTCTCACAGCAGCTTCCACACCGGTGAGAAGTCCTCCAGCGGCCAAACTTGCACCCAAAAAACCTGCTTCATCATCCACAGTTTCTTCGCAGACACCTGTATTACCCCTGAGCCCAGCAGGGGGCAGAATACCCAAGTGGAACCCACCAGGTTGAACAAGAGACGTTAACGGTATATTTCAGTAAGTTGAATGCTAAATTTACTCTTTTTTTTTTTTTTTTTTTCCTCCTCAGCTCAAGTTGGTAGGAGTCCCAGTTCATCCAGTCCAGCTGTGAAGTCTCCAGGTCAGGGTCTGCGCCTCGGGCTGTCCCGTCTCGTTCGAGTCAAACCTCTTCACCCCGGTGTTTCGAGTCACTGACCTGTCTGTTGATGCCCCTGCATGTGTCAGTTTGTGTTGTCCTTTTAGCTTTATTTAAGAAAAAATAAATAAAAAAGATATTTGTAAATATTCAATTCTGTTTTCACAGCTATACATATAAAGTGACTCCAAGGATGTATTTTTCCATGAGGCCACTTGCACCTCGCACCATACATTGTTAACAGGCCGAAGAGCTGGTGGCTATAATTACTTATTAATGTTAATTGTAATAACAGTACAGCAGTTGTGTCTGTAGATTTCTTTGATGATTCCAATGGGAGTTCATTAAACTGTTGTTGGTATTACTTGAATGTGGAAAAATCATCCCTTTTTTTTAAAGTCTCATAATCTCCCTTTTTCCTATTCTGTGCAAACACTGTATATTGTGTACACATATACATATATATATATATATATGAAATAAAATTTAAAACAAGTTTAATTTTGTATGCTGTGTCTCCATTACCATGATCTGCGGATCAGACAGTATTGTCAGCTATGCTGTATTTAATAAAGTGTTTGGCTTGCTTGACTTATTTGTCAGCTAAGATCTATTTCACACATTATTATTCATAGATGATTGATAGGTTCAGGAAAAGGCCATAATATAATGTAACAACATCTGCCTTTGTTTTTGTACGGACCAAACAAAAGAGATAAAGTTGTTTAGAGTAGCTGGTATGCAGATTTTATTTAGTTTAAGAGCAGCAGAAGTACATTTAAAGGACTTTAAGGTCTACTTCAATCTACTCTAACTATTTTGATAAATATAAGAAAAGATTATGTTCTTAAATTACAAAAATTCAGCCAAGATCCTCTATTGTTGGCGTTTGATGGGGTCATTTCAGTGCTGAGCCCAAGATCAAAGTTTGATTGATATTCTGGACACTGAAGTGCTTCCTGTAAGCAAATGAAGAGGTCGGAACCTTTTAATCTTACATCATCAATCTGCAGATGAAATAAGAATGTCAAAGTAAGAATAAAGAGATATGGCGTACATGTTTCTCAACAGTGGGACAAACTCAACCACCTAATGCAAACACTCGTCTCCCCTGAAATAGGCAGACAGATGGTTGGTGGTGTGTCAGTAGAGGATGCATTGTCCTGTTTGTGGTACAACAGCTGGTAAATGGACGACATTAATATGGGTGGGAGTTAATAAGAGGAACAACCCAACATGACGAAATAAGACAACGACACGCTTTAATGAATAGCTTTAATGCTTGTGATTTTATTCTGTTACAGACAACACAAAAAAAACAAAATACTTATTATGAAAGTAATTTTAAATTATAACACCGAAGAAATAGGAAACATAAACAAAAACTGATTCAATCCAACATGGAATCTGGACATGCAAAGACTATACATATGAAATGAAATTCATGTCATGTCCTTTTATGAGAAATGAAAAAGATGTAAATTCCACAAGTAATGAACACAATATTACGTGTGACTGAGTGTAAAATAGAGTTATGTAATGACATACTATACAATTAACTTTTTGCATGACATACTTTAGTGAATTTTTACATTACATTTTATATGACATGCTATACTATGAAGTTCTTCATAAAAACATCTGTATAACTTTATTCATCCACTTTTTTGACATACTATACTATTTATATTTACAGTACATTCAATTTTCTATGGCATACCACACAATGTTTTTTTATGACCTTTTTTATGACATCCTATACTATGACTTCTTATATGACACCATCAAAACATAAATTGTTTTTTTGATTATGATGGCTGAGTTTAATTATATGTGTGAATGACTACAAAACAGAGCTATTACATTTCTTTAGGTGCACCAAGGTTGAGTAGGTCAAGGTTCAGTAGGAGAAAGCAGGCTGACAAGAAAGATAATAACATATATTATCTATAGATTATAATAATATAGACCTTGGTCGAGGGCGGGTGCATTTTGTTTTTCAGTCTTGTGTTTCGTGAGTAACTTTGTCAAAATGAAAGATTGACATTCGGCTGTTTGTTGACTGTGATTGCTGAGTGGTGATATGAAAATAAGACCATACCACACCTGCGTTCATTTAGGATGGTAAAAACAGACAATTATGCTGTATATGATTTATACGAATATTATATGTAATATTTTTAATATAATATAACCTTTTAAAAGAGAGTGGACGCTACCAACCAACAAGCCGGGAGATAAAACAGAAATAAAATTAATTAACTTACTTACTAAATATTCAGCTTTTTCTCAATTTGTTGTGTTGTGTTGATGTGTTCCCCACACCTTTTTTTTCTAGATGGGAGCATCATAGGATACAAGGGAAACATGATATGGATTGTATTTTTAATACAAAAAAAACCTGGTTCTTAGCATTATCAAACCTAAAAAACAGTCAGCTTGTCAGCTTGATTATCTGCTGTTAGCAGAGTGGATGAACAAGGTTGTTGTTAGAGCAAAAGTAATGTTGTACTCGATTTGTCTGTCGGTCCTGTTCCTGTTACCTGCAGAGTACTGCTGGTTTTCTCTCCTTCCCAGTTAACAGCTGATTATATACACCTGGTGTAATGCAAGGAAGAGGCAGCAGAGTGAAAACCGGACTGAAAACGACACTTTCAACAAATCTTATGTGAACCTCAGGATATCAGATAACACAGCTATGGTGGTTCAATGTGCGTGACCTAATGTGTGTAAGAGTCTGTGTATAAAGGGTGGGGAGAAAGAGAGCACCTGAGATTAAAGGCAGGGAAGAACTCTCTCCTCCTTTTTCTTTTAATGCAAGAAGAAACAAAACGCATAACATGCAAAGAAGCACCAGGATGAGGTCTGGCTGGATGAAAGGATCACTCCTTGCCTTTACCGTGGCTGCTGCTCTGTTATACCTCGGCTCCATTAAGCGGGAGGTTCATACCCATTCGGAGAGACTCCAGAAGGCTCACCACAATGACTCCATCAGGGGTAAGGGAATGCTCAAAAGGATAGTCAAGATGGAAACCAACATCAACAAGCTGTGTGAGTCTCAGGACAACAGCTGGTTCTGTCCTGCTTCTTTTTTTCAGTACAAAACTTGATTTCAACTAAATAAACTTGTTGTTGTTGTTGTGTTTCAAATACTTAGGCATTGATGTGGTGATTTGCAAGTCTATAGATGTTGATGTCGAGATTAAATCAGTATTAAATTATTTTTTTTGAAAGTTAAGATTATCAAATCGTATTGTTTTTGAGAAAATATGAAGGACTTTCAGTGACATCATTGCACGGAAAATCTCCCTTCCACTCTCTGCATGCCAAAGACTAGATGCAGCCTCGCCTCGGGACCTATACACACCTGCTAAGATTAGCAGCCCAATGTAGGCACGCAGGTCAATCTCATCCATCCATTTCCAGTTGTCTGGGGGTACTGTCATCTGCAGCACCTCTATAGCCTCTGACTGCATTCCCCAAACAATGCTTTCAGGAAATGTTTATTCTCTCTGATCTTGTTTGTATTTTGTCTGTGAACTTCAGCCAGGTGAGGGGTCGTGGAGGGGAGATGCTGCATATTTGCGAGAAAGTTTAGGAGTTCAATCAGTAGCACACGTAATCTCAATTTCTTGTGTGTGTGTGTGTGTGTGTGTGTGTGTGTGTGTGTGTGTGTGTGTGTGTGTGTGTGTGTGTGTGTGTGTGTGTTGTTGTGGTGTGTTTTTTATGGTTTCTGGAGTATGAAAATGATTTTATAACTGCTGGGTCAAAAATGACCCCGAAGACAATATGGGTACCCTGTTGGTGTACAGCTTTTATGAAAATATGAACAAAGGCAATTTTTTAACTTTTTTTCATGTCATTCTAGGAAAAGTCATTGAATTTCAAGTTGGAAAAAGACCATTACGGGTGTTTCCTATGCTGTTAAACATAGTGGTGGGTCATTTTTGACCCCTAAGATGACACAAGGGTAAACATGTAATTGGACTGCACATATTACCACACCAGTGCAAAGATGATTTTTGTTAATGACAGAAGGCTCATCCACTATTTACGTATGTTTCAGGGAGGGACACCTGTTAAACACTTGGCAAACAAAGCAGAATAATGGTCAAACAAATACTCGGATGTTCCGTTTTGTCAACAGTCGATCTGATGAATAAACTTGAAAAGAAGGAACCGGTAAAACGGAACAACGCAGAGGTGAAGAAGGAGAAGAAAGTGGTGAGGAAGTTGTACCCAAACTCGTATCTGTTCAGCAAGTGGGGCGATGAGCTGTCGGAGGAGGAGCAGAAGGAAGCCGAGACGTTGTTTCAGAGTTACGGCTACAACGCCTTCCTCAGTGACAGGCTGCCCCTCAACAGAGAGATCCCTGACACCAGGCCGCGCAGGTGAATGTAACTTCCTGTAATAAACTACTGATAAAACACACACACAGTGGGCTGCTTTATGATGCCTCATTATATGAGACACAAATTACATTACTTTCTCAATTGCCCAAATTAATTTGCTCTAAAAAAAATGTTTTCTGATCAATATTAATTTTGTTTTACTATTAAAAAAAAGAAATTATTGTCATAAAAACATCTGACAGAAACTTTTAATGCAATTAGGTACAACATGTTTAGGCTGAATGAATGTGAGGTTAGCGGACACTCTTTTTCAGTATGTATGTCTTGATCGATCAGTGGTTGGTTAAATGATCAAAAAATGAATTGGCAACAATTTGATTATTATTTAATTGGTTTATACGAACACAAAAACTACCACCGTTTCTCCTCTCACAGGTGTGCTGAGAAAAAGTACCCCGAGGATCTGCCTTCCATGAGCATCGTGTTAATTTACCTGGATGAAGCTCTTTCTATCATCAAAAGGGCCATCCGCAGCCTCATAGACAAAACACCAGCTCGGCTGCTGAAAGAAATCATACTGGTGGACGACCACAGCAGCAATGGTACGTCGACCTGCTACATCGTGTCTCTGGCTCTGTTTTCCATCCTACACTAGATTACTCAATGGGGTATTTGGGCTTTTAAAGGTTCAGTTCACTGAAATTACACAAGATATTTAGCATGGGCATTTAGACTGAATCTATAGCTTAGACTAATGTTAGATTACTCTTTACTTTTACTTTCTGCAGAGGATTTAAAGGAGAAACTGGATGATTACATTTCCTCTATCCACGAGGAGCGTCCAGGCCTGGTGAAGACAGTCAGGCACTCGGAGCAGCTCGGCCTCACCCAGGCCAGACTGTCGGGATGGCGGGTTGCTAGGGGGGACGTCGTGGCCATCTTGGATGCTCACATAGAAGTCCATGTACAATGGTTGGTTTAAGGGATCCGAGTTTTCACACCTCAGTTTCATTTGCTGTGCTTTTTTCAGTATGAAGCTTAAGTCAAACTGTCATTGTCTATCCAGGGCAGAGCCGCTGTTGGCTCGGATTAAAGAGGACCGCACCGTGATATTGACACCAGTGTTCGACAAAGTCAATTTTGATGACTTGACACTGATTCCCTACATACCTGCAGCAGACGCCTTCGACTGGGCTCTGTGGTGCATGTACGAGTCCTTCAGACCCGAGTGGTACGCTTTAAAGGACAATTCCCTCCCTGGAAAGTAAGTTTAAGAATTCATTCTCCCAAATCACACACAAAAAGACTTTCTCACTTAAAGGGATAGTTCGGCGTTTTGGGAAATGTGATTCTCTGAGAGTTGGATCACTACCACTCACATCTGTTCATTTAATGGAAACCCAGTCGCCAAAAAAAACATCTTGGCATTTTACATTCCTGCAAACCACGGGATTATTTAAATGTTGACATTTCTGAACCAAACATGTTTAAATACATTTCATATTAGCCTTGTTTCACACTTGAAGGAACACAGAGCGGTTGAGCAGACTTTCTCATGTAATGTAATAACCATAAAGTCTGTTTACTTTGGGTTCAGCACTGGAGACAAACAGCAGACCTGAGTATACACCACACCTTCTATTCCTAGGAAACGACACCCAGTGAGCATTTTTCCGTTGAAGACGTTCAGTATTTGTTCAAAAGTGAAGGTTTTTTAGCCGACTATTTGTAGACGTTGATTAAACGTTCATGCTTGGACCAGATTTCAACGTGATTTGCAATACTATAATTTTCCGTCCTCTACATTGTGCTAATAATAATATATCATCATTTTAGAGGCTTACTAAGAAACCACATCCACATTTATCAGTTGAAAGCCAGTATTAGAAATCACGTTGAAATCTGGTCTAAACGTTGAATCAACGTCTTCAAATAGTCGGCTAAAAAACTCACTTTTCAACGTGTTTTCAACGTCACCGTGTTTTCAATGTGGAAATGCTCTCATATCAATATGTAGCAACTAAATACTTAATGTTAGTAACACATCCAACAGTTTTTGTGACACGTTGATATTGTAACCGTAATTTAGCCGGTTGAAAAGACGGTGAAAATACATCTAATGGTGTGTTCACACCAAACGCGTCGCAAATTATTCGCGTGAGTAGATTACATACAAAGTCTATGCACAGATGCAATGAGACTGGCGCAGCGCGAATTTGCGGCGCGATTGGCGCGAATTCACGTCAAGCGCCAAATCACCGAGTTGAGATTTTTCAACGTTTTTCAACATCAGCGACGTCCTGCCGTTGTTGAATCAGGAAATAAATACTGTAGCCGTCTGTGTTCACCCAGAGCTCTACGATACCTCATATCAATAGAGACCGGACCAAACTATGTGTATAAATGTGTGTCTGTAAACCATATGGTACAAACAACGAATTCGCGACGCGTTTGGTGTGAACGCACGACATTCAGACCCCATTTCAACGCCTTTTTAACCAGAAATCAACGTTGAAATCCGGGTTAGTGCTCACTGGGCACTAATTACTCTCATATTTAAAATGCATTGACAATGCATGAAGTACGGTTGCTGTTTTCAACTCGGGCTCTTTCTGTGTATACTTCTGTTCTCAGAAGCCCCTCCATCATGGGGATTCTTGTAGCTGATCGGAAGTTTTTTGGAGAGATCGGAAGCCTTGATGGTGGAATGAAAATATACGGTGGCGAGAATGTGGAGCTCGGCATCCGGGTGAGATTTACAGGGTGTTTCCAAAGTGACTTAAAACGCTATAATTAGAGTCTGAAAAACGCACTTCATCTTCCATCAAGCTTGCTGTAGAGGTGCAATGGTTGTTCAGAGGGTACCTGATTATATTAAATATTTATGGTCTCCAGATGATGTCTCTTTATACATCCATGCTCTAAATGACTTTGGTGATCTTCTGACTTTCCATTTAGCACCATCATTAGGTCAAAACATTAATTTGTCCAATACTTTGCTTTCTGATCAAATCCCTGCAAAACTAACGCCGTTCCCCTCAGCCTCAGGTGTGCTTTGTCTTAAGTGCTGACAGGTGAACAAAACCTGCTTTACATAATTATGTTAGCATTGCCCTTGGGCCATTGAGGTCATCTCTGTGTAGCGGTTTGTTCTCTTGGTGTTTGCATGGATTTATTTCAACAATTCATATCATACATGGTAGTTGGAGGGTCTATGATGGACCTTTTTTTTAGTTATTTACCTTTGTCTAATGTATGCTGGAATAGGTTCAAATCAAATTGGCATAAAAGTATATTTGAGCATTAGAGCGTGGCATTTAGCTGTGAACTCTGTACAGTATGTTTACTTGTTCAGAAAATAGAAATAAGATAATCGCATACAGTATAATGCATAGTGTGTTGAATGCCCTGAAAAATCTTCATTTTAAATATTTGAGCTTTTCTTTTTTGGCAGGTGTGGCTGTGTGGAGGAAGCATAGAGGTTATACCTTGCTCTAAAATTGCCCACATTGAGCGGGCCAAAAAGCCTTACCTCCTAGACTTCAGTAAAATGGTGAAGCGTAATGCACTGAGGGTGGCGGAGGTCTGGATGGATGAATATAAATACAATGTCAACATTGCTTGGAACCTTCCCCTAGAGGTGAGGCATGACACAGACTTGATCACATAAATTCTGACTAATTAGATGACTTTGGCTTCATAAAATAATGCTGTGGAGGATGCGACTCATTGTAAAAACATTGCCGTTTCTCTTACTTATCAAAATGTGTTTTTGTGGATCTTTCTTTTGTCCTGTTTTTAATTCTTTCCCCCACAGAACCATGGCATAGACATTGGGGATGTGTCCGAGAGGAAAAAGCTGAGAGAGAGGCTGAATTGCAAGCCCTTTAAGTGGTATCTGGATAATATTTACCCCCAGCTGGACCCTCTGCATGACCTGCTAGGTTATGGAACGGTGAGTAGAAACGATAGACGTTACTGCATTTGAAGTCTGAATCTGCAGGTGTCGGTCATCCTCCGTAGGCTTTGTTTAGGTTTACTTGGAACACATTTGAGATATTTTCCACTACGGATTCTTGTTGAAGACTCAATTTTCCAAGACATTAGGATATTTAAAGCAAGTCAAATGTATTCGGCTTAGGATCGTCATATATGCTTCCAATTTATGGTTCCCACATCGGGATACATTTTGCTTTAAAGTGTTACTTTCTTTTCTATCTGCTTCTGTTGGCAGCTGATCAATAATCTGAAGCCAGATATCTGCATTGACCAAGGCCCAATGCCTGGGAACACACCCATTATATATGGCTGCCACTCCTACTCCCCTCAGGTATGTTCAGAGAGTCACTGCATGCACACAGACTGTTGTTTATGTCTGTTTGCGGATAATCATTGTTCTTTGGTGTAGCACTGTTATTATCGCACCAATGGACAACTATACATTGGTGGAATCAAATCTCACAAGTACAACAGCAACCGCTGTCTGGTGGACCCCGGCACTGGAGTCTACCCGGGACTCTACGAGTGCAAAACAGCCAAGCAGAAGAAATTCCACATGTTGTGGGATTTTAAACAGGTTAATATTGCAGTTTTAAATATAAATCTACACCAAAGGGGTCGGTCTGTTTGCAGAAAAATAAATGTTTTATTGTTGTTATTCCCAGGATGGACCTATCCAGAACAGAAAAACAAAGAGATGCCTGGAACTTGCGATTGCTGATCACAGCTATTACACACTTGTTGTTCAGCAGTGCACTGGTCAGAGCTGGAAGATACAACATGTCATCAAAGACCAAAGCATGCTGGCCAGGGCAGAGACGGCAAGATAACAAACGTGCCATTGTGGCACAAAACGGCATCTCAGAGAAGGATCTGGGATGAGTTTACATTTTGCATGAGTTAATATTTTCATTTAATTCTTGTCTTTGCCTAAAATATGAGCTGCAATTGCGTGGCAAGTTCCCTTTTCTTGGTTTTGAATAAAAAATGTCAACATTTGCTATGACGGATTGTGTGGGGAAAAAAGATTGCATGTGGACAGCTTTGAACGACGCAGAGCAGGACTGAATGTATGTGGATCGCATTTCTTACCAGCAAGCTACTTTAGCGTTACGTTTCTTTGTAGCGGTTTCAAGACAAGAAAAACAGTTCAGAAACTTCTATGAGAGTTTTATCAATTACAAAGATACAGTAGTTCCAATGAAGCCTATAGATGTTTTAGTTTAGCGTTATTATAATCATCATTCAAGTGGGAGAAGAATTCGGGTTGGTTGTCATGAATGATTAAAGATGAAGGCGTCCCATTTTTTCTGCCACATGACAAGACCTTTGTCCTTCAGAGGAGCTGGCAAGGAGCTGTACCTGCAGGCAGAAGACACCATCATTGAACTATGATATGACATCATTTGTTAATTGTTGGATAAAAATAAGGATTTCCACCACACACACTAGAAATCACATCCTTTAATGCTATTAAAGTATACTGAAAGTTTTCTAACTTCCTACAGCCCTTGATTACCATTCATTTATGATGTGAAAATCAATTTGCTGAGATTTAAAATGTGCTTAAGGGAGGCATGAGAGGGATCAAATCAACTGATTGTCACCTGATGGAGTTAAGAGCCAGCTCTTTCAGAGTGCCCAGGTTTGCTTTTAATCCTCCGATGCCAACAAAGACCTGATAGAAGTCGTAGGAGAGGCCCGTGGTGCCGAACAGAGACGGGTCATCGGAGCTGATCACCATCGGGTGACCCTCAGACATCAGCACAGCTGCAGGGTGGTTCCGAAGGTCCGATACCAGCCTCAGCACCTGGAGGTCAGAGGACAAACACATTCAGGTACTTTATATATATATATGAAGACAGGCACGCCGGTGCTGAATCCAAAGGTCCAGACTTCATCGCACTTGCAGACTTAATGGGTTCCCAAATGGGTCTGTCCAAATCCACACAAGGGGCGTAAAGCAAACTCTTCGTGGACTTCCCCACACTTAACATGACCAAATACAACAGACAGAATATGCATAGGCTGAAAAAATGTTGTTCGAAATAAGTTAGTTTCAGGAATTTTAATTCACCTCAATGGAAACACTTTTGGTCTCAGTCCCGTCTCATAGCACATTTCACCCCCCCCCCCCCATGGTGTAGCACCCTCGCCCACACCAGATTTTGTTTCTAATAGGTTGTCTCACCTGGTTTGAGATGGGGCACAGCTCCACAGCCACGTTTCTTTTCCTAGAAAGCTCTTTGGCAAGCGGATGATGTGCCAAAGCGTAGCCGTGCCCGATGCGCGTGGTGTTGAACAGAAGGGCGTCAAGAATGTTTTGGTCCACGTCAGTGCCTTCATCATCTACAAGCGAGCATACAAAGTGGAATCAAAGTATATTTCAAAAGATGTATTAAACTTTTAAGAAGTGCTCCGTTTTGTTTTTGTAACAATGATGTATGCTGTGCTTTTGGTCCAACCACCTGTTTCCCCTGCGTGAAAGAAATATGGCAGCGTGACACCCAGTTCAGCTGGCAGAGAAAGTGCCTCCCTGAAATACCAAAGAGTCCTCCCGCTGTCCTCCCTGCCAACCTGCAAAACTGCAATGTTAGCTCGCATACAAGCTATATCCCAGCAAATATTGTTTTAGTCCAATAAGTGATTGAACAAGACAGATTACTTCTTACCATGTCAAATCCTGCTACAACATCTGGGAAGTCCTTTTGCAGCTGAATGGCCTCTTTCACAGCTGCTTTGACCTCAGATACACTCAGAGCCCTGAAGAAAGCAGCAACAATTACAGACACAGAAATCAGCACCCTACATGACTCACAAACCAAAAAAAACATGTGTAATTTCACATTAACATTATGAGATGCCCATCTTCTTTTTTGTATTTCTAGCTACTTGTGCCTCGCTCAAAAGTAGATTGACAAAATAATACCGGCTGGCGAAAAACCCCTTACCAACATCGACAAAAAGACATTTAATGGGAGACGTTATACAACTGTTCTCAGATGTTGAGTGGTACTAAACTAGTGGAGAGGCCTGGTGGTAATTCCAGAGCTCTGTTTCCAGAAAACAGGAAATGGAAGTCATTAAGAGATGATATAATTTATTATAGTTACAGAAATGTTTTTGTCCCTACGGGGACGTAGTCAGAGCATTCAAATTATGGCACATGGTCCCTACTTTGTCAATTCATTAAGAAACCCACTTATTCTGTGACTGAATGTGAAAATCTGTGACATTACATCAACAATCATGCGAGTCACAGGGGGCATTCTTCTTCATAATGAGTACTTTTAATACTTTAGATACATTCAGCTGACAACACTGGTAATGAAAGAGGCTCAGAGTACTTCTTCCATTGTTGATGCCTACTGAATTGGAAATGCAATTCAACTAGAATGTTTTAGAAATATTAAATCATGACTAAAAGTAAACCTAAACTACTCAAAACATGAGTAATTAAGTACTACGTATTAAGAGATATGTCTTGTTGAAACCTCATCAGTACCTGTGCACAGAAACGATGACACGAGCCCCAAGAAAGTCCGGATGATCCGCTACAAATTTCCTTGTAACTTCTTGAAACGTTTTTAGAGTCCAGACCTTATCGTGAATGGATCCATCAAGCTCATACGTCTGAAACACACAAAGGAAAAGCAGAAATGTCAGATCGACCACTGCTGCCGAGAGGAGCTGGAGCTGGGGATCAGGTGTGAAGAAACAAAACAATCACAAACCTTTGAGAGACCGCTCCTAAGTTCCAGATACATGATGTTGTCATGGAGGAGCTCTTCTAGGCCCTGGTAGAAGTAGTCCCTCAGCCCGGGTGCATAGGTGATCAGCCCAGCAGCTGCGATGAAGGCTTTCTCAAACTTCTCCCACACAACCTCTTGGCTCGGGTACTCACCATCTGGATCCTCAGTGAACAGTGTGAGGTGCTGCATTAAACTGAAAAATAATATTAATATTAATATATATATATATACTGGGTAAAGTTCTCCCACTTTCTCTTGACTTAAAAATGTGTAAGGGAAGCCGATATCTTACTCAACCTGTTATCAAAGCCTGTAGGGTCTCCTATTCTGGCTCTCAAGGTCTCAAGCAGCTGCCAGTAGAAGCAGTCCCATCGAGGGAATGGTTGGCGGTCGGAGAAGAAGAAGCGGACCGAGTTGTCCCAGGTGAAGCAGATGTAGCAGTGAGGCCGGTAGGTGATGTTTTTCACCAGCCATTCGACACTGACCAGAGAGGAGGTGTGGATGTGTAGGGCTGCACCTGTGGTCAAAGCAAACTGATGCGCTGAGCTTAGACAGTCACATCACATGAAGATCTTGGTTATTTTTGGGTGCTGCGAACGCGGACGGATAATGACACAAAGGCCTCATCAGTTCTTGTCATTTTGTGTGTATTTGTGTCTGTTTTTGTGGACAATTTGAGTCTTTAAAGTCATTTTACATTGCTTTTGTAGTCTTTTTTCTTTATTTGTAGTCCTTTAATTAATCACTTTGTATCCTTCGTAGTAGTTTCGCGGAACTTAAAAAAACAAAAATTGTGTCTCTTTGTAGCCATTTTGTGTAACATTGTAGTTGTTTTGCATATCTTTGTATTTGTAGTGTGTAGCTTTATAGTTATTGTCCTTTTCTAGTCATTTGTGTCTTTGAGTAATTGTTCACCCCTTTGTAGTTGTTTTGTGTCGTTCTCAACAAAACACTTTGCATCTTTGTGTTCATGTGTGACTCTCTGAAGTAGTTTTCTGTCATTTTTCATCATCTCTTTAAGTGCCATTTTACAAGTGAACCAGATCTCGCAGATGCTCATGTGATATTAGTAGTTTTACACATTATTAAATCATGCTGGAGATGAAGAGAGGCCGTTTGAATCGTATCCAAAGCTTCCAACCACAACATGTATTATACAAAATGCTACATCAAATCATCACAGAAAGCCCGAGTTTGTAGGTTTTTTTTGTAAACCAAGTGTTTTTGTTGTAAAACTGATAAAAAATACAGTCTATGTTTACAAATGTTTCTTTCTCTTAATAAAATGTCACCGTGGCCAAACTGCAGCTAAATGAAGGAAAACCATAAAGAGAACAAATGTTCATCCACACTTGTGAGTTATAAAATCACCTTTAGGCATCTTCTGTAGCAGTTTGAAGATTGGACTCTTCTGGATGAGGGGCTTTGCTTTAAAGAAGTGGATAGCAGGAGGGAACTGTGCAGCAGACATCTCTCGCTCCTTTAAACGATGGAGGTAAACGTCCAGCTTCTGCTCGGCCGTCGTCAGTACCACCCGGCCTCCCGTCTGTCTGGACGTCTCCTGCCGCATCAGCAGGTCCCTCTGAGCAGGGTCTGGCATCCCATCAGCCCCTCTTACAAACCACAGGAGGGTCACATAAGTGAGCAGAGCCTGGCAGATTTGGATCACCATGTCCTCAGGAGGATGCTAGAACATGATCACACTACCGCCACAAGAGCAGGTTTGCTGTATTTGAAGCTGTAAAGAAAGAAATACTACGTGAGACATGCACTAATGACATTTAAGTCCTTTTACCTCGGACGAGAGGTCGTGGAGTGCTTTCCGAGAAGTGAGTCAATAAATTTGACTTGTTTTAGGGTCAACATGATAACATGCTACTTGCATTATAGTGCTGACAAGAGCCTATTCAGTACTGCTTTGCTTTCAGATTAAAAGACATTGAACCGAAAGAAGTGAACAAAAGTGACAACCAACCTTCAGTTCATTAATATAAACTAAATAAAAAACATTTTGAAGGCAACTCCAGCTACTTTAAAACATAAAATACTTACAAGTAAGAGGGAGCTTCTGGTGTCCTGTGTCTCTACTCGGCAGAGACTCCGCTATCAGTCGAGGACGTCAGCGAAATACTCAGAGCGACTGGACAATCGGGGCATTTCTGTCTAACAAATACCATGTGATAAACTAATGAATGAAGCATGATTGGGACATTGTTTGAGCCAAAACAGAGCAGAGAAGTGAAAGCAATGATTTATATTTTATTATGTTTTACATTTCCACAATATCACATCTCACCAGTTTGAGACACAAACGAGAAAAGAAAAAGTAAAGAACAAAGAACAAAAAACAAAACACACATATATACGTATAATTTAATCTGGAAACCTCATATACATACAGTCCACCCTCTGGAATGATATCACCCACTCGTTTAATTCATGACAGAATAACGCACATCAATAAATTAACTCTGTAAGGTCATGTACGGTCTTGAGTTCGGTTTCAAGGATACCATTTATTTTCTCTGTAATTGGTTGGAGCAGACATCCATTAGCAACACATTGCCCCATGCGACATATAATGTGGGGTAGAGGTTAATGAAACTGTGACACGGATGCTGTGTTTGTCATGATCCAATCAGGAGGACAACCTGTTAAACATCCAGCCAATCACCAGATCCCGTCGTCCCCGACTAATCGGTGTAAACCGAGACCCTCGAAGGGGAGCAGCAGAGTAAACAACTGTGCAGTACCCACAATGCACATCTGTAACGCTGAGCCGCAGCGTCCATCACGTCCCTCAATGCACGGAAAAATACAGCAACACATCACACAACAACAACGCCTCTCGTTTGCATCGGAAATTCGTTTCACAGACAGAGGAATGACTTTTCATGTGACAAAATAAAAAATACAAAGGAGAGATTTTCTCTGATACGGCGGAGCGATTTAGTCCAGAAACTTGCGGTTTGGGTTGGCACCGAAGAGAGACACTCGGATTACAGGCATCATCTGCAAACACAGAAACACGCGGTTAATAAGTCAAAAACACCTCGCGCCGTTTCCTAAAACCTGAGGTGATGCATTCAAATTATTAGTTTTGTGTGATCAAAAGTTTAAAACCTGAAGGTATTGAAAATGCTCACAATTAAGAATCTGCAGCTCGGGAAAGTTTGGCATTTTTTCTTGAAAAATTGCTAAAACAATAAATCAATTATAATAGTTGCTAATTATTTTTCCTTTTGATCAACTAATAGATTAATCGATTGCTCATTTCAGCTCTATTTAGAACTAAGAAAACCTGCAAAAATAAATATGAGGAAAGTCAAACATACACAAATGTAACAGGAAATTGCTGTTTATTTTAAAAATAATGTATTTGACTTTTTTATTATTATTAGTCTTATTGAGACTAAAAAACATCAACAAAAATGATTATTAACAGTTGTTGTAGGTTCTTATATTTATGTGTTTTACTTACATGTTTTATATTATAGGATGTAAACTCTGCACACTTTGTGTTTTTCAAGTGTAAATAAAATGTTTTATAATATAACAATAAGACGAAACAATAAAGTGAGGACACTAACAAACATCCTTTATATAAACCTATAAAACATCTGTCGCTCCGTCTTGTTACGAGTGGCGTCCCTTTTAGTTCCTCGTGTAGAAAATGTAAAGTTGGGCTAACATGAGAGCTACGCTAATCTCATTTTGTTAACAGCTTTATTTGACCTTTGTTTAACCAGGAAGGCCTCACTGAGTATCTCACAATAGAAGACAAAAGCAAGACGCAGAAGAGACACACAATTTAAAACTAAGAAATAAAATATGTCATCTGATGTGTCACTTGCAGCACCTCACATGGAAAAATAAAGTTTAAATAGATAAATAAAGGGAGGCTAAATAGTGTTTCTGATGCATGTGAGAAGAGGACGATTTGAGCGGTCTCTGTTTCCCTACCTGCTGAGCCATGAGCTCCAGTCTGCTCTCCAGGGTGTTGGCCACCTTGATCTTCCCGTTACCGTTATAGATCTCAACACCTCCGGAGCTGAAGCAGGAGACAAACACCAAAACAAGAGAAGTCAAATAGAGAAAATACTCATCCAATAAGTTTTAACTCGACGATCAAATGTGATGCCTCTTACACGTCGGGGGGGATGAAGTTGTCCTGGTCGATGTGGACCTCGATGCTGGTCTTCACAGATGCTTTATATATCGGAATATTCCTCTGGATGGATGCCTGAGTCAAAATGAAAATCAGTTTTCAGCTGATTTTAAGGAGCTGACTCAATATATATATTTGGTTAGTAAAGAATGTGATTTTGAAATGGATAAACATTAATGTTAACATGAACATAGTGGCTAATTTACTCACCTGTACCATCTTAATGTCCTGTTTGCGGCAGCGAATAGTCACTTTGGTCTCCAGAAGCTGATATAATCCCTGATGTGAAAGATTATGAAAGGGATATCAATGCTCAGTATTCGATATCAACACCTCTTAATGAACATATACGCTCAGAAACCAGTTTATTAGGTACACCTGGCTAAAACTAAAGCAGTCTGACACAACAATCCTCTTTCATTAAGGTGAAAATGTTACATTTATGGTGTAAATTTGGAGGATGCGGTTAATAGGTGCTGCTGAACTGTAATGAGTTGGACGTTTCTACTATTTGGTACCCTCATTGATATGAATAGGGTGGACGAAATAACAGAAACGCAGGCTTTACTGCGCGGCTGTACCTGGTTGTGAAGTAGCTGAGGGTGTAAAACTAACCTGTAAGATCAATCCGTCCATCAGAGCTGGATACCTGGCTGGATCTTTTGCGATGGTACCGAGCCGCTGGCGTGCCTCGCTCAGCATTTCCTGAGCGCACAAATACACACGGGGGTTTCTATTAATTACAGACTGTATCATCTACAGAATCCACATCTCTTCTGTAGATGAAATCTGACAGTTTGATGCCAACAGGAGGATACAGCTGCTTACCGAGATCATGTCATCCCGGGCCTTCAGCACCTTCAGTCGAGCCTGGTTCATCAGGTTGGACATTTGACTGTTAAGTAGACAAATAACACACACATTGGGGCCCTTTAGACTCTTTGGAGCAGGTTACAAAAGAGTCATTGTGGGACGAAGAGACTAAATAAAGTCACGGAAACTCTGCGCCACACATACAAATATTTCTTTGTTCTTAAAAAAAGACCGGAGTAAGGAAGGGAGGACTTGATGCGTCCTGTGATTTCCCGCCGTGACTCACATTTTCTTCTGCTGCTCGATCTGTTTCTCCTTCTTCTCGTAGTACTCCATTATCTTCAACCTCTGAGTTTGGACCAGCCGGCCTTTCTCGATGTTGAACTCTTCTTCCGCCTGCAGGAGGAGACACAGTTCACTCAGCAGAAATCCTGCATCACAACACTGTTTCTGTGACCAGTAATCGGTTCATCTTTACTTTAACTATCGATCACTTTAAAAGGTTTAATATATATTAAAAACCCTATTCCAGTAAAATAAAAAATAAACAAACAAAATAAGAATATAACTTATTACCGCATATATCCATGTAATATGACTAAAAAGCCATATTTTTTGTAAGACACTAATGCTTGTGATAAAAATGTCAATTATATGTCAGGTGTCAGATAATTTCCTAAGATTTTAAAGGGTTGAGGTTGTGTGAAATCTGCCAGTAGACTCACGTTCATATAAGCACTTACTGTGCTTTTAGCGCCCCTAGTGGTGAGTCTCAACCAGGAAATGATGGTGAGGACTTTAAAACATTATACTCACTTGTAATCAATCAAAGAATGAGTTTAAACAATTGTTTTCAGCATTTCTCTCTCCTCTCATCTCTCTACTGTTGACTCCAAAAATAAATTGTCCCCAAAAACTACTAAAAAGGGAATGATTAATAATGAATTCTACTCTCTATCCACATTATTTTACCTTTGCATCAATTTCTTCTGCCTTCTCATTGGCCTCCTGCTCGATGAAGGCCATCATGTGCTTAATCTGTAGACAGGAAGAAGAAACATTAATGACAAAGACGACTGCCCTTCCTTAAAAATACAACCCATTCCCTACATGTGTAGGGTTTTAAATGCCCACAGCTTCATCATGAAGCATTGATCCTTCTTAAGTGTGAACTTTAAGGACTGCAAAGTGTCACCGCTCTCACAATGAAACCAGAGATGAATCCTCACCCTGATGTGAACGGACTCTGCTGCCTCACTCTATCACTGTGGTGAGTAGTGTTTCTGTCACTTGTGGAAGAAGTATTCAGATCCTTTACTGAAGTAAAACTACTAATATCACACTGTGAAAATACTCCACGACAAGTAAAAGTCCTGCATTGGAAACGTTTAGTGAATGTGTCGACTGTGCAGTAAAATGTCCCATGTCAGCGTGTTTTACTGTAATGTTTCTGGATTCATATTGCTGTTTAATCCACAATTAAGGCCCCAATCATTTTGGAGGTACATGGTGTTCACTTTACACGAAGGGGATGACAATGTAACAGCTGTCAGACAAATGTAGTTGAGTACAAAATACAATATTTCCCTCTTGAGCTTTGAGAGTACAAGTACAAAGCTGCATAAAGTACAAGTACCTCTAATGTATTCTTAATTAAAAGCACATTCCACCAGTGATGAACACTAGACCCGAACTGTAATCACATGTACAGACTTCTGCAGCTTTGCATTCTCCCTTCAGGAGGTTATTTCCAGTGTCCAGACACTCACTCCCAGTTCCTCATCAGACCCTGGCATGTGTTCATCATGTGATCATTTGGAAATATGAACCTCGGCATCTCAGCCATGACACTGGCTTAAAAATGGCGGTTTATTTTGTATTAAGGAGCATATTTACGACCAAAGCCACCAGTCAAAATCACCCTAAATAACGTATTCTAGCTTGTTTGTGTTCATGTCGGTGCTAACCTACTGCAGCTCTCTCAATGTCATTCTCACGCGCACACACACGCACATTACAGCTATTATAAACACGTCTCAGTGTTTTAATAAGACGATTGGCGACGTAAAGACTCCGTTAAACGTTACCGGTGAGTGACAGATGAATGGTGACGTGTTTGAAGGTTAAATCGCTTCATTACCTGCTTCTGAACGTCGGCATCGCTGAGCGCCATGGTTGCAGCTCTTGAAGATCCTCGCGGGCCTACGAGGAACGATAACGACAAAACACAAAAAATAAAACAACTGGGAAATAAAAGACACCTTCAATAACAACAAGGATATTTTAGTCGTGCAATAAAAGCTTTGAATATGTGTTTATTTACCCAAAAATCACAGACGAAGAGGTATGAATTAATCGCTGCAGTCGTGACTCGTAAAGATGTCTACGGAGGATCAGGTGATCTGCGACGTCACATGATGTTTACTTCCGGCTCAGCAGCCAATCAGGTGCTAGAACAAGAGACGAGTTTTTTCTAGTGTAGAAAAATAGGGTTTGCGTAGTGTTTGTCATTTTATGGCTCATTTAGTTATACTGCATATGAATATATGTATTTGAAATATTATATCTGTATAATATACAGTTTTTTGTACATGTACACAATATACATGTTGGTGCTATGCAAGTGCAACATATAAAAGCCCCCTGGCATCATTTCCAGTCTTGTAACACATCTAACCAGTAGAGGGAAGTAGAACTTGGAAAATTCAACTATCAAAATAGCTCTTCTTCCTATCTGACGTGAGTTTTCCACTTAGTGTCACCGGCTCACAGCAGCACACTGTGGACTGACTGATCATCTGCTGTTTGAACAGTGGACATAAAACTCCATACACTTGTTTACCCGAAAGAAACGCTCACCCACTGACCTTTCAGAGACTGTGGACACACCGGGTAAAGTCTGATTCAAGAGTTCAACTAGTTTTTTTTCCCTTTTTATTTACATTATTACTAATCTTTCTCATATTGAACACACAGCAAAGTCACTACTGACTGCTCTGCAGCCAACTGTTATGTCATGTATCTGGGAAGTGGGGTGGGTGAGAGAGAGAGAGAGAGAGAGAGAGAGAGAGAGAGACTTTTGCACAGCTTGTCCATCTTGTTAGTCCTTTGCCAGCTACAGCATGCATGTCTGCCTATCTGTTGTTTGGTGGCTTTGTGTCTGAATGAACTCCTCGCTCTGATCTCCAGCATCTGCTTTACATCTAGCAGCTCGTTCAGCACCGCACCAAGAGGACGCAGGTATGATAGGATGGTTTTATTCAACATCGCAGAAAGTTTTAACAAAGTCTGAAATCAGAAGAAAGAAAGAAGAATGTCAAAATCAGATGTTTTTCCCCTCCGTTTGTGCTTTGTTAAAAGTGTGTGCTCTGTAAACATGTCTGTGTTAGAGGGGTCACTGTGGTTCACTCTGGTGTTGTGAAGGGCACAATCTCACCTTGCAAGAGACAGAGAGGCTGCCATGAAGAGCTGGTTTCTCTTATCTCCACCAGTTCTCCCATTTTGACATTGAAAGCTGACCCTTTTGTGTTTTCTTGTTTGTGAAATCCCTCTGTCTTCATCACACATTAGCACAAACAGAGTGCCCTAAATCTCCCTGATCATTTACTTCACCGTGAGGTTGTTATCGCCGGGATAGGATTAATGGGAATCCAATTACTTAAGTAGGCCAGTAAGTAAAGGGGGGTCACAGAGTAGAAAAGGTTGATTAGTTTCTCTGAAGGCAAGGACACAGGTGAAGGGTTTAAAATGTTTGCGTGGCAAACTTGAAGGTTTCTGGGATTGAAGTCTGCACAGGTCTACGGGGCACACAGCTTGGGTCAGACAACACGGCAGCTAGTTGGCCATTAAATCAGTGACGTCTGCAAGGCGTCTGTTTCAGTCTGCTCACTCTGGAGGAGGTGGAGTAACACAACAAAGGATTTTGATCATGACAGCATGAGAACACACAAAGGATTCAATCATGAAATAAAACATAAAAAAAAAATCATAATGCTGAAACAGAGACCTGGGCATTAATAATCAGGAGATTTAGCTCTTTAGCGCTGTGTACTGGGAAGGTTTATTCAAGGCCTTAAAAGCTTTTTTATTGATTTTCTGACCAGGTCCTAGAGTCAGAAGGTTTTATTGCACAAATGTAACCAAACTGTTGTGCAACAGTCAGGAAGGTGGTTTGCTTTCCTTTCTTTGCAAAATAAATAGTGTTTCAGTCTTGGAATGCAAGTGAGTGCATGTGTTAAAACAATAACAGTGACTATTCATGTGAAAACATACTTAATTTACTAATAGGACCTATTTACACAAAATGTGTAGATGTGAATGGGGGAGGACTAAAACTGCACTGAGGTAGGGACGAATCCCAAAGCAGCCACTTAAGACTTGGACAAGTTCTTCGACAAAATCGAAACAAAATACAAAATATTTTTAAGTGAAGTTTAAAAAATAATGAAGATACAAATCAGTCAGTATCACATATTGATCCTCCCCTGTCTTACTGTTGTTGTGGAGTCATTGATGAGCAGGTACTCATTTAACAGTACCACCAGGATTGTCTAATTTTTCTATGAACAAAAAAACCCATCAATATTTCTACATATAGTGACTTCAATAAATACTGATCTGCAACATGCTTGTCCACATTTTTGAACAGGTCAGTGTTCTCATTGACATCAGTGAGGCCGTGGCTGGAAAAAGTAGCTCACTGGCTGCTCCGTATTGCAGCGGCTGTGACTATCTATAGCCTCGACCTGCATATCTTACTATGTTTAGGCACTATTTACACCTCCATCTGTCTCCAAAGAGTGGAAACTATTTCAGTGATTTCACATGACGTGAGAATCGGACAAGAGTAGGAACGTAAAATGGAAGTGACGTATTCATAATGTCGGAAACACCATCATGCCATCAGTTCAACTCTTCCCAAGACATTAACATTTTATCTCAACTGTATAAAATCATAGGTTCTGGAAAGAACACTTTCCAGATTGAGGATGATGACATTAAATCAGTCTCAAGGGGACCTTCTTCACCCCTTGTTCCACATTTCAGCTTTGATTGCAGTATTTGCCTCCATGCCAGCCCCAGAATAGATCTCCTCGACACTTTCTCTCTGTGTAATGTTGTATCACATTTGCAACACGTGGCCTGTCTTGTGTTTTCTCTGGTTTCAGAATATGTCTCTTAACAAGGCGCTACAGGACGAGCACTCTGAAGTCTGAAACCCGGTTCTAGATTGAAGCCATTTCTAAATTTGTAGGAACCCAGATCTTAAAAAAGATTCTGGCAGACTTTTTCAATGACAGTGGTATCAATGTTCTCCTCTAACTCTTGGCCAGACAGCAAATAAGTGTTGAACTATTCCTTCTCCACAAACCTAGAAGATGAATGATGTGTTTGCCAGTGCTTCAAGATTTTGAATGCACCATTAAATGCCACCTGAAGCTTTTTCCTTTTTGCTCTACTGCAACTGCACCACTGTGCCTTATAGACTGGAGTACAGTAAGCTGTAAAGAGAGCTGTTACTTAAAGTAAGAAAAGGAAAAGGTCCCTGTCAGTGTTGTGTTATTATATTATTGGATTATTAACCCATTAACACATAAGCAGTATCTAATGTGATCAATTTAGAGCTCATTTTAACTGTAACTATCTATCAATTTAGTGGAGTACAAATATTTACCTCTGAAATGTAGAAGAACTGAGTAGTACAAAATGGAACTACTCAAGTAAACTACAAGTACTTCATAATCCTGAAGTGATCCATCTTGTCTCTGCAGCAGCCAGTCTTCATTCTGGAGGGAAAGGCCCCAGTCGAGTCCAGCAGGGGGGATGGAGGAGGCGGGGAAGCTGGTTCCCTCAGCCCTGATGCTCTGCCTCTGATCCATGCTGAGAGTCCCGGACCCTGGCAGAGCGAGAGCCTGCTGGCAGAGTCCTGGTCCACAATGGGCGACGTGGACCCCGACGACACCAAGAGCCTGGACAGCAACGACGGGGGGGTTCTGGGCGGGGAGGAGAACCACTCCTTCAACTCCGACATGGTCCACCTGGAGCGAGAGGAGGCTGAGATGCTCGAGCAGGCAGAGAAGGCGAGGAGGACAGAGGAGGAGGAGGAAGACGACGAGGAGCTGCAAACGAGCGTGATGAGTGTTTTAGGAGGGGAAAGGGAGCTGGTGGAGCTCAGTGAGGAGGAGCAGGACCTCCACGCCCCAGAAGCTGAGGAGCTCCTGGTGTCAGCAGAGGAGCCTCGCGTGGAAAAGAAGAAGCCTGCAGAGTTCATGCAGGTGGTTCCCCCGATGGCGCTGCCTCTTCTGCCTATCGTCATGCTCGACCCCCCCTCCACCACGTCCACTCCGGTCCCTTCAACCACAAGCTCTGAAGCTGAGGAGCTTTACCCCACTCAGGGGCTCCAACCTCCTTCTTTCCTTGCACAGGTGGAAGTGGAGCCTCCATCAGAGAGGCAACTAAAATTCTCACAGATTCCCCTCTCGGATGTGGAGGAACATTCAGTCCAGTCCTCTCAAGCAGCACCAGAAAAGCCGGAGCCACCACACCCCACTGCTCCCAAGACTCCCAAACATCTGAGCTCCACTGAGCTGCTGTGTGGAGGCGCTGCTTTAGTCGCCGTAGTGGGAGTAGTGGCCTACGGTGCTGTGGCCTACTGCCGAAAGTAGTCTCCTTCAACGCTGAATCACCCTCTCAATACAGGTTTTAAAATCTATTCCAAATGAAAATATTCCACTTAACTCTCTGAATTCTGGATTTTACTCTCTCAAACTCTTTGTATTGTAGTTACTATTGAACACATTCAGATTCGTTTTGTGCTACCTCAGCTCATGGCCTTTGTTTTTCCTTATTCAATAAATATCTGATCTCTGAGATGTAAACCTGGAATGTAAAATCACGTGAAGGTAGAATTTTAAAGAATCCTGAAACTTGAAATGTTTCTTTGTGTGATTGTGTCTGTTATTACTTCACCGGCGTTTCATATCAGTGTTCAATTTGCATGATATCAACTGCATAGAAATCTCAGTCCAGGTCTCAGTTGGATTGTTACCATGATCACACACAGACGTACGACAGTAACAGGCAGCGAAAAATATATCAGTGAATAAAAAGTGAATGAAGTTACAATAGCTTTCGTCCACTGCTGTTCACAGTGGACGAAAAAGTTAAGTAAGAGCGACTGACATGTAAATAAAGTGACTTAGAATAATCTATAATGTAAAGGCAAAGTTCGAAATAGGTTAGTGTATTATAATGTTAATCTGTTTATGCATTTAGTATGTTTGTTCTATAATTAAAATTGTTTTACTAACCATTCTTATCATACTTTACTTTTTTACTCCACCACCTGAGCTGTTGCTCTTCACCGTGGACAGAGAAGGTGAGTGTGAGCGTCTGACTTGTGATCTACTACAGACGATATATTATCACTAATTCAAGTTTATCTTTAAAAATACATTAAGAATTTTGTATCTTTGATTTAATAAATAAAATATTATTTGTCTTACTCACCGTTGTTTTTATTTTTCTCTCTCTCTCACTCCACCTCCTGACTCGTTATCTTTCACTGTGGACTATATATAAATATATGTATAAAGTAATGTGTGTTATTGTGTAAACTAGCATATGCACTATACCTATTTGCACCTATTTATCCTTATAGTATCACTAATTCAATAACTCAAAGTACTTGTGATGTTTATCCTCACACAGGTGTAGCCTGCTGCACCAGACAGAAAAACTGCGATAATTAATGACAACATTTCAATATTTACAGATATTTCCTGGCCATTCTTCGTCTGCTGGATTATGTGAACTGCTCCGACTCCTTTCTCAACTTCACTGGTTTGGTGTTGCATTCAATAAAACACTCAGGACATCTAAAGTGACACTTTTGTATTGTGAGATTTTTTTGGTTTAACTTAAGTCATGTTAAGTCGAGCTTTTTAAATAGTGAATCGGTTGCGTTTGTAAGACAGAAAAAGCAATGCTTTCTCCACACATACAACTACAAATCTACGGCCATGCTGGCGGTAAGGATGTGATGATCAAAAATATTGGAAGGATGAAAAATTTTAAAAACAAATAAACATTGCTATTCTTGGATACCACCGCAAAAAAATAAACCATGAAGTTTGGCCTGAAGGTGGCACTAGAGGTACCGCCATGCTTTTACAGAATGCTCTCAGCACTCATCAGTCTAGTCTCAGTTCGGCAAAATTCAAGGGAGACAAGAAGACATTCACGGGGCCAACAGGATGTTCAATGCTTCCTTCTGCAGTGCGGAGTGTAAGAGGCCCTCAACAGTCTTATGATGACGCAATACAGCACACCAGGTTAAAGAAACAAGCAGGGGGACATTTTACCATCCTACACAACGTGTTCCACAAACTGTTCCACAAACAGCATTTCTTTAAGCTCTTGCAGTAAAATCCGTAGTGACACAACGTTGCCTTTAAAAACACGTTTTTCCTGCTGACACAGTTATTTGACAAACATTAGGAATGTTCTGAGATGCAGCTTTGACTGGATTATTTTTCTCAACAGTGTAAATTGATTATTTTGCACAAATGAATATCAGGAGTTATGGTAATCTAAGCAACAAACAGTAAAAAGCTGTTGGGCAAAGTGACACAAACATTCACTTTTACACAATGCAGAGAAATCTTTGTTGTTGTTTTTTAAGCACTGCTGTATATATTTCCTGTGCTATTAAATTACAAAAAAAGATTATTTTCACAATATAAAAATCATGTAAAATCATCAGTGATTATGAGAAGATTTTGTTTAAAAAAAAATTTAAATGAAAATAAAGGCTTTAAATATTGCTTTTAAGCCATTATATGCAGCAATGATTCTCCCCGGTTCAAACAGTTCAAGGTCTTGACAACTTGTTTCTCTTAAAGGAATATTTTAAGCATGCAGTGACTCATGTCTACGGTCTTTCTATTCATTATTTTATATCTAAAACAACAACAACAACAAAAATGCAACAGCTAATCATGTTAGACTTTACCAGAGAACTATGTTCAACCGATACATTTACACTTCATGCAACTGCTTGTATCTGTGTAAAAACGTAAATATATATTATTGTTTCACTCCAAAATAATAGAGTGCTTCACTGGGTTAAAAAAAAAAGTCAACGTATCTATGAAATGATGAAGCAGTCTGAATACACTGTGCAACTCTTTTTCACGGAGGACACGAACATGATCTCATAGATAAAGATTATAACTCTGCGGTCACACCAGCATTCAGATCGATAGACTAATTGTATACCAGCGGCTTCGACACTTCTTGATTTTCATCGAGTGCCAGTAAATAAAGAAGAACAATGGGGCTGACTGTGCTGCGGTTAGCCTGCCGTTCCCACATCGGTGCCAAAATGCACGCAGCTATTGAATTGAGAAGAGGAAGGAAAATGCTTCTTTGTTTGGAAAGATAAAGCTTCAGCGTGTCTGCTCTGACAGAAAACACCACCTTCATGGACAAACATGAATCTCTCTCTCTCTTCCATCTCAACACATAACCACATAATAAACATGGATTCATTGACACCCTCCACATTATAATATATGGATAAGAGCAACAAATGCACCCTACTAAAGCATACAGGGATGTTAGGTTGGCTACATAATGTTAAAATGTAAGAAAACATCTCTTCTAATGGGTCATATATAAAAAGATATATATATTTATTTGAATAAATATTTATAAATTGTATTTATATAATTGTCAGTAACAAAAAGTCTCCATCGCCAAATGAAGGAAAGTGATTAAAAAGGCAATTTTATGATAAGCGCTCGAAACTTTTAAAACCACAAAATTTAAATACTAAGGGGTGATTTGAAGAACTATTTATGTTTATATGGAACAAAACATCATAGAGTAAAATAGAATAGAATAAAATAGAACACGACAGAACAGAAAACAATGGAACGCATAATGGAATAGACTGCAAGAGAAAAGAATGAAATAGAATATAATGGACCAAAATAGAACATGAGAGAGCAGAATATAATACAACATAACATGAACAATAAAGCAGCAGAACAGAATGAAGTAGAACATAACAAAGCAATAGAATAGAATAGAAAAGAGTAGAACACTGCACAGACAAATATAGAATAAAACATGACAAACAATAGAACCAATTGGAATAGAATTTAACAGAACAAAATAGATCTCGATAGAAACAATAGAACGCAACAGAATAAAATACAACACAACAGGGAAAAAAGAAGACAATAGAATAGAATGGAATAGAATGTAAATAGACTAGAATACAATCAGAATAGAATTTGACTCAATAGAATGTAACAGAATAGAATAGAATAAAACAAAACAGAACACACAAAAACAATAGAACGCAACAATATAATGAAATAAAACAACCGAATGGAATAGAAACAGACCACAATAGAATAGAGAGGAGTGCCCTTAACAGGTAGTTGAACCATGAAACAAGTCTGCCGTCATGCTAGTGGCTCTATGAAATTGAGCAGGGGGCTCGAAATGAAATGCTAACATTAGCATGCTAACAGGAACTATTATGAATCCCGATGCATTTCTTGGTAAGACCCGGCCTAATTAGCTGGTCGAGGCAGAGACAACTGGTTAACTGGTTCACCGTCCCCAGTGGATGAAGTCCAGTAACTTTGGTGATCCCATAATTTGATAATAAAGTATCTTGTCAAGTCTAATCGTCAAAACTTTATTTTTGACCAAATGCCTGTAAACCTGCAAACACCAGCATGTTAGGATTGCTATTGAGGTGTTACTATGATTCCCACTGATGTTTTAGCAGGTGTAGTTGTTTACCATGTGCACCATCATATTTTAGCTTGTTAACATGCTAACATTTGCTAATTAGCGGTAAACACAAAGTATAGTTGAGACTGATGGGAATGTCATTAGCAGATATTTTGTCATAAATACAGTTTTGGAAGATTCAAGACACTTTATTTACATCAAAGTTACTGCACTTACTGCAGGCGGACCAGCTGATATTGACAAACCTGAAGCCATGTTGTCAGCAGCTAAAAATGGGAGTAATAACCGATAGAATATTATAACATCACTCATTACCTGTTACAAATGAGTAGTACATTATCTCTTTACAATTATAAAGAACACAACACATAAAACAGTTGAAAGCTACGTCTTTAAGACTCCAAAGACCGGCCTAATGGAGCACGAAGGAGCCGACTCTGCATCCCACACGATGCCAACACCGGCACACATCTGTCAGGCTTCAGCTGCAGCCCGACAGCTTGTGGTCTTTAATTTATGGAGTTGATTTGACAGAAGTTTCACCCTGAATGGAGGGAAAGACCGAGTGGGTGAGAGGACGAGGTTTGTGGTTCTTTGTTTTTTATCAGCGTGCTACACAGGCAGGAAACACATGCAAACACACATGTGTGACACTCTCACATGCACACATGCATATTTGCATGCTTCCAAAAACACACACGCACACACACACACACACACACACAATATGGTAATTTACTATCACAAGTTGTTTTTCTTGACTGATGGGAGCAAAACTGTTTTAGTGAGTGATATTACAACAAATGATGACACAAATCAGATATAACAATGTAACATTTGGCCTTTCCATAACCTGCGCATCTCCAATTCTTTGTTTCCATGATGTGTCCAGCTCGGCGCTCAGGCCTGACTGCCAACACACTTAACCGGGCTGAAAGGGGAACTTCAGGAGCAAGTCAGTTGATATTTAAAACTACACACCTGAGTTAAATGCACTTCTCAAAAAGCCCTGTGTTTATTTGTACAGGGGGGTTGGCTCCGTGGTAGGCTGAGTTTAACAGTGATCACCACAATATTAACCATTAACGTTTACAATCATATCTATCTGAAGCTGCGTTTATGGCTTTCAGGTCAATTGGAAATTCAAATGGTCATCATTTTTTAGCCTTCAGCTCCACTGAGCTTTATACTGAGCTTGTCTCCAGGATTTGATGGTACTCTGTTTTAAAATGATTAGTAGGTGCAGAAAACTAAAATTTAAACCTAAAACTAATCTAAAAAGTCTGCAGTAGATGCATTTTGATTTTCACAGCAACTTTAACGAGAGCACAATAAACTTCCCAGCAGTGATAAAACAAATACTTGGTAAATGATGTCCCTTAAATGATCATGAGTGAAAAAAAAAAAAAGTGTAGTAAAGAAATAAAAAAGTAAGAAGAGGAACCAAGTTTGTTGTTTTGATGTGAGAGCTTTGTGGGGGACGCAAATGGCTGTTAATTCAAACTACTGTACTTGTTTTTCATTAGTTTATCACTTTGTGTGCAATGTTATGGCAGAATGGCAGAACGAAAAATTCACAAATTGTTTTTTTCTGAAGAAAACAATTATAATTATAATGTTTAATATTTCAAATACCTTTTGTTTTATTAAATTATAATGAAAAATGTTTATATTATGGACAAATTTTTCCATTTAGCAAATATGAACCTATTTTTATTGCACTGACCAGTGATAAATGTCCTTTGATTTATGGTTATCCATCCAGTTTGTGTTTCTCAACAGAGCCCCACCACAGGCTCACTCTTCATGCAAATATTCCTTCATTCACTTAACTTTATGACCAGAAAACAAAGGACCACAGAGAAAACATTCCCGCAATTATAAAGGCTCCAATTTCAATTAACAGGAAAACGTATTACTGAACAGCACATATTATGTATGTTAGATACATATCACGCCCGGTATGCAAATTCTCACATCAGGCTGAGAATTGGTGGTATTCCTGGCCGAGTGGAGCAATAAAAGATGTTTTTGTTGTTCGTAGATTGTGATCTCCACTATGAGAGACGTGTGATGCTCAGATGTCTGTCTGATCTCAGCATTTAAAAAAAAGAAGAAGTGTACGGCTGCAGTACATCGTGACGTTAACACATTAAAATTGACCAGCCTCTCCACCTGTTTATGAAAGGTGAACAGGTATTGGAGGTCTGCAACATATATATACCTGTCCACATACTGTACACCTGCAGCCGTGCATCAGTGTTCACCTATTAGGACAGAAATGGTCTCAACTGAGGGCAATGCTCAGACATACAAGATGGTGAGTTGTAAAGATGCTGTACACTTTTTCATTACAGTTATTTGTAAGAATTTGTCTCGTTGGGTTTCATCATTTCGTGCTCTTAATTCTTGTAGAATTTAAAAGGAAAAAAACAGATTTTTGTGGGTGAAATTTTCTCTCTATTTTAGACCTCTTTGGACAACGACATCAACCAACACTTCCAGGATGCGATTGATGTGATTCAACAGCATTCAAGTAATTCATATTACGATTCAGGTACAGTAAAAATCTCTAAATACAAAAATACTTGACCATAACTATCAAACTTCTGCGATAGGTATTTCATACTTATTCATCTTTCAATACTTTATTTTATGCTGGAAAATCTACAATCTTCCTCTCTAATTATGTAAAAAAAAGCTATTTCAATTTCTTTAATTAATTTACGTATATCTGGAGAGAATGAAAACCGACTTTGTTCATTTCAGAGTACACATATTATGAAACTCTGGGTAGCCAGCAGCAATCGTCATTGCATTGTCAGATCTCCTGCTGCCTCGTCACACACCCGTCTGATGTGCCAGCTCCAGCATGTGACTGGAATGACACGGCCGTAAGTGGAGCCAAATAAATCTGCATTTGTGTATTTTGAAAATCATGGGAAAAGTTATAGAAATAAGTTTTTATTTTTGTTGTAAATTTCATAAATGTGTTATCTTTCAGCACCATTCTTGGCCTCAGGTCATCCCTGATGCCTCCTTGTGTCACTCTGTGCAAAATGAGTCACCTCATTTCTACTCAGTCTTACCTCCACAGAGGAGCAGCAAAGGTAATCACGTTATGGTTTTTAGTAGGAAACTTTAACTGGCAATTCTCTGTTTGTGACTAAAACAAAGACCAAATCAATCTCCTCAGGTCGCAAGAAGCTCAGACTTTATGAGTACCTCCATGAGGCTCTGAATGACCCCAACATGGGCGACTCAATCCAGTGGACAGACAACGGCAGTGGCACCTTCCACTTCATCTCCAAGAACAAGGAGAAGCTGGCCGAGTGCTGGGGCCAACGGAAGGGCAACCGCAAGACCATGACCTATCAGAAGATGGCAAGAGCTCTGAGAAACTACAGCCGCACCGGTGAGATCATGAAAGTGCGTCGTAAACTCACTTACCAGTTCAACCCGGACATCCTGCACAGGCTCGGCTCTGCACATGTGTCCATGCAGCCGCACTGCCGCCCTGCACAGGAGGAGGACCACACCCGGCAGCAGAGCCCGGCTGAGCAGAGCTACTGCGGCGGCTCTTCAGCGGCGGACTGGCACAGCTGGTACGGACAATACCAGCTGCAGGAAGACTATGACCTGGCCTCCAGCTTCACTTCACACAGCACACCCAAACTCTGAGCTGGAGGACAGTTTTAAACACAGAGAGGGGGAAAATCCCTTAAAAATTTGAAAAGGTTTACAGGGACTTCAATTATTTGACTCTCAAACCTTCTGGGGCCACATTCAGTCCCTGCATGTTATCACAAGTGGGACTATTACTATCACTCTTTTCAGTTAAAGGTGTCTAAATAACTTTTATTTAGAGTGTTCATTTGTAAATTCTCTTTTTTTGTTGTAGGGGGGGAATCCAATTTAAATAAAAGCCACGCAAATCTAACTAAAAATCAAATTTTTTACAGAATTGAAGATATTTTTGTAAACATATTTAGTAAACAACATCCTTACGTTTGTCTTGCAGCTAATGCCAGTATATGTTTTAACAGATAGTGTGGACTTAACAGGTTGACCACACCAGTCAGCACACCTGCATTTAATAAAGCACTAATTAAGAGTCTTAACAGGAGGTTTTCAGAGAGTGGGTCCATATTCATTTAATACATGTAATTATATGTCATCATTTCACTATTTGGGTCACAGAAGTAACATTATCTACGGATTCATAAATTAATTGTAAATGCTTTTAAATTACAAAATATGAATAAAAATATGTTAAGTTCATCAATGATGTTTCTAGATTTAAATGACAATGCCCTATTTCTAACTTATAACAATGACAAATTAGACATCTTTAATTGACAAAATACAGTTACATTTGACATGCAGCTGACACATAATAACGTATATTGTGGACTTAGCTGGTTGACCTTTCCAGTCAGCACACCTATATTTAATAAAGCACTAATTAAGAGAAACATAAGCCTCTTAAAAGGTAGGATCTTTGAATCTGAAGAAATAAATGTTATTGTGCATAGAAAGTTTTAGGTTTCAGGTGTCAAACAATGAGGACCATTTGCAAGAAAATAAAAATCCTAACCATACCTTCTTTTTCGTAAACGCACTGTTCTGACTCTATGCTGTGTACGAGACAGTGGGAAAAATGCTTATAAAGATTATTTTATAACAATAATAACAATTTAAATATCCTAGTCTACAGCTCAGTTGTATACTTATATTTATTGTGTATTAAAAAATGTTTTTCATTTCTGTACTACATTTTTTTTCAGAATTTGTTGGAGTCTGTTGAATACAATCAATAAATCGATCTGTGTACTCTCACTTGTGTTTGTTTTCTACTGACTTGATAACAACAGAGGCTCTTGTCTTCTGTCATGAGAAGAAAAAACACTGGCATTATCACCGTGTTGAAAGATTTGGCACTGTCTCCGTTGGTGTGAAATATTGCAACAAGCACACTACAAACTCTGAAATTAAGACACATCCTGTGAGGAAAAATATGGCAGCAAGTGTGTTTTTCCTGAAAAGAGAGTATTGTGTATACCTCCAGGCCAGGCCTTATCTGCTTCAGCGGGGAGGATGTGGTCAGTGCTGGGAGGCTTTGTTGATGGGTTGACTGGTGCTGGTGTCGGGGCTTTGCGGGATGGTGGTCATTGTTCCTGTGAGCCTTGGGTAGAAAACGTCTGGTGTAATTCAGAAAGCCCCGTCCTGTGGAGGGTATAAAAAGAGTCCAGGCACTTGAGTGTCTCAAAGTCATTTTTGTGAAATTCTCCCAAACTGCAAGGACTGTACCGCATCACATTCAGCCTCACCGGTCATGGTAAAGACCAGACTTGTTGCAAGGATGACATTAGAATTTACTCAAAAATATCTGCATTATTCAAGGCTGATTTTGAAATTATTTATCTTTATCAGAATTCTTTCCAGGAGACTCAATCTGATTTGGAGGTGATCTTAGAGTTCCTAGAGGAGTACTACAGACAACACAGTGGAGGAAATGGTAAGAGGAAAGAATTGGAAATTAAACTATATTACTGAAAGGCGAATGTGTTCTCAGTCTCTCAGCATTTGTTTTGCTCTTTACAGTGGACAAGATGTACTGCACTGCAGTTGAGCCTGTAGATGAAAGAAGTGCACCTGTGGACGAAGGATCATGCGAGCAGCGCTGGACGTGCAGTGAGCCAACTGTAGGCATTAAAATGCTTGTTTTTCCCACACAAAACACTTGTATACCACGTCTAGTAAAATGTGCACAAATAACCAAGCCTTTAAAGCTGTGTTTCCTTCATCAAAGAACATCAAACCTGAGCTTCAGCCTCTGCTGGCACACGATGCCCCACCAGCCGTCAGCCAGTACACAACAACATTGTCTGAGTGTGGGTCACTGCCAAACTTTGTATCAACAAGACAACCAACCAAACACAAAGCTGGGAGTGGTGAGTTCTCCTTTTTTTGGTCACTCGATACTGTTATTGCCCTTGTTGCTATTAGCCTGGGGAGAACAATACCAAGAGAGCAAATAAGAGACTTTCCCTTTACCGTAAAGAAAACAATGGAGCTTAACTTGGCTTAGCTTGATAGCTAACCGCAGTGTTTACAGCTAGACCCTTTCCACTATATGCCATCCAATCAGTGAAGAGATTTTCTGGGAATTGCATTGAAGGAAATGATTAACTGTAACCAGCTTTAACTGTTTTGGAGAGGCCCAGCTGCTGTGATATTCCCTAAATCCTTCTTTTCAATCCAGTCTTCAACATGCCACTTCCTGTTTGCTCAATGGTTGCAGGTGGAAAGGTGCGCCTCTTTCACTTTCTGTTTGAGGTGTTGGAGGATCCGAACATGGCCCACTGTGTGTCCTGGGTGCCGGCAGCCGCCGGCGTCTTCCGCTTTTCCTCCACGAACAAGGACCAGGTGGCGGCACTGTGGGGTCAAAGAAAGGGCAACAAGAGGCTCATGACCTACCAGAAGATGTCCCGCGCCCTCAGGAACTACGCCCGGTCCGGAGAGATCTTCAAGGTGAAGAAGAAGCTCACCTACCAGTTCAGCCGAGAGACTCTGATGCTACTGCAGAAGTGTCAATGAGGAGATTTGTAAAGTGGACTAGATTTTCTTTGTAGCTCATATCATGATTTATAAAACTCTGAATGTGTTCTTCATTTTTTTTACTCTAAGAAACTTAACCTTTCAACACTGTCTGTGACAAATGAACAAGTCCGTTTTCTTGAAGTTAGTACATTGAGTTTGTGGTGTAAATAATTAAAAACACTTTATACATCTTAAAGTGTTGTCATCATTTTATTGTATTCTTTGAAATGATTTTAAGGACAATGAACGTTGCAGCAGATATAAGGGTTGACAGAGTAAAAGATAAGTAGTGGAGAATTAAAACACTGAGTTTTGAAATCAGACACGATAAACATCAATATTACAAATAACAGTTATCATGAAAAATTCATCAGTCATTTTCCAACCAGACACGTTTTTTAAATGCGGCTCAACATAACCAGAAACTTAAAGAAGATGTTTCCCATTGACTCTGAGCATTTCTGCAATTACTAGAATACCATCTCTCCTATGAGACAAAATGAGTCATGCAGCAGCCTCATGTGCCTCTTCACCTGTTGACAAGTGTGTTTTCCTTTAGCTTTTACTGACTGCTGGGAACCAGAGGGTGTCAGTGTTGTCCATCTTAAAGCCTCTCTTCTTTTTCCTGTGGTGTGACCTCATGGCTAAATCGCCCCTGTGATGTGAACCTTCGGCCATCCCGGGCAATACCAAATGTTTTTTTGGTGTTTGTATCGGACCCACATGACACTTCCCTAAGCCCAGTATTTACTGCTGGAGCCCACGGCGGGTTATAAATGGGCTAACTGAGCTAGGGGCGTCTGTTACCAAGAAAGGCCACATACTTTGAACTGAATCAGGAAAACATGTCATTTAAGGACAGTTCTTAATTGAAAGCTTCCACATCACATGATATGTGTCGGCTTGCAGTATGGATAGAGTGTTGAAGTGAATCCAATTTGAGACAATAGAAGCTGCATTCCTATGTGCACAGGCAGTATCTATACCCCCTAAAATAGAGCTGTGCCCCGTCTTGACTGTCCTGTTGGGTTGTCTGAGGAATTAATTCTGCATGTTTTAAGTGCACTTCCATGTTGAGATCATTAACATGCTCAAGTGGTGATGATATTGTTAGATTCTCTGAAGGGGCTCGCTGCTTCTACATGTAGAGAAGCTTCAGCACTGGGCTTTCTGCGGCTCGCAAATCCGTCAGCTTTCATTCTTGTTGTTTAATCTTTGCGACCTTTGATCAGAGACCACACCTGATTGATCACTTGTGCTTGACGTGCTAAAAAGATTAATTAGGACCAAAGCAGACACATCAGTGACATAATTCACAATGAAAACCTCTTTTCATGTCAGAAACACATGTCAAATGTCAAGGCGGTCTAAGAATAGGACGTATTACCACCGCCCATGGCATCTCCCCAGTATTTATTTGACAGTTCGGAAAGCCTGCTGTTCTTACGCCTGGATTAAACTGATACCAGCAGCATCAAGTCGCTGCATGCCATCTCAAACTTTTCTTTTGTAATATAGCCACAGATTCTCTGAATATGTTGCATATCATCTGGGATTGATGGAAAGTATTACATTGGCCTCAGACCTACATACGACAATGACAACACCTCTCTCTTTTTATATCCCACCTCCTGATTTCACAGTCTCCTTCCCCTTCAACTACTGCTGTAGTGCATTGAGGATACTCACCTCTGATGCCCCGGTGACAGCCCTCACCCTGATCCTGTTGTGGAAATATGGAAGTAATGATGACACATCTAGTCTTAAATTAATACTTTGAGTGGAGACACCCAACTCTCAAAAAGTCAAACTGTTCCTTTAAACAGGCCGCCTTTTGTAATTTCAGAAGAATACCCAGAAAATCTGTGCTCTGCGGAACTCTTAATATTTGAAAATAAAGTCGCATTGCTTCACCTAAGAAACTAATATATTGAACTTTAATCCAATAAACTTGTACAAAGTAAAATGCATAATTTGGCAACATTTACTTCTTCTCATCTAAAAAGCTGGCACAGCAGCCAGTGGGTCGGGGACATTGATGCAGCGACCACTACAGAGAGGAGGAGCATGCCATCTCTCTATATAAGGCCTGAAAGCCTGTCCCTCCTGGATCTGTCACCACTCCTCCCCCACTGAGATTTCCAAACCGTATCCCAGTGCACTCCTCATCTCCCATCACTCTGGTCCAAGGGCTTCCAGAGTTTTCTTCTTCTTCTACCGTCATCTCTCTCCCTCCTGGACGAGAGGGCTACCGCGTCTTACCTGGCCTCCTGTAGAGTCGCATTACTCTGAAGGCACTTAACAACCTAACCTGCAAACCTGCACCTTTTGACTCCTTGACGCTTTTTATTTTCTTGGGACGCGGCTCAAGATGCCAGAGCCCACAAAGAAAGGTAGGAGTTGTTGCCTCCAGCATGTGACAGCCAAAATCCATAATAAGCCTACTGCAGGTTTAAATTAATGTGACAGCAAAAGTAAGTTTAAAGTATTTTTTGTTATTTTTTTATGATTGGCTCACTGTATTTATATCTATTGTCATTGTTTTAGGGAAGTTAGGCGACTCCATCACTTTATGGCTCACCTGCCAGCTCGTTCATAGGAATCCTCAAAGTGACTTTGACGGTGGTTTTGTATTACTAATGCATGCATGTTTCTACCGTCGCGGGGAACAGGAGAATATTTGAGGTTTATGAGCAGATACTATTGTCGCCTGTGGTGGGCATAGTGGATTGTTCTGTGTGATCCAGCTGGAGAAAGACACGATGATGTAGCGCAGCATAGGAATGGCAATGAGCGCCGAGACTGACACAAGCAAAGACCTGTGAGGGATGATGCAACTGGAGCAAGGGCCTCGCTGTATGAGGATAAATAATAGCCTAATTGTGTTTGTCTTTGTGATGATTGATGGGAGCCGACCCGTCAGACCTGCCCCCTGCCCGGTATTCGACTCCTTATTCAACCACACAGCATCCTGTGCCCTCGTCTACACACCACAACGTCACTCATCTGTACCATCATGTCCATCAACTTTCCCTTTAAATCCCCTCTTGTCCGTCATTAGGATATGGTATTACTCCCACCCTCCCCATTAGCCCAGCTCTTTTGGGGGTCCGCCGTCGACCCAGACATGCCCATGTAGAGAGAATGGGACATTTTGTTCGGATCTTTGGAAGCCTTCCACAGGGGACCGTTGATCTGTCTGTGGTTGTTCCTGACACCTCGGGCATGATTTGCACATAGACACTAAGTCCTGAAAGAGGGATTTTTCCTCTGTTGCTCTTTCTGAAGTTTCTACCTTTTTTTTACCATGTTTAAGTTTTTCTTTATCAGAACCAACAGTCTACAGATAGAGGGTGGCATATTCAGTATAGATTATAAACCCCTTTGTGGAAAACCTGGGATTTTATGCTATATGAATTAAATTGGCTTGAACATTCTGCCTTTTGAACAGTGGGCATTGCACTTTCAAGATTGGGTTCAAGGCCGCTCTTTTACTTTCATTGACGCATTTGGGGAGATCACAACTTTTAACAGCCAGCTGCAAACTCCAGAATCCCATTTCTCACATCTAAATCTTATCCTAATCTCTTGGTGGTGCAAGAAAGAGTAGACGTTCACCAAAGCTAGAGGAAACCAAGATCCTGAAATGATGTGAAGCTCAGCTTGGCCTTCATCTAGATGCTCCATTGCATTGTGCACAGTTGCCCTTACAGTGTTCTTCCACAGCCATAAACATCCTTGATCCCCTCAGAGATAAAGCTGAGGGGAAATAGAGGCAGCAGATTCCAGTCGGCCACAAACACTACCCATAAATAGCTGCATAGCCAAGAGCGGCAGTTAAATGAGAGTAGAAAAGTATTGTTCTCTAAATGAGTCTGAACAGCTGAAGAGGAGAAGGCCAGCGCTGTTGTTTTAGACACCCCACTCTCAAGCCTTTAAAAAGTCCAAACCAGAGATGACGGACTGGCTGAGTTGCCCGCAGATCTCTTGGGACCTGGATTCTTGTCCCTGGAATAGTTCAGAATGAGCGCACTTTTAATCCCCACCCCTTGTTCCCTGCCATCTCCCCTTCACAGCCACCAAACCCCTCCTCTCCTCGTCCTGTGCCACACACCAAAACAGACATCTCCCTGCCACCCTCAGTTCAGGTGGGATCGCTCAGAGGTCAGACACCTCCCCAATAAACCTCTGACCCCGTGCCCAGAGTCCTTACAGTGCTGTCCTCAGCTGCCACTCAGTTTAGGGTTTCAGTCGTGAACTCTCCTTGAAGTTCATCACTCTCCCTGGGCTCTGTCTTCTGACAACGTGCTTTGTGTTACCGAATACCACCTCATAAATCAAACCCTTGGTAAGATACAGGGGAAAAAGCCTGTCAACAGCTAATTGCTGCCCAATTACAGTGCTCATATCTCCTCAGACTCTTAAAGTCTCATGGAAGCTCCTCTTGTCTTACCAGAGTTAAAATAAACCCCACAACCGCAGCAAGGGTAAACAGTATAATTAATGTCAGTGTATTAAATCAATACAGGTCATTATTTGGAAGAATGAAGCTGCCGACAGTTTGGCTCACATCGGAGTCTGTATGAGCCCTTCTGTCTGCACGCCAGCAGGGGCAACAGCTGAAAATACATGCAGCCCTGTCAGCTGCACTGGGAGTCCTCAGAGGTGAAATAAAACCTTTCTCCACTCTCATTATCCCAATGTAGATGAGACAGAGCGCGGTGATGTGACCCTGCAGGATTGTGGCCCGCTGGCCAGCGATGCATTGTTTTGAAGTGAGGTGGGTAGCGCGGCTAATTTTGACGAGGAATGCTCAGAGGGAATCGTTACAATTGGACGGATAAGAGCAATGGCTAAGAGGCAATGGGAGGAAAATAGCTGTTAAAAATGGTGCATAGTCAGTGGACATACATGGGTTGCAGTATTCATAGACTGGGTGCAAACAGCTGCAAGTGAGAAACTGAGACTGTCTATGAAGGATTCTCAAAAGTTTAAGATTCTCAAAGAAGATATTCAAGTCTGAGTGTTTTGGATGGGTTATGTAAAAGGCTGGTATTGTTCACAGCTTTTTGAGGAGTAAGTGGGACACTTAATGTCAAGAAAGATGGGTTTGATTATGGAAATTTCATTCCTCTCTACTTTTTGGATATGTGTCTTAAGATCTTTATGGCTGCAAATGCAAAAATAAATTATCGAACGCTGGCTCGAATACCCCTCATACAGCTTTTCATTGACACCATAAACTATTTGCACTCCATGGAAAAATATTCAAATACCCTTTAACTAAAGAAAGACAAGGTTTAAAAAAATCTCTTTTAGGAAACTGATACTGATTAAGGGTCTTTTTAACCCATATCATTTTAATATTAAAGGGATACTAAATCCCTGTTTAACGGGATGTGTGACGGCAACAAAGCCGTTGTCACTCTAAATATGTATATGTAAACATTGCCACTGCATTGTCTTAGCACAGGTAGTATTGGCAACGTAATTTGTTGTTAGGTTAGCCCACAACAGGCTACAACATAAACAATAAAAGGATGGAGGCCTCACCTTAAGTACAGTAAGCCTAAGTAGTTGCTACACCTGTTCCTGTCGTCCACTCGACTGCGTGTTGGTCCAGTCTCTGAGGTCCTTCTCTCGTTTCGACAACCGTGCACTGAGCTCATTTAGGTTAGGTTTTGATTTATAGTTCGGTGTTGGATTTTACCTGAAGACTAAACACATTTGGCATGTCAAACCATGACGCTCCACTGTGGGTGCTCTAAACATAAGTAACATAAGTTTGGAAAACAGGTAACAAATTAACTCAGCAATGCCTTGGGACATGAACACCAGTCTCAAACAACTCCCCGCGTTTGTAGTTTTTTTTTTTTGACCATCCAATAATGACGCAGATGGGTTTACACAGCAGTTACTTGAAAGCCTGGTGTGTCTCATACAGACGCTACAGGGTGCCTTGTGCGTCGACATCAGACGCCGAGGGGCGTGACAAAGCGTCGATATTTGACGCCATGTGAATGAGAACAAGCTGGTACTAGAGAACCTCTGATGGCTCTTCATCTTCATTTTAACCCCGTCATTGCATGCCAAGCATGTATGGATGCTTTGATTTGTTGAGGCCTCGCATTGAGTCCTGTTGCAGGTTTTGAATGTCGTATTCAAACATGTTTCTGTCGCTACCGCCCCACCACCATTAGTTTCATAAGTCTAGACAAGGCAGAGGGCAAACAAATGGTGTGTCATGTGGGCCTCTTTCATAATCAGTTAAGACAACATAGTGTCTAAGCACAAGGAGCTAGTCATCCGGGAGGAGGAGGATTCGGCTTGGTAGTGAATGGATATCAATAAAATCAGTCGATGTGCACAAACGGAAAGACATTCCTGAGTGATTAGGACATGCAGCGAGACATCTCGTTATCATGTTTGGTACTGATGTGTTTCGTTTTTCTTTCTTTTTCTTTTAGATGAGACGTCAAATGGCCAGCCAGAAGGTGAGCGAACGGCGATAGACATCTAATCTCCCCCTGTCACCTCACAGTGTAGCAGATTGTAGCTGCACAAAGTACAGTATGCACAACAACAGACATATATAGTCATCAGAAGAAGGGTAGTTGCACAGGTGAAAGAAGGACAAAGTGAAGGAACCCAAGAGAATACCTCTGTGTACATGTCAAACACCAACCTTTGTCCTCAACAAGATGTTCCGGCACTGAGCCCACACACACGTAACATAATATTCGACGCTCTGAAATTGGCTTGAATGTGCAAACACAGTCACATAGGAGTGTAAATGTGCAGCCAATAGTCGGCAGTATAGACGAGCTGCTGTGCTCCAGAGCGATCTGTGGCAACGACCAAGCTGTCAGTATCTCTGACATTCCTCTCGCCAGCCTGCTGATCCCTCTCTGTTGATTCAGCTGCCGCTCCCGCAGCCCCATGTGAGCAAGGTGCCGGCATGCAACTGGCTTTCTGCCCCCGCTGAGGTTTGACCTTGGAGCTGCAGCATCTTGAGGCTCAAACTCGGTCGGGAGGGGTGGAGAGCTCAGTGTACATAAAAATGTTACTGGGTTAATTCAGGATTTGTCAGATAATAATTTCTCAAAGATTGTCAGTCAAATCTTGGTGGGCAATAATATTTTATTGCCAAACACAGGTCACAACATGTGTAACAACACATGAACATATAAATGTAGGGTTTATGTGCATTTCATGATCCAATGACGCCTTTTTCATTGCCAATACATGCCGGCCTTATCTCAAATAGATTATGAAAACAGTTGTAAAATGCATATAAATACTGCCTGATGATGCATGACACTTCCAGTGGGTGTTGTGGTGATGCTACAACACTCACTGCCTACACCATAAATAAGGCCTCTGAAGCAAAACCACCACAACGCCTCGATGGAGGTATAAAGTATGATTCTGCCTAAGTACTATTTTAACGTTTTTGTAATGTGCATTTCAATTGTGAACCTCATTGACGTTTGTATAATCCTAATCCTGACATATTAACAGCACATTTTGTATATTTATAAGCAGGAAAATAGTCTAAGAATTCGTTTTTTTTCCTGTGTTGTTTTACATGTGAGAATGGTGAAACAAAAATATGATTAATTTTGATAATGTGTGAATGACTACGTGCAGGCGTGTTGTGTGTTTTTATGTGTGTTTGTTTTCACCGTCGAGAGGTTTATTTTGAAACCTGGAGAGGGGGTGTGAATATTCACTCTGTAGATATAATTCACAGGATTGTAACTAGAGAGGATATGAAGGAAAAAAACAACAACAAATTCACAGTATGTACAACATTATGTCATTGGACAACCCCAAAGCTCTTTCAGACCAGCCAAACATCCGCCACTCTTCAAGTCATTTTCTCTACATTCTATTACAAAACAGCAGGACACTCAAAAACATTCCATCTTTTACAATTATACATCTCATCCGGTGTGACATCTGTGGGTCAAGTTGTGTGTGTGTTTATTTGAATGACTGAGAGAGGCATTGCAGATGCTGAAGCTTTTGTGCTTATAAAAAGCAGCTGTTCCATCCACCATTATATTTGTCACATGCTCAGAAAGTGTTGCCCCAGACAGTAACGGTGCCCTGCCCCTACCTGAGATTTCCCTGGAGATTTCTCCACCCCCAGGTGGGTAAACCCTGACGCCCCCTTCACTTCCCCCCCAGAGTTCGTTTGCACATCACCTTCACATCACGTGTTTTCGTTTGGTGTGTGCGATCACGTTTTTCTTTTCTCAAATAATTCACTCTGAGAGTCCTGAAACTGTACTTTTCTTGTGTATGTATGATTGCTCAACACGCTGTATGTTTACACAATACGTTAATTAGGTTAGCTTAGCTGTAAGAGCACAACTGCACTCGCTGTGCACATATCCACGTGCCTGCAGTGCTCTACCTGTATTTGCCTTGACGCTTGGTGCTGACAGTATCTCGTGCTGTGGCTGTCTTTGTGTTGGTGCAACTGTGTGACATACTGAGTCATCAACAAAGGAGGGAGAGAGGGATTGGGGAAATTGGGTTTTACTGACTCTGGTGACTCTAGTCAAAGGCCAGTTTACGATATAATACAAGCAATCAGATCCTTACATGCCGTATGAGTCAGTAAATCACTCCTTCCTTGATCACTTTACAGTATAAGATATGCAATGACCAGATAGTTGCTCCACCGGTGCAACTGATTATAACATGAGACATGATGGCCATATTTGTGCTCTGTATATTCTACTAGATGTACTCTATTCATATACAATATGAATTGATTTAGTTGAATTTGAATGACCGATTTGGGTTGTTCTTTTAGCCATATTAGCAGCATGGCTCTATGGGAGACAATGTCAGTCCACCATTTTGGTCCAGACTGAAATATCTCAACAACTATTGGATGGATTTCCATGAAATGTTGTGCAGACATTCATTGTGCAAAGAGAATGAATCCTGCTGACTTTGGGAGAATTTTTTGTTTCAGACCATTAATACCAATGGTTTTCCCATCAGCTGTACGTTGGTGCTAATTAGCAAACAGTAACATGCTAACATGCAAAATTAAGATGGTGCACATGCAAAACATACCAGCTGAATGTCAGCAAGTTAGCATTCTGGCGTTAGCATTTAGCTCAAGGAGCAGCTGTGTGTCTAAACCTCACAGAGCCATCAGCATGGTCGTAAAATCTACCTTCATTACTCAAATGTCACCAATTAATATAAGGGCTATCTGGTCATTAGCTATTTATACCCACCTTGTTTGAGCAAGCATTATTTTGCAAGGCTACACCGGTGGTTGTGCCCAATGCTTGCTGCTCCAGCTTGGCGCTTTGTCTGCTGTACAGAAGCAGTAGCAGAGGGGAAAGAGCCAGTAGAGACTGATGGGAAGAAACCAGAGGCCACAGAGCCTGAGCCTTTACAGGCTGTGGTGGCTCAGGAGCCGAGCCCCATCGAGAATGGCTCAAACCAACCACAGCCTGGTGGGGTCGGGGTAAAAGAGCAAACAGAGTCTGGTAAATCTGCTAGAAAAGAAGAGGGCCCTTGCTCCCCCCCACCAACTGGTAAGTACGACTTTTAAAGTTGAGTGATTCCCATTTCTCTCTCCAATGCATGGTTAACCCCCTAGCTCTTTCACTTAAAATGCAAACAAGTCCTGAAAGTCCTACTAGTCGTTTCAGTTGCACACTACATGGCTCAGCAGCATGGCAAAGTGATCTAAAACCTAGATTTAGTCTCAGTTGAAAGGTAATAGATTACCTTCACTTCCCAGAAAGCATTGGACTTCACTTGGTTGGATCAATTGATAATTTGCTTTTAAAACAATGCTCTAATTCCTACATGGCTTTAAATGCATGCAGACATCAAATAAGTAAAAAAAGATATATACTTGCACTTCGGTGCAGAGTTTTCAATGTTACGTTTTAAACTTTTCTGGGCATTGGCATTCCCTTTTTTGTGGATACACATACTTTCTCATTTACTTTACTTTTGTAAAATACATTTGGGAAATTTATTTACTTGCTGTCTTATCAATATCTTGTCTGTCTAACCAAAACTAGTTTGCAAGCAGTGAAGCATGTATTTAGCCTAGCATAAAGACTGGATGCATAAGCAGGGGAATTTTTTTTTAAATAAAAATTAAATACAGCCAAGACCTTTAGCTGTCTTCATCATGTTTTATTTTGTTATAGCTAGCGGCGGTTGTCAAAAAGGCACCTTCTTCTTCTTCTTCTTCTTCTTCTTCTTCTTCTTCTTCTTCTTCTTTCGGGGACAGTTGTCAATCATGATGTCACACTCCCTTAGCATCGAATAACTAATTAAAACTTATCCCAAAAAAACAACACTTGAGCATACATCAGTCTGATAAGAACTACCAAAACTTACAAAAACCTTCCTTTGGAAAAATGTATTTGACGAGTACTTTGATTTCTATTAGGCTAAACTAGGCTCAACGCTGTGCTACTACTGTAAGTTTACTTAACGTACAAACGTTGGTAAGGTGGCAAATAAGTTAATTTTAAGGCTTGTGTAAAAGTGTAAAAAGCTTTTCAATGGAAAACTTGCAGCAGCTAGTTAAACCCACCCTTATTCAGAGACAATATTCATCAATCCGCCTACAATAGATGAGTTTATCCTCACTAATTTCAATCATAACTGTTCTTTTTTTCAGAGGACGCCAATTCACTCAAGAAACTCTCAATTGAGCTGCCTAGTAAGATCCCTCTGTTAAATCCCACTATTTTAGTTCCTCTGAAACCCGTAGCCGACTCTAAATCAGATTACCCTCTGTCTGAATGAAGGAAAAGTGTTAGAGACATGTTTATTTTTAGATATTTTGTGTGTCTGGAAGTAAGCGTTTCAATATAAGACGGTGAAAATGTTCAGAAAACCTCTGCTAACATATTAACATACACCCATTAATACAAATTATGTTTCTTTTTTTGATAATTCGACTTCTGAAGTGTTATATGAACATGTTTGTTTTTTGTTTGTTTGTCTGAACACATAAATTGCCATTTATGTGTTCTGGTCATAACAGTCAGATCTACGTTTTGCGATCAGTAATCAAAACAAAGCATGTCATTGATTTTTTTTCAGACCTTTGAATCAGAATCCCTCAGGTCAACGCTTGCTAATCCGTAGTTGCTTGTTGCTTTTACTTTTGATGAGTGTGTGCTTGCTTCAGTGGACTTTACAGTAATATTCCTTACAATATGCTGTAAATTTCTCTCTGTCTTTGTTTAGATGATAGCGTTCCAGCTGCAGGGAGAAAAGACTCAGGTAATACAGTGGTAGCCAAAAAATTCTAATATGGAAATTATACCCTTGTTTTCATACACAAGAGGAAGATCGGCATCAAGAAATTGAGATTGGGTCTCAACCATTTTCTTGTTTTCCGTCACAGCCGGTCAAATGGAAGCTTGTTAGCGGTTTAGTGTTATCCAGGTTAATTTGTCTTAACAATATGGTGTGCAACATGAATAAGGTTGTTTTCCTGTCAATATGTCCGCCATCACTGCATGTAGGACATGATGGGGCTTTTGGAAAATGAAATATTTTTCATTAGCATCAGGATAAAGGATTGAAAAGTAGCAGACAACATTTGACAGATCATTTTGTCAATGGTGAACTTGCATAACATGTAAAGACGGGCCCAGGATACAAACTGTATGGCAACAGTGTGATTCATCCACATTCAGACCTCCCATTACAAAGAAGACTGGAGAATCAGGATGATGAAAATGCCCCTTAAATGTGGCCTGTTGTGCTTATCGGACACCCTTTCTATGTTTCATGTTGTCTGTTTCATGCTTTCAATGTTGCAAAGAGCTTACATTCTGCTGCTGAATGACAAGTGATGGCTGAAAGTGAGAAAATCTGTCTGTCTGACTGTATTACTCTCCTCTGGTAAGACTAAAATGTTCAGATCAAAAGTGAAAGGTGAGTGTATGAAATCTTGAAATGTACTGCTATATGTTTTCCTTGCACAATGACGATGGAGATGTACATGTGTCATGTACAGTATGTGTTTCTCCTGGCTGACCAGTGTGGTCTCTGGGAGACGGCCAGGGCCCAGATGACCTGGACAAGCCCGTTGACAGCCCACCGCAGTCCACCCTGATGTTAGAGAGTCCCCAAAGTGCTGTTATCCCTGTGGGTGAGTGATAGCGCAGCAAAGAGGAGATGAAGATGGTATAAGACATCGAATTCGTTATTAAGATTTGTATGAAGGTGATACATTGATTTCTCTAAGACTTAAGGAAATAGTTACACATTTTGGGAACTTCGCTTATTTGCTTTCTTGCCATAGTTTTATATTTTATTAAACTTTTAGTGTGACATTTATGGTTTATTGACTGGATTGTTGGACACCTCTTTCTCTGCGATCACATTGTATTTTTCTGTGTCTTAAGGTGGAGACATCACCTTTGTTGCCAAGGTTGAGGCCAAAGATCTCCTCCGCAAACCCACGGTCAAGTGGTTTAAAGGAAAATGGATGGATCTAGCTAGCAAGACAGGAAAGCACTTACAGCTGAAAGAAACCTTTGACCGACTGACCAAGGTACTGTACAGCCAGGCCCCCACCTGTCCCAGCTCCTACGTGAGCAACACCTCACAGTAAGCGCTGTTAAACCAATTCTTATATATCACTCCCTGGCAGATGCACACATTTGAGATGCACATCATCAAGGCCAAAGACAACTATGCTGGAAGCTACAGGTGTGAAGTCAGCTACAAGGACAAGTTTGACAGCTGTTCCTTTGACTTGGAAGTTAAAGGTTTGTTAAAGCATCAAGGAGCATTACTATATTCTAATGTGTTAACAAAATACAGTCTAGCATATGTGTTGTTGCTGTCTTACAGAAGCTGAACAGGGCTCACAGAATTTTGATATTCGATCAGCTTTCAAAAGAAGGTAACGAAAGAACTGTCAACAGCAACCATTATGAATTCAGTATGCAACAGTACAGTATTTCTTTTTCTACTTCAACTGAACAAACCAAGGTATTTATTCCAGGAAATAGGATCAATACTGATAACTGCCCCTGAAAAGTGAAGAAAACAACAAGTGCAATAAACAGTTCACCTTCTAGTGATATTATTGTACCACATTTAAGTGTGACAAGATGGTTGTAATGATGTCATTAACCTTTCTCGAAGGTAATTACAACTCAACCTGCCGACACAATGTGTAATTGAAGGCCAACTCTTGCATTTTACATCTCCCTCCAAACAATGTGTCTGGAAAGCAATGCAAAGCATCCCAGTTTTACAATGTTGCCACGCTCTGGCAATATTGCCTGGGACCGCTCTTAAAATGCCTTACACAAAACACCCTGTTTCAAACTTTTATCCGGAAAATAAAAATAAAGTGGTTTTGTGTAAGCATTAGTCATGTGTTAGCTTGGAGCTAATGCATCGATTGAGACTTTGCTTTGTGTTGCTCTTTTAGCATTGTTTTATAGTGCCTGTAACTGTTTCAACTCTGATTGAATCTGTATTAATCTCTCCTTGTTAACAACAGCAGTGAAGGACAAGAGGATGCAGGGGAGCTTGACTTTAGTGCTCTTCTTAAACATAGGTGAGAATCAAATCCCGACCCAGACTTTGTCTTTTTCAGTATTTTTTACTTTGATTTGTATTGGGCTACTGTATCAGTGGCACGTACATTTCTTCAGATGATACACTATGCTTTACCAGAGGTTTTCGAAGTCTGACACTGAGGGCCCGCATTCAAAATTGAGACAACTGCGCAACATCCCCGTCTAATGTCAAAAAATATTGATAGTGCAACATGAAAAAAGTTAATCTCAATGGATTTAAGTCAGTCATATCATTAGTCTTTGTTTTACGTCGACTTGAGAGACAATCATGCTTCATCTCAGTTATTGGTATTTAGTTGTATTTAGCCGATATTTGTTAACGTTTTGGCACCATTGAAAGTATTCTGTAGTAGCTATTAGTTCCTGTTTGCCAAATATAACTGGAATACTTTGAGGATGTAAAGCTGTAATGATTCTCAGGCATATTCTGGAGTTAAGAGCGTCTTTATTCTATGACTCATAAGCTGATTTATGGACGTTTAAATGTTGAGATCATTTTATCCCCTGTAAGTGCACATCACGCTAAATCTAAAAATATGTGCATCGCGTCTGTTTAGTGAGATTTGACTGAGTTATGACTTGTGCAGATTTTGGGATGCACCCTCACAGTTTGAAAACCTCTGGTTTACCAAAGCTACAGTAGTGGCTGCATTTCTCAGATGATAAAGTGCAACGTGAAGTGTAAGTACAACCAGTCCTAGGCAGGGACACACTTCACCAGTGAAATTATACATTTATTTTGGGCTTGTCTCTTCTTCTCCCCTACATATTCAGAAATCAAAGGTTAGTAGAGAGAAAATCATAGGTTTTAAAACGATTAGACCTTACTGCGGGTGAGTACTGTAATCCTGTAGAGTCCCCAGCATGACGTGTAGCTCTAGGAATTGGACGAGCAAGAGTGTTGGCCTCCTGTAGTAAGGTAACACTTCATTTGAAGGCAGCATTCCTAACCGCTCTGTCAGCAATCAGTAATGATGGAAATGGGCCTTGCATCATAAACACTCTGAGGTGACCGCTCTTCAACGAGTCGTGAAGTCAAACGCCACGTTCATGAGGCAGAGTGCACCGTTTTGGATCATTATTGATGTGCTAGTGGGCCAATGAGAAATGATGCTGTAGAATAGTGTTATCTCTACATTGTCGTTTTATTTCAACTTAAAAAAATATAGAGATATACCGCCATGTTTATTTCAGCTTTCTTCGTAATTGCCTGAAAATAAACAGATGAGAGGTACAAACATAGAATGGAATAATATTTGTCGCTATTCACCTCCAATCTTTCAGACATTTTGGGAAAATGTCTATGAAAGAAAGGGCTGTCTGAATGTTCTTTATGTAAACTAATACACAAACATGTCCAGAACGTTGTGTTTACTAACATGGATCTCAAAAATCTAACCTCCTCGATGTCATTATCTAACAGCGTCGGAGCATCTCTGAACACTCAAACCGACAACAAACAAAGGGATGGGCCAGTTCATGAGAGCAACATGAAAGATGTTAAAGTCAACATTTAAAATCTTTGTCACGGGTTTCCCCGATATCCCTGCATGTTGCATATCATGTTATTACAAACAAAAGCGTTCAGCAGTTCAATAAGTTGTACGACAAACAAAAACTCTCCATTATTGATCTGCGTGTGCTTTTGTGTGCTAGTAAAATCCTTCAACCCTGATAAAAAGTATTTTATCCAAACTAAAAGATCCCAACTCAAATTTCCTTCTTCATTCTGCTCCCATTTCATTTTTCCCAATGCATGCTAGAAACCCTAAAAAGCCTTTTTACAATCATTGTTGTGGATTCAATGGCAAACCTAAATCTTAGAATATTATAGAATAAGAACAAGAGTGTGAGATCTTAAAAGATAACTTTTTTTGTCAATCTCCCTTCACTGGTTTCCTCTTTCAGAAAAAACACATATATGATAGATGTTATAAATACTCTCGTTATTGCATTTAACTGAGTCACTGATCTCAGAACGATAGCTAGTCCTACGGAGATAAACGTTGGAAATTGCCACAGAACAGTAGCACAAAGTAGAACAGTAGAGAATAGAAACCTGCTTTGTGAGCCACAATGTGATCAAACACATTTTGGACATTGAGGACCTAACCAAGAGGTCAAGAGAAAACAAAACTCTAATAGACATGTTTATTTTTAGACTGTTTTCCAATCTTCTTTTTCTTTTTTGTCGCAGAGACCGAACAGCGAACTTACAGACGTGATGGGGGGTCAAAAGGAGATGTTGCTTTGTATTAAGGGGTTAAAAAAAAAAGGATGGAAACCACTTGTTTAGAGGATAGATTCGTCTTTGAAGTTCCCTGTAATAACTTCCTGCCATTTTATCAGACAATTTTCGGTTAGCTGTTAAGAAACTGCAATATTTTACCACACACACCCCAGCAATCGATCATGAGTCCTCCTGACTTGTGCTCCGTGGCTCCATTTTGACACTTTAGATTAAATCCCGTTGCATAGACTCGTGAATAATATTGTGCAGACACAATTAACCCTCCAATACTTTGACTCCAGAGCTGATAGCACTGGTAGACAGCTCACCATGCCCATCCCTTTGCGTGACATGTCCCGAGGAACGAAATAGGATATACAATCCTAAAAATGGCAGGGCAGGAACCAAGGAATGCATTAACCTAGTAAAATAAGCAGAGATTGTAAAGCTTAAGGGTGACCCTACATCTATTCTAGAGGTTAATGAGTAGTTCCTCAGGACACGTCGCAAACACCAGCCTCTGACTCGTGCCCTCACAACTTTCCCTCGTATCCGGCTCCACTAGGGAGGCGAAGGTGGATGACACTCCAGAGGTGGATGTGTGGGAGATCCTGAAGGGCGCCCGGCCAGATCAGTACGAGAAGATCGCCTTCATGTATGGCATCACGGATCTGAGGGGTCTGCTGAAGAGGATGAAGAAGATCCCAAGAGAGGAGAAGAAAAGCGAAGGTAAATCAGTTTCTTTCACAGATTTTGGATGTGCTCCTTTGGTGAATATCAGTCTTCCTGTCTGGTTAAAGGGAATCCTGATATTGGCGTCTCTTTTACAACACTTATTTCATCTTTTTTAAGCTTTTACAAAGAAACTGGAACCGGCATATCAGGCGGATAAAGGTGGAAAGATTCGCTTGGTGGTCGATCTGGCCGACCCCACAGTTGACCTGAAGTGGTACAAGAACGGACAGGAAATCAGATCCTCTCCCAAGTACGTCACAACATTTTCCCTTCCCTCTCTTTCCTTGTCCTCTCCCCATCAACACGGCACAAATAAAACGCACGTTTTTAAAAATGCGTTTTATTTGTGGCATCGCCTTTCTTCTTTCTGATATTATGTGTTTTCACATAATGTTTTGTCTCCACTCAAAAGCACAATGGTTAGCATGTTTTACACCACACAGATGCAGTCTGTGTCCTCTTTTTACTAATTCACTTACTTACTTTATCATGTGCCACAGAGACATACATTTTTACAAATAGAAATATATTAAAACCTAAATGTGGGTTAGTAATATAGTATTTATATTGTAACCTTACAGCATCTTCACTCACACACACATTAGGCTACGTTCACACTGCCAGCTTTAATGCTCAATTCAAATGTATTGCTCAGATCAGATTTTTTTTGTTTGGCTGTTATTATTTCTTAAATGTGGCCAATATTAGACTCCATCGGATATATATATATATATATATATATATATATATAAGGCCCTAGAGCTACATCTGGAGGTAAATACAGTGTATGGTGTCAACTGTTGCCATTAACTAAGTGTATATGTCCTCCTTTGTACAGGAAACAGGTGGTACCTCCTTTACAGGTCTTTAACCAAGTGTGGCTTTGGAACAAATTTAATAGATGCTGAATCACATAGTAAATAAATTTAAATAAAGATCATGTACTTTAACAGGCCATTACCACTATAGCCTTAACAACAACAATACAATTATTATGTAGCAGTCATGATTTAGTTTCAAATCTATGACTGAAAGGACTGGAGAGGACATGGTTTCACGTGTTTAGCAGGTTTTTTAGTGCAACAGGTATTTATTTATTAAATGTGAAGACTTGGGTGAAATAATACTAGACACAGTGAAACTTATTCTTGACCTTGGAAATAGTGGTTTGACAAAACCTATTGTTATACAACCCTTTAAAAGGTAATAAAAAGCTACATTTTTAAAGCTGCTATAATAAATATTGTATGACAATAACTTTTTTTCACTGCCTCCAGTTAGCCAGAAGTCATTTAATGCTGTTTTAAGATCAACCACTGAAACTTAATAACATGTTTTTGTTCCTTCATTAAACGTTCTTAATCTTATGTGTCTTGAAATATATAATAATGACAAAATGTATATCTCATAACAGGGTAACATGTATATCTCATAATAGGGTGTAATACCAAATCGAGTGAAAATGATTCTGCAACTAATAGGGTTTGTTTATAGAATTTTAGAGTATATATTAGGATTACAGACTTGTAAACTAAATAAACACTATGCCTAACCTTGCATTCATTAGCTGAGACCTGTAATCAAAGCCATGCAAAGTTAAAGCCATTTGGGAGGTTATTGCTGTTTTCTGGTTTTGGTCTCCTGTTGCATTTTCTCCAGGGCTCCCTGTTCAGAAGATTCACTTTAAAAAACACACTCTCTCTCTCTTTTGACACTGTTTGCCGACTACATAAACCCGTCCAAGCATGTTGTCTCTCTGTCTTTGTCTGTCTTTCTATCTGTGTGTCATATCATTACGCTCTTTCCTGTCTGCCATAATCACCTACTGTACACTCCCTGTGCTCCGGCCCTATTCTGGCTCCACTGCTGACCTTAAGTCAAAGGAAGTAAGTCCATCCGTCCAGTCGGTTCTCTCTTCTCCATGTCAGTGCTTTGGTGTGATCCCGCCCCTCTGTCCAACCTGACTCTTGGGTTTGTGAAGTGCACTTGATGCATGTTGAATAATGATGTTGTTTATTGTGTCAACACTGCTGTACATTTTGATTTTAACAATGATTTTTGGATTCTGCAGCCAACTTTGCCTTTCCTTCCCTTAATTTCTTGTAATAAAATCCCTTCATATTGTACATTGTCTGGTATATTGACTCATACATAGTGTTGGTGATCAGTGATGTGACTAATGGACTTTCTTTTTAGGTATATTTTTGAGATGAAGGGCACACAAAGGATTATGGTTATCAACAACTGCTCCTTGAATGATGACGCAGCATATTCTGTAGCTGCAGGAGACGAAAGATGCTCAACAGAGCTGTTTGTCAAAGGTATCTCGACCGGTTCACCTTTATATAACTTATAAAGAACTGTATATATCATACGATATCTTGCAGATCGGTCAGTGTATGAATCAAAAAGAAATGTGTTGTTTTTCCTCTCTTGCGTTACAGAGTTGCCAGTGAAGATAGTTAAAAATATTGAGGCTGTGAAGACCACAGTGAATGAGAGGATTGAGCTGGAGTGCGAGGTGTCAGAAGAAGGTGCTCAAGTCAAATGGTGAGACTCATTTTAAGATGTCAAAAAATTACAAATCAAACTCAAACTGGACCGCTCTGTGGCCAGCCACTGGTTTGTCAGAGGAAAGGATAATGGAAATATGAAATATGTTTTTTAACCTCAACAAACTCACGTACAATGACTTTCTGACTGGATGCATTGTGGGTCGTGTAGTCATTAAAGGACATTAGCACTAACAGTCCTTTGACCATGACGTGTGTGAATGCGACTATTTTCAAACGCTTCTTCCTCCTTCAGGATGAAGAACGGTGTTGAGGTTCCAACAGGAGTGCGCTCCAGATACCGAGTTAAGTGTGAAGGAACAAAACACTTCTTGGTGATAGATGACGCCTCCAGGGAGGACACTGGGTCCTACTCCATCATGGCTACCGGCGGCACATCTGAGGCTCATGTACAGGTTGACTGTATGTAGCATCCAAGCCTTGTTCACAATGTCTGTGTCTTTGCATGTTTTTTAAAGGAATCAGTATTAATAATGTGCTCCATTCTGTTCTACACCTGTCTCATATTTTTAATTAGTGAAACCGCTGAAGGTGTTCCAGGACCTTCAGGATATAACAGTGTTGCTCGGTCAGCCCATCAACCTGCACTGTGAGATTTACCCGGGCAACGTCCCCGGTCGCTGGTACAGGAATGGACAGCTGATCCAGCCCAATGACCGCATCAACATCTTACACAAAAATAAGTATGCGATCCATTTTGAACTCCGTTCAATCAAAACCAATTTCACACAAACGCTGTCTAATGTAATTTTGGCTTTCCAGGTCTCATCGTCTTGAGATTGCGACCGGCTCCCTTCACGATGCAGGAGACTACACTTTTGTTCCGGAGGGATATTCACAGAGCCTCTCTGCCAAAATTCACATTATTGGTACACGACCTGTTCTTCATTGGACTGCGCAATTTTATATTTTGACATTATACTGAAAAAAAGCAGAATAACATATATGTTTATGGTGTAATTAAATTTTCTATAGACCCACCAAGGGTGCACTTGGAGAGCTTGAACTTCCCAGACAACACCGTGACAATTGTGGCGGGAAACAAACTTCGCTTGGAGATCCCCATCAGTGGAGAACCAGCACCCAGGGTGGTGTGGATGAAGGGAGAAAGGGTGAGCTTCAATCTATTTAGTGTTAAACTCTTTTAAATCATACGGCTGGCATTATTTTGATTTTTAATTTTAATTTAAATTTTGATAACAAATAAAAAAAACAGGAAAATACTCCATACCAAAGTACTACCCTATCCTGTGTCTTGCATTCAGGCCTAAGCCTTTCATTTTTTAGAAAAAGCAGCTGTGCAGTAGGTTTTATCAAACGCTACTTAAACAGGAATAAACATGCATTAATGAGGACTATTTCAAGACTCAGATTAAAGCACATTAGGTGCTCTTTTGAGTATTTTCAGCAGCAGGACTGTGTATGTGGGATTGACTCAAAATAAACTACAGCGGCCTTGTTCACAGTATTGAATGAACGTATCACGCAGTGCAACAGAGAGGCAAATTTAGGTGTTTGGAGCTTTAAAATAGGAATAAGTTATATCAGGCTTCGGAGACACAAGTTATGAATCATAAATTATGAAATAAATAATAAAATTGTTGGTAATTTCATGGGATTTATTGATAATAACAAAATATTCCCAGCCTTTCATTTTTACTTCACATTAAAGGCTTACATGTAATTATTTTTCTGTCTCATTTGCTTTAGGTGATTCTTGAGTCGGGCCATCGCGTCCGCGCTGAAACATCCGGCGACCAGACCAGCCTGACAATTGACGTCACGGAGCGGGAGGACACAGGCAACTACAAGATTGTCCTGCAGAATGAGGCCGGTGAAGCCACAGCCAGCATTAAAATCAAGGTTGTAGGTAAGTGATCACAAAAACACAAAGGTAGAGAATTGCATATAAGTTTCTTCAATCCTTAACATGACGCTATGTTTTCTGCAGACATCCCTGACCCTCCAGATGCTCCCTTGGTCCCACAGGTGGGCGGTGATTGGTGCTCAATGACATGGGATCCGCCAAAATATGATGGGAGTTCACCAATATTAGGTAAACGTCACTTATTACTTATTACAGCAGCTTAAATGTATGTGTAGGGGGTTAAATGACAAGCTTTCCGACCGTCCTCTAAAGGCTACTTCATCGAGAGAAAGAAAAAACAGAGCTCCAGATGGATGAGACTCAACTTTGACCTGATCAAAGAAACAGCATCAGAACCCAAGAAGATGATTGAAGGCGTGCCATATGAAGTGCGGATCTTTGCAGTCAATGCCATTGGTGTGTCCAAGCCCAGTGAACCATCCAAAGCCTTTACTCCCCTCGGTGAGTAGCCCAAATGTCTCCACTGAGCAGTCTAAACACTGGCCTGTGAGCTGTTACTGCCAATAATCTGTTCGGGAAAGTATTACGAGAGGCTTCAGTTTATCTAACCGTTTCATGATAATGGAGGAAATTTCAAAGAGTGGGCCAGTGACATGTGCATGTGTGATCTGCCCTTGGTAGCCCGGCGACGCAGCTGTTCCTCCCGATAGCCCACCATCCCAAGCATTCTGACAGTGACCTCCACTGGACATGCAGGAGCTTTAGAGGATATTAAATATGTCTTCATAATGCCTGCCAAATCATCTGCGGATTAGAGGTTTAGGAGATCAGGTCTGTCAGAGGGTTCAATAGGAGTTAAATGTGATTCAGAATACAAGAATAGATGGAAAGAGCAGGGACTAATGAGATCTGATATGCAGATTCAGAGCATACCAACCAGAGTGAGAGGTGCCTTTCTCACGTCTTCATGACTTGCCAAAATGGATATTTTGCGATATTGGTCATTCCCATTGTTGGACTGTTGCTATGATTCTGATCTCTAAACCTCTCTTCTCCACTCAGCTGTGACCAGTGAGCCAACCATGCTGGTCGTGGACGATGTCACCGACACCACAGTGACCGTAAAGTGGCGTCCTCCTGAAACCATCGGAGCTGCTGGTCTGGACGGATACTTGATAGAGTACTGCATAGAAGGAAGTGAGACAACCTCAAATCTACTAAAAGCCACGACAGACTGTGTGATTTTTGTTCTGTTCCAGACAAAAGTTGACAATTATGAGAGAAATGGTGTGAAACCTTTTACTGTTAATCTAAACTATTGGTCCTAAATCACAATGTGATACACCAGCAGCCGATTTAGAGCTTATGCACCCCAAATATAGCTGTCGCATAGTTTGTGGTGGCCTTACATTGTTTGCACATGTTTGTCACAGCCCACAATAAATTTCAGTGAATTTTTTATTCAGCTGGACTGATTTTTCCCTACAGCTGATGACTGGATAGTTTCCAACAATGAGCTGACAGAGAAGACCAAGTATACCATCACTGGGTTGACTCCAGGGACTAAAATTTTAGTTCGAGTCAAAGCCATCAACGCTGCCGGACCCAGCGCTCCACGGACCATTCAGCACTCTGTCCTGGTCAAAGAGGTTATTGGTGAGCTCTGAAAACTGCTGTGGAGTGTTTTGAACATGAACCTTTGTAACTTTCTGTTACATGACTTTAGAGTTGATTGTTTTGAAGGAAAAGATTGAAACAAACATCAATATTGACACCTTATGGTCTGTTTCCTCCTCAGAACCACCCAAGATCCGCGTCCCCCGACACTTGAAGCAGACATACACTCGAAGAGTTGGAGAAGCAGTCAACCTCGTAGTGCCATTTATGGTATAGCAACCTCCCGAACGATCAATATCCGCTGTGTCTTTGAGCAGAATCATAAACTGTGTATGTGATGTCTGCAGGGCAAACCCAGGCCGAAGGTCTCCTGGCTGAAAGAGGGCACGGCAATAGACCCAACCCACGTCAGCATCCGCAACACAGACTGTGACAGCATAATGTTCATCCGTAAAGCGGAACGCAGCCACTCTGGAAAGTATGAGATGGCTGTGCAGGTTGAAAACCACGTGGACACGGCCATTCTTGACATACAAGTCGTAGGTGAGTGACGTTTTTAACAGCATCAAATTCTGTCTCCTGAAAAAAATGCCCTAAAAGATATTAAAAGTCTTCAATTTAATTGAGAAATCTAAGTCTCTTCATTGCTGTCGACAGTAACAGTCACGATATTTTCTCTGATTGCTAGACCTACCCGGGCCTCCTCAGTGTGTGACCATTGAAGATGTTTGGGGAGGAAATGTGGCTCTGGTCTGGACTCCTCCAAAAGACAACGGCAACGCCCCGATAACAGGCTACACCATACAAAAGGCAGACTTGAAGACAATGGTGGGAGATCAATTTTACAAAATATACTAAACTGAAATTGCAAATGATCTGTAATAAATATTTACATTGACATGCTTCAATCTGCTTTTCAGGAATGGTACACATGCATTGAGCACTACCATCGCACCTGCATCACCATCACAGAGCTGGTGGTAGGGAACGAGTACTTCTTCAGGATCTTCGCAGAGAACATGTGTGGCCCGAGCGATACTGCCACCCAAACCAAGAAAAGCGCAGTCATCGTCAAAGAAGGTAACAATGACTGCCATATTGGCAAATGTCAATGGTTACTAACAATTTCTGATGGGGGAAAATGCTTCCAAAGTCAGAACCTTGGAACAAATCACCTGCATTTCACGTGTCAAAAATGTCAATAAAGTTGTCTTTTCATTTGCTGACTATTCTTTTCACAGCTGTTATCTGAAAGGTACTGTCAGTGATGTTTTCCACCTTAAAGCGAGTCTGAATTGATTTACAGACTCACTTTAAAATGTTGTAGACTCAGCCGATGATAAACAAAAAAATGTTGTCTTTCCCTCATCACTTAGGGAATTTCCCACATGATACCGCTCAGCGACAGTATCATGCGCAACCCCATTCCTTTACCCTTACCCCAACAGGCATGCAGCTGAAAACGCACGAGTTCAACGACCACGACTTCATGGAGGCGCCAAAGTTCACGCAGCCGCTGATCAACACTTGTGCTGTTGCCGGCTACAACGCTACTCTCAACTGTAGTGTCCGTGCCAACCCAAGGGTAGGTGCAGAACCACAGCAAGTTAGATGTGATAGTAAAGTGTTGGGTTACATTAGGCGCAGTCAGGGGGTGGGGAGTATTTGTAGTCCTTCAGGATCATGTTGTATTATAGCATTGATTCTCTTCCTAATGTGCCAAATGTGCTTGCTGCTGACGTTTCGGTTTTCTGACTGCAGGCCAATGTGATCTGGATGAAGAATAAGATAGCTATCCTCGACGACCCGCGCTACCGCATGTTTAGCAACCAGGGAGTATGTACTCTAGAGATCAGGAAGCCCAGCCCCTATGATGGCGGCATGTACACCTGCAAGGCCAGCAACAACCTGGGAGAGGCCCAAGTGGAATGCAAGCTGGAGGTCAAAGGTGAGTGTGGACCAGGATGGGAGCTCAGTGGGCCTTACTGGGAACCCGTCTGTATCTGAGTCTGGTTTCTCAAAGCCTTTCACCCTTCTTGTTTTATTTCTTCATTTTTACTGTGCCTTTGCCAAAGGAATAGTTTTTTCTTGATCTAAAAAAGAGAAACAGAAGAATCCTTTTCGTCACTGTCTTAGTATAAGGATGCAAAGGTGGCTTTGGGAAACCAACTCCACTGGAGTACTGTAGTGTTTGAACTTTGTCTACCAAAGGGCTAACCACATAGGCGCTGGACATGTAAGTATCTGGATTGAGCTGCACCTGCTATTCATAAATTCATGGCTACGGTAGTGTGGAAGTCCTTCTGAAGTTCTTAGTAACTTTTAACTAGTTCCTGGTCATTTCCTAATCGGGTTGCACTATTAGAACTTAAGGAATAACTGAGCTGTAGTAGTAAAGACATTATTAATCTATAAATTGGCTGATAGGAAACATCCGTAGCTCCATCCAATCCAAAGCAATGAACTATGGAAACAGGAAGTCACTGTAGCATCACGAGCTGTCACATAACTGCCGAAAATAACAGCATTAGGAGGCCAAACCATACATTTAACTTACCTGCTTATCATAAGTAAATGTAGGTTCGTCTTTATTTATATATGCATATATGAAGAAATATGAATGGCATGAGTTAGAAGCATTCAGTTTGTTTATAGTGTTATTTGAAATGTAGTTTTTGCAAAATGTAATTTCAGAGCATTTAAATCAAGTATCTGGTCACATGTGTGGACCATAGTATCTCTTTTACTGTTGACTCTAAACCATGTATGTATAAAGAGAACTGGATTCAGCAGTGGAGATGGGCCCCCGTTCATTCCTATGAAAGTTAAAGTAGTTTTCATCGTCGCCAAACCTTGTAATTACACTTCTGGGTCTGTCATGTGATGCCATTGAGCCCAAAAATACTTTTTCCCATTGACTTACATTGGAAAAAGAGAAGTCTGTAAATCGGTTGAATCTTTTCTTTTTTCATTAGGTCCTTTAAGTTGTAAAATTGTTTAATAGCAGAATCCAAAGTAAACTGCCGTTCATGTGAGCGGGCTGAGACTGAGCGGCTGGGAAGATCTGGGTAATTTTATACCAGGCAGTTGAACTTCGGATTTCCTTGGTATAAAATTACCTGGATCTTCGGCCCATAGAGCAATAATTGCGCCAGTGTTTCCTTAAACCCCGCCTCCCAACCACCACACAAAAATAACTCTATTGGATGCTATTTAAGTTTTATACTGTGTTCATTTACCTATTAAAAAAAGATCTGCAGAATTACAGATGTCCCTTTCACAATGCAAGTATATGGGGAAAAGTCATTTTTGGCATCACGTAATGGACCAAGAAGTTGTGATTACAAAGTTTGGCCACTATATCAAATTGGCCTCAAAGCCTGGCGCTGTTCCTGGGGGCTGTCTCGAAACTGGTGAAAATATCAGGCTAACGTTGTCAGTAAGCTCAATTAGCTCACTGACAAAGTTACATTAATCTCTATGCAAGAACTATTTGTGTGGTGCAACCCGTTATTTAATTTTCTCCACCAACTAATTGCTGTTTGAATTCATGAACAGTTGGTGCAACCGACTCCTGGACACCATTTTCTAAATAGATACAAATAATCCGTTCATTTGTGTGCAGTGCACAGTGTGTCTGGTGACACATTTCCATCACCACCACATGTAGATGTTTATCCCCCGTGTTCTCTATCCAGTCATCTTGTTCATCATCACAACAACACACAGTCTGTCACCAGTCGCACCTCAGTAGGCATAACATATAGAGCTGCGATGTTTTTGTGTTGTCTTAAACGATTCTCCACAGATTCCACTGTCCTCTTTATGCCACACAGTTAACTCCTCATATAAAAGAGTTCAGTAATAACTCAACAGTATTCCCTGGTGCACACATATAACTCCATGTTAACATTTTGTTAACCCCTCTTCTCTTCTCTCTCCCCCAGTCCAAACTCAAGAATTGTGAATGTATGTTCTCATATAAGGTAAGCTTTCATATGGTTTTGGCATATGAAGCTTATGTCATTCATTATGCATCTTCCAGGCTGCTTGTGTAACCTTGCTTTTCTCAGTCGGTGGGACTGTGGCAGCTTTTTCTTCCTCATGAAAGCAGGTGCCAGAGAAAGAACATGTGAAATCGGGCATTAATGAAACAAGGTTTGCATGACAACTCTTGCCAAATTATTCCCCGGTACTGCTTTGCTGGCTGAATTTTAACAGCCCTGTTTTGAATATTTTGAATTGATTGCCATAGTCGTTGGTGTGAAATGGAGTGAATTCAAAGACTACCTCTCATTTATTTTGTGCCACAGATAAGGTGAGTAATACATTTTGCAAACTTGCTAACCTTTGCCAAAGAATCCAGAGCTGGGAATGTGTTTTATATTATGTTGACATGACATCGACATATATTATATCTGCTGGTAATTAAAATCATACAGGATCCAAACAAAGCTTACTAACACTGGGTATTTTCCACCTTCCATTTGGACCTGAGTGATGAGTTGTGTATGACAGTTCCTGTTGTATCCCTTAGCTTACAGTGGTGGAAAGTAACATTTACTAAAGTATTGTAATTAAAGGGATATTTTGACATTTAGGGAAGTATGCTAATTTGATTTCTTGCAGATAAATGGGAAGATTGATACCACTCTCATGTCTGTCAATTAGATATGAAGCTACGGACAGTTAGCTTAGCTTAGCTGGGGATGCACCAATACTTATCTGATAGCAGGCCAATACTGACTCACATAGCTGGATGATGCTGATCTATTTAATGAAATTCTATATTTGTGTACTATATATTTTAACTCTATGACATTTATCTGTCTCTGCAGATTAAGATTTTATATACAAAACATGTGATCAGCCTCTAAAATATGATGACGTGTTGTAGGTTTAAGTGCCCAACAGTGTATAAATTGGTCAAAATGAGCTCCTCCTCAATGGTTGTTTTTACGCTAATTGATCTCAAAATCATAATCCAATAATTTAATATATATTTAAGTATACCACACTAAATGCTTACTTTTAATGTTTGCTATTTTAAGTACATTTGCCAATAAATAAAATGTTTTATGCATTATTACGAGAATAAATTTGCACTGTGGTACGATAACAAACTTAAATATAGGATATACTTCCACCACTGTTAGCATATTGTGGATGACTAAAGACAGTGTACGCTTCATTAATCTGGAATTGTATTTCAGTGGTATCAACCATGCTTCTGGTTCTGCAAGCCTGAGCAAACGCAGAGATTTACAAACTGAGTGTGCATTGCGAACATGAGCTATTCCGGCCAGATTTCTTTCCTCCTCTCACTCTTTATCCAGTGGTTTGAACTCCTCTCTTCTGTGCATTCTGTTTGTTCTGTCAACTTCTTGCTCTTCTCTTCCTCTTCTCCTTCCTCTTCTTCTCTCTGTTTTTCACTCTCCACTTCCACCTCCGCCTCTCCTGACAATATTATGAGTTTTTCCTCTCGTCCCTCAGGAGGCTTCACCTTCTACGAACTCATGCAACGCGGAGTGCCCCTACACCTGATTGACAAGTACATGACCGAGAAGATTGTCGAGCAAGAGAAGTAGAAACCGGATAGAGTGCAATGAGACACTTAAGCTTTGCTGACATCTGCCGCTGATAGTGATCCTATTCTCTCACCTACTGAGGTCAGCGGCCTGAAGGTTGGATGGAGGGGCGATGGAGGGATGTCGCGACTGATGGGGGAGTGTGGGGGGAGGGTTTACTGGTCTGTGGTGTGGCATGCTGTGTGCAAGTTTGGAGCTAATTACTATAGAAATATAAAAAGCCAGGTCACTTTTTTGTCCACCCTCTTGTGTTCCAAATACTGTGTCAGCTCAGATGCATGCCGGCAGTGTTTTGGTAGCTTTGATAAGTACATGTAGCGTGTAAAAGAAAACTAAAAAACAACATATATAGCACAGTGACACACTTGCCGTATTTTACATGTTGATTCTTGTTGGGAGTGTTTGCTGAAGGTGATAATTTATTTCCGGGGTCTGAAAGAAGGGAAAAGGGAGTGTATAAACAATGTTTGGGTGTTTTTATTTCATGTCAGAACTTATATATGCGAGAAAAATATAAATAGACCAGAGTAATGTTGGATAAATGATGTGCAGACTCTTCTAAGATAATTCACATTAATATAATTCAATGAATAATTGTTCATTTCACTTTTTCTGTGTGGGTCATTTATGTCAAATAAGTGCGTAAATGTAGAGGTTTACACACAGCCCATATTCTGCACGACACTATGCTTTTTAGATTCATATTGGACTTGAGGTTTGATTGATGCTCAGTCATGTGCGCATGCATTTACCTTTGTAATTATGACCCATGGAGTAAAATAAAAAGTAATTTTAAAATGTGATTTTGCTTTGAGTACTCTTTTTCTTTGGATTATAATACTATGACTTTTTTGATTTATTGTGGTGCAAAGGGTGGACGACACCTTACTTAAATCCACTTGACTTAAAATATATGCAGGACCTAAAAAAGTAATAAATGAATGAATATATTTATTAATCAAAAATAGCCTAAATTTATAAGAAAAAATCAATCACTGTGGTCACATCCTTGGAATTTCTTCAAGGAATTTGGGTGGTTTATATTATAAAATTAAACACTCACACATGTGTGTTTCATTGGATTATTCCAGTAGATTTAGATTCATTAAGATTAAGGATTCTGTATTTCTCCACCACAATTAGTTCAAGGCGGTGTGAATTAAGACTTACATGTGCAGAAAATGTAACAGCTAAATTGAATGACTACAGTTTGTGAGGGGAATAATAAAGTTATTATATGGCCAACCTAAATATATCAATACAAACCAGGAGGAGTAACATTCAAACATGAATATGTGAATATTTTTAATTTGCTGTCATTTTAATATGATGGAATACATGGATAAACAATTGCTTCACATTCCGTGTTTGACAACTTGTAGTTAAACTTGTTTTTTATTTTACACATGCCAACCAGCAGCGTTTAACATTTGCATTGTTAGTTTCGTAGTTTAAATAAATCTCGCGGATGCCACACGTCCACAGTTTCATTTAAACTTCCCGGTGCACCGCCTAATCATTCCCTTCCGGATTCTCACTTCCGGCCGAGACGCAACTTGATCAGAAACGTACGCGGAGTGTCGACATCTCATGGTTCCGCTGTGGAAATGGCCTCGTCTGGTCACCTAGCTATAAATGCCAAATGAGCGACTATTTGTTGGAGTCGGCCGAGAGAAGATAGCCCCGTCTGAGCCGCTAGCTTACCCGGGAGTGTTGGGAAGTTTGTTACGGTAATTTGCGGTTGGTGACCAGGCAGAAAAAACAATGCCACATTTCTTGTGGCCAGAGTCGCTGTCACCCGCACAACTCAAGCGGCTGGAGGAGCATAAATACAGCGCCTCTGGTCGATCTTTGTTCGAGCCACCGTGTCAAATCTACTGGAACTGGCTCGTCCAACAAATACCGACATGGATCGCCCCGAACACCCTGACTATTGTTGGACTGATGGTGAACATCCTCACCACGGTGGTGCTCATGTATTATTGTCCCACGGCGACAGAGGAGGTGAGTACATCGACCTTGGTTAAAGTTTCTACCCGGAGACCATAGCGCCACTTAAGTGTCCTTCTCTGGTATGGAAGGAACGCGCAGTCCTCCATTCACAAATTGCGTAAATTAACGTTACGTGACCACCGGGGCGCACACTCCACATGACTCACAAGCTATAATGTAGGACATGTCCTGAATCAGCGGGGTGTACTTGTTAATTCGGCTTAAATTTGAGCCTCACAGCCACTCGTATTTTATTATTATTCCCACTTCATGCTAACGCCCAGGTGTGTTTTGGCAGTTGATGGTGGTGTTTTTGTGTTGAAGCCGAATTAGACTCTGTCTCCCGTTGATTGTGGACAAACCTTAAACCATACGGTGTCACGTCTGCATGGCCACATATACGACAGGAATCTTTAAATTGTCGGATTAGGGAATATAAGTGTCCGTCATGTGGGGTTTTTTTTTGGGGGAAAGTTGTCAGCTTTGACGTGTTGTTGTCGTCCGCGCAGGCTCACGTGATGCGGCATTGTTGATGGTAAAACAGACATTTGAAGGGAAAATGTTTCACGTGCTGATGTGAAATGGTTCCACATCTATCCTATGTAGTCTCAACTACATATTCCTTAAACTGTATACCTCTAATGCACCAGTATGTCTTGCAACAAGCCTGTGACCTATGATCCAGTTAACTTATGTCACCAGGTTCACTGTGGAGCAGTGTCCTAATCAGCACTGCATAGGTGTATTCGTTTATCAGATGTATACCTTTGTCCAATCCAATTATGACAGCCTTGCAACCAAGTCCACAGTCCATGCTGTTACTGTCAAATTCCACATGTGCAAAGGCATTTTCCATGATTTAGCATTGCATAAGGCATGGACTTGTAAATGTATGAATGTCACATGTCTTTGTACGCATACGAACACAGTTCAGAGATGTTAAAAGTGTAACCTCTGACCTAAACGAGCGGGATCGGTCCCCACCAGTCCGTGAGGCATTTAGGACGTGGACTTAGAAGAATACAGCAGGATCTTATAATATTTAGGACAGCATGAGATTCTTGATCTCTCCGGAAAACACAGGCTTTCTTTGTGTCCCTCTCTCACACACTGACAAGCATACACACAACTGCATCCTCTTAGCATGCACAGTCGACTCTATAGTTTGCTGTGGCCCCTCGTCTGTGGAATATCAGATAAAATAACTTAATATGCACAGGTTTTTAACCAGGAACATTGTTTCATTATCAATTTAGTTGATAACAGCCTCAAAAGTGAGTGCTCAAATCAATCAATCAGTTATCAAAAGAGTCGCATTATTTTTCTTTTTGCTTTAACCAACGACAACAAGGCTGTGGTCCTTCTTGTCTAAGTCAAGTCTCTCCCACCCCCAGGCTCCAGCATGGGCCTTCATCATGAGCGCTCTGGGCCTGTTCATCTACCAGTCTCTGGACGCCATTGATGGGAAGCAGGCCAGGAGGACCAACAGCAGCTCGGCTCTGGGGGAGCTCTTCGACCACGGCTGCGACGCCGTCTCCACAGGTGCTTTACCGCTCACTGGGCAACTGAACCTAAACTGTAATTCTTTTCACATTTGCAGAATCAGCTGCATTAGTGGCTCAGTGAGAGATGTTGATTATTAGTTTGTCCGTTGTTCTTTATTCCTTCTTTCAGTCTTTGTTGCGGTGGGAACGTGTATTTCGTGTGGCATAGGAAGATACCCAGACTGGATGTTCTTTTGTGGTTTTATCGGGATGTTCATGTTCTTCTGCGCTCACTGGCAGACCTACGTGTCCGGCACCCTCCGCTTTGGCCTGTAAGTCACATGTTTTCCCAGTATTAATACAGATGCTGTAATATAACCCGTATATAACTGTGAAACTGCTAACTTAAATTGATTACTCGCACTCTTCCCTGATACTTTCTTCACAGGATTGACGTCACAGAGGTGCAGCTCGCCATCACCATCATGTATTTGATGTCGGCTTTCGGAGGCGTGAGCCTTTGGCAGACGACGGTAACTGAGAACCCATGGACAGATGCTTGAATACTGTCCACACACACACAGGAACACTTTCATTTCACCTTTTATAGTGAATGTTTTCTTCTCCATTACTTTTTTTTTTTTTTACACCAAATTAATTATCTGATCAGTTCGTAGTTTTTAGTCGTCGTCCTAGTCCTTGAATAGAATTTGTGTTTTACTTTTACTCTGCTGCCTTTGGAGGCTTGACTTAACATCACATGAGAGAAGTGAGAAGGTAAATATGTGGAGCTAACGCCACGCCAACAGGTCATCCATCAGACATGGTCTGGCTCAAAAAGCAGATGATGTCGCTCGCATTTCTTTTATTTGCTTTGCCCTCTCATCTCGCTCGGCATGCACTGCAGCTTTCATACACCTGTCGTCTTACTACCAGGAGAGTGCCGCGTGTCTTTGCATTAATTTGACCTCCACTTGTTTCCGTAGTTGCCCATCATCGGACTGAAGATGTACGTCTTCCCCATCGTCGGTATCATCAGCGGGGCCCTCTACTCCTGCTACAACTACTTCCATGTCATTTTGAATGGAGGTGTTGGCAAAAACGGCTCCACTGTGGCTGTAAGTCCACAAACCTCTTCCCACTGTACACACAGTCTGGATGTAGAACCTATACATCTCTATTGTGACGCATGCTTCATCACATTCCCTCTGTTTAGGACACCAGTGTGCTGACTCCTGGTCTGCACATCGGCCTCACCCTCACACTGGCCTTCATCATTTTCAAGAAGTCGTCCAGCCAGCTGTTTGAGCTCAACCCATGTTTGTACCTGCTCGCCTTTGGCTTGGTCGCCTCCAAGATCTCCAACAAGCTGGTGGTACGTTCATCTTGTCTTTACAGTTACTTTTTAACTGGTTATGAAACCGCTGTTTATATGAATTCATATTTGGAAACACTACCGCTTCCGTCCACAGGGACTGCCAAAATCGACACACAATGAAAGTTCCTCGTAGTGAGTTGATGCTTACTACCTGCAAAGTGCAGATACCGGTTGAGCAGCATATTTGTGGTGTATTTGTTTACAGCCACTGTGTGTGAAGGCAATTTGAATCTAGTGCTGGACTAACAATGAAAACAACTATATACTGTTCTGGGATACTTACACACATCACATTAAATCCTGACTATAATATTGGGTTTGATTCCATGTTTATCTAAAGAATTATAACCTAAGTTAACAATCATAACATCAAAGTTGTTTCTCATGTTTCCTCTGTTTGTATTTAGTCAGAATGTACCTAATCCGTGTTTTTATTTCCCTCATGTTTATCTCTGTAGGTCGCACACATGACCAAGAGTGAGTTGCACCTCCCGGACACGGCCTTCGTAGGCCCCGGCCTCCTCTTCCTAAACCAGTACTTCAACAACTTCATCGATGAGCATATAGTCCTCTGGATCGCCATGGTCAGTGTTTGACACATTTATAGTGGTATTAAGGGTTCCTTCTTTATTAAAGGGGTACTCCAAAGAATTATTGATTGTCAATAAAAAGTCTGGATGTTTTTGAGAGATTGTTCAGTTTAGATTTAAAGGGTTGAAAACAAAGACCCCATTTGCATTCAGAGCTGCCCAAATTTTGGAAAAGGCATTATATGTAAAGGCATGAAATGCTCTCCTTAGTGGCTGTTTGGATACTGTGGGCTGATTCATGAGGCTGCACCCACGACTTATCCAGCAAGCAAGCAAGCAAGCAAGCAAGCAATTTTTAAGGTTGTTGCAGAGAAAACCAGAAAAACCAACCAAACTGTTTCCTGATTTATACCTTCTATTCATTTCATTGCACGCCAGCTTGTATTTAGAGCTATAAATTGTGATGAGCACACGTAAGCACAGCCTGGTTCTCAGTCCTGTTGGCTTTCAATTTAACCGTCTAAATCAGCGACTCAAGTCATTACAGCTGCAGTTCAAGGTTTAGTTCAAAGTCGCTTTTAGACCAATGAGATGACTTGATATACTGGATACAATACAACTATTACAACTCCACACCTAAGAGGCATCTTATACCCATTTCAACCACAAATTGCACAAAGATCCGTACCACTTGTTCGCTTTGAATTGATTTATATATCTGGTTACAGTAGCTGTAACATCCTGTGTGGTTTGCGTGTGAAAGCAGTACTTGTAGTGGAGGGATTTTTCGCCACAACTTCACCAACATCCAAAGTGCATGGAGAAGGCAACTATGGCGTTCATCGTGGGCAGAAAATAAGCAGTTGAAGAGGTCGCAGGAGCTTCAACCTTTACTGAAAGCACTGGTTTCCCTCGAAGGCCCGTCACACCCACACAGGTGTTTTCTAGTTATTCTGGCTGATTAGACCGCAAGTCACGGCTGGAAAACCACAGGTGTCACTAATAACATTAATGACACCTGTTACTGTGTATGCTGGCTTACTGGGACACTTAAATATAACAGAGCCTGTGCTTTTTCTCTACTATGACGAGGATAAATATCTGCTGTGGACCATAGATGTGGCATGCACCTAAGATATTACATTTAATATAACAAAATGTATTTATTATAGCACCTTTTTGCAGTCAGTATTTCTTTATACCAGCACATAGTTTCACTTTGCTCCATGTTGTTCACAGTCGCAGCTCTCTTTCATAAAATATTACCATTAATGCAGCATTTGATGTTTGATCCTCTCCGTCTTTCCTCAGGTCTTCTCTCTTCTGGACCTAACACGCTACTGTACCGGCGTGTGCCTCCAGATCGCCTCCCACCTGGGCATCCGAGTCTTCAGCATCACGCCGTCGAGTCAGGCGCACCGCGACTGACTGCTTGCCCGGCGGGAGGAGGCGGGGCGAGACGCAGATCTCTCTCCGCTGCTGAAAGCAGACGATGACGAGGAGAAACCCTCCTTTACCCCGAGCCACTGCAGCCTTGACAAAGTGACCACTTCTGATTAAAACTGCCTCTCCCACAAGATGGAAAGAAATATAACCAACTAAACACTACAAACCAAAATGGAAAAAAAAAAAAAAAATTTGAAAAGCATGGAAGTGACATGGAACCAGTTTCCCTTGGATTCCTTTTTTTTTAGTTTTAATTTAGACATCATTGCATGTTGTCAGAAAATAAAGTTTAGATTTTTACATCGACTTCCTGCTTATTCAACTTAAATACCAAAACATTTTCTTTAACCGGTACTCCATAGTTTGGGCAAATATTAAAGCATTTTATCTGCTTTAAATTTACAGACGCGTGTCAAATATATAGGGTTATACATTTAGCAATCATAAGTGCTCAATTCGGTGAATCTCTTGATATATGCCCAAACTAAATTGATCACCGGTTGAAAGTTTTCTTTATAATTTTTTTTATTCATTAAATGAATGTGACTCAATCTGGCAAGAATCAGGGCTTGAAAACGCAGATTCAAATTGTTTTAAAATGACCTTTAAAACCTCAAATAATTTCCAATGAAGTTTGTAATGTGGACTGGCAGGTTGTCAACGTGTCGGGGCAACGGCCTGTGTTAGTGCTGAAAACATCGACAGGTTTTCGATCAGGCTTTTCTTTAAAAAAAAAAAAAAACACCTTTCTATTAATATTTTATCCTCTGTTACTCATCTCATCCTACAATACTGGAAAAAAAAACAAAAAACATACTCCTCACCTCCTGCCTGTTAGAGCGCCGTCGACTGATGAAGCATTAACGCACGACTTGTTCTGCTTTCTCTGTTCTTCTCCCTGAAGGGCTAATAGCTAAATATGTGATTGTACAGAATTCAACTGAAAACGCCTTAAATATTTTTGTTGTAATTACTGTTTAACTTGTGAATATTTAAAACGGCTTTGTACATTTTTCTTTTTCCACTGAAGTATCAAACCAGATGCAACGATAGTAATAATAATACGATGCTACTGGAACTGTTCACTCATAGTTTCTTCACTTATACAAATGTGTATTATGTAAAGGTGTCTGATTTATTTGGTTCTTAAAGATTTGTTGGATTATCATGGATATCATTGCGTTATCTGATTTATTCATAATTCAGGTTAATTTGGTTCAAAAGCGATATTTCTGTAGTGCCGGTAAACAATATATAAGGGTAAAACACAATTGTACTCTTGAATTTGATTTGGAAAAGTGTCCTCTCACACTCTGCTTCTGCAGGATTATGGACAATATAGAGGGGCATGTCCTAAAAACAAATATGATTTTGCAAATTTACGATGGACTTCGGAACTATGCATTGAAATGTACAACCTTTATTTCAACACCATGTTACACTGTTTAATAATACAGTAAAACACCTTTCTAACAGATACTGTATGAGTGGAAAAGATTGTAATAAAGAAAATATTTTTCATGTGATGTGTTACTGTCAGTGGTGAATCCTTTACTAAAAGTGGCAATCTCAAAAGATTTTCATTTAAATACATGTTGAAGGGAAACTTCGGTATTTTTCAAATTGGACCCTATTTCCCATGTTTGTGTCTTACTGACTGATCAGGGCAGATAACGAAGTGCCTTGAAATTATTGAAGTCTCGCTCAAGGTGAAGTATCGTTCTGAAATATCGCGATATGACGTGCTGCTGGAAGCTAACGAGGGAAACGTGAGTACCAGCTGGTCAGTGATTGTAGTGTTGGAGTAACGTTACAGATAAATGTTCTGAAAGTATCAACATTTATTTTATAGCTAATTAGCAACATACTAGCATGCTAACACTAAACTAGGATGGTTAACATGGTAAATATATCTGCTAAACATCACGTTGTTAGCATCACATTGTGAGCCAGTTAGCATGCTGGCGTTAGCATGTAGCCCAAAGTAAAGCCTCACAGAGCTGCTAGTATGGCTGTAGATTGTTTTTGTGAAATATTGGATCATTTTACTTGTTTGGGTAACAAATAACAATTTTCATAAAACCGTGTGAGAAGTTCATTTAGAAAACAACTTTGGTGGAACTGCTAACAACTCAGACGCTTGAAACAGAGGCCCCAACTAGATAGATTTATATTTTAAACTTGAATCTAAAAACTAAGAATAATAGTCATGTCAATAGTAATGTTGAGTAAAAAATACAATACTTCCCTCTACGATGTAATGGAGTATGAAGTGGCTCAAAATTAAAATGTTCCAGTAAAGTACCCCAAAATTGTACTTACAGTGAGTATATTAGAGAAGGTGTGCTACGCTACATTCACACATGACAAAAACACCAAGATGACTGAATCAAGCCACATTTTATTGTATTTGGAAGAGCCATTGAACTGATGCAATCTGAGAGATGCCATGTAACTCATCACCTCGCCTGCTAACACCATACAGTACATCAAGACTGTTATGGCAGCGGTAAAATGCTGACAACTACTACTAGTCACTTCCTCTTTCTGTCATATTAAAGAACTTTGTAAAACTGACATTCAGAGGAAAAAGTTGGAGCAGTTGACGAGCATTGTCTGAGGCTATGTTTACATTCTGCGGCATTAAAATCAGCTGCATCAGTCATCGGGCTCACTGTCACAATAATACAATCAAAATAAGTTACAGATCATGCTGAGGGAGTCTGAATTTCAGACAGTAGCGAGCCTGTTGAGTCCCACAGGGACACACGTACAGGAAGCTATGAAAGCTGTAGTATTACATGTAGCTCCAACAATCAATTAAATTTGTACCACATTAAGAATCACATTATCCTATATCCCATTCATTCTCATTGTAAATCACTAGATAAGGGTGATGTGGCCAACATTTAGGACATATTTATAAAAAAAAACAACTAAAGGAGATAAACCAAAAATGTTCAAACAAGCAGGAATGAACAAAGGCACTTCAAGTTTCCATGTTTTTAACGACAGACAACAACCAACACTTGTTTTATTCATCCTATATGTACCTTAATGTCCTTAAAATTAAGCCATAGTGATAAAAGCCAAACACAACCAGGGCTGCAGGTGAAAATGAGTTTGATCTGCTGAACATTTTTGCAATTAATCGTTTTGTATATATATAAAAAAAAAATTATAATTATAAAGGCCAACCAGATAGCTGAGGCCTGAGCACCGATTTGGACGAAGTGTATTCACTTTCCCCACATTTCCGGTCTCTCTCTCCACTGTTGCTGTCAAAAAGCCTATCACCATTTCCACAGCACCCAAAGGTGATGTCTTCAAAAGTGTTTGTTGTTTAACTAGCAGTCCAAAACCCAAAGATAAGTAACTAACGGTGATATAAAACAGGGAATATACTCTGATTTAAGAAGCTGGTAACAGCAAATGTTTGGCATTTTTCCTTAAAAAGTGACTCAACCGAACCAGCTGCTGTCAAATGTTTCACCCTTTAACAGCACATCAATCAATAACATGGTGAGAACAGGACACGGGGAGGGTGGTGCAGTATGGAGGGAGTGTTTGTTTGTGTAGCTGCAAATGTGTGTGTTGTACAAAAGCCTCAGATGCCCCCAGCGGAGGAAAATAAGTATCACTGGCTTCTTCTTTCTGGCTGCCATTCCTTTCACTGGCCAGCCCCATCCATTATCTTATGAAAAATGCTTCATCGCCATCTCACATGAGTCTATCCACTGTACGTGCTGATGCAACACAAGCACGGAGGACTTCAGATTCCCGTTTCCACCCAGTCCTCCGGGCTAAATCCTCTCTTCCGAGCAGGTGAGAGAGGGCGGACGTCGTTGGAAGAGCAGAAAGAAGAGGAAAGGGAAGTCTTCTCCCCCCCCCCCCTTTTTTTTTTTTTTTTTTTTTTCACACCCGCTCAGGGTTGCTGTCCCCGTTTACTCTGCGTCTGGGGAACAGCTTTCGCTTCAGCAGAATCAGCTGCAGGGAGAGGGGAGAAGAGGAAATGGCATAATAAGAAACAGTATGCAACTAAGGGAAGACAAGAAAAAACTTTGTGTGGTCTGTCAGCAAGAGGATGACTGTGATAGAGATGGGTGGGGATGTTAAGTGGTATCGACGTTCTGAATTAAGACTTAATTACTCAAAAGGACTTTGACACCAAATTCCCCATAGACCGTACGTAACCCAAAGAAGCAAAGATAATCTTAGGAGTAGGGCAGCAGAGTAAGATCACCTCCTCTGGATGAAAGACACTTTTGATCTCTCTGTTCTAAACTGTACAAAGCTGACTCAAATGTCTTAATGACAGCCAGGCTCATGTGGTGCCAAAAAGACATCAAAAGTTTGTGTGGTGACGGAGACACTGGACACGTTCCTATCTGGGAACATGTCCAGTTGGTCCCACGCGGTGCTGTGGGGAAAATTCTCCTACGGTCACCGTACCTCTTAACCTTTCTTTGGTGTTGGCGGAGGAGAAACTGGAAACCTTTGGATTAGGGAAGCGCTTCTAAAACAGCTCAATGTCAAACTGTGGCCGAGTGGTAGTTGTTAAACATTTCCTGACATTTGTTTTAATCTCTTTCAAGTAACAAATTGGAGGAATTGGACAGGAAAGTCGTCCAAACTCACTATCATGATTTTTATATTATTTGCAGGAGTGTTGTTTCAGATATAAATCCCACTTATCTGGCAACAAAGAAGTCTGAAACACATAGAAATACTGTCTGATCCAAGTCAACAAAGACTTCTCAGAGGACCGCTGGGCGTCTTTCATTTCTGTAAAGTCAGGCTCTGGCTCAGCGGCTCATACTATTGCGACACACGAGACGGATGCACCTCCGAGTGGAACTTCGGCAGCGAAGGCCTGAATCATAGCTCAAGTGTGAATCATGGAAACGGAGAGGTGTGTGTGTGAGCGAATGTCCGGGTGTCTTTTAACTGAATGTGTGAATAAAACTGCGTGTGTGGTCCGAGTCGGACACACTGACCTGTTCAGCGAAGAAGGACATGATGGTGAAGATGACGAGCGTTACGAGGACACAGTGCGTCCAGAACTTCAGCTTGTCCCGATATACTCGCCTGCGAAAAAACACGGTTCGTTTTAAATAAAACAACAGCAGCAGATGTAGAAACTATTGGGCACGTCTCCCTAGAGGGGAGGCTAGTTGTGATATAACAAGGAGGAAACATACAATATGCAGAGGGCAGCAGGGCGACAGGGTGACAAGGTGACATCACCCAACGCCATCTGGCAGTTACTTTACTAACTCAAAGACAGAAGCGGGAGGTCAGGAGACGGGGGACTAGACGGGAGGCTCAGCTGTGTAATGATCTTGCAAGTATCTTACAGCTAGCGACTGATCTGAGGCGGCGTGGTCTAATTTTAAAGCCTCTATGAGAGCCTGGCATTCTCCCATGAGTACAGGAGCAAGATCCCTGACCAAAGCCCCTGAAGGCTTCCCACTGCTCCAAACTGGCAACGCTCTGCTCCACGTGATGACAGACACAAAATTCTTATCTCAGGCCGATTGTGGAAAAAGAAGCGCTTGATAAATTACCAGCCCGCGTGCAACAAGGACTCAAAATGATCTCTAAACTTCACATCGTACCAATCCTGGAGCTCTTCCATATGCAGGAATCTGTTGCGGTACTCTCTTGGCAGTTCAAACTGGGATGGCAGCGGGAACATGGACTCGTAGAAGTCTCTCAGCACAGCTTTCACTGTGGCAGCGTCCTTATGGCTGTGGTCGATGTTATCGTTCAGACAGATGAACTTCCTGTTGGGAATGAATGAAAATACAGACCGTAGTACAGAGGTGAACTAAGAGGTGAACTTTGGTTGCATCACAGATGGAATATGATCAAAAGAAAGGCAAAAATCTGAAGTATTTCCCACCTGGGATTCTTCCTAATGTCATCTAACTGGCCAACCACATGGGAAACATTTGTCCGCACCATCTTGAAAGCGATCTCCTCCTCCCCCATGATCTCAAACCTGTCCAACAGAGCACATGTTAGCAGCAGCAACAGAATATCTGATTTTGAATACATTTTCAAAATGAACAATGGCACTTAAAGATCTCACTTGTACTTATTCTGGTCTCTGAAGGCTTTCTGGATGCGTTCTGTGATGGGCTTGCAGTAGAGGACGAGGCCTTTTGTGACAGGAGGCTGTGGATTGAACAGCAGTTGCAATGGATTGAAGCGATTTTTATTTGAGGTTTTCTCTTTTTCCAAGCAATTTACTTCAAGTGTTGCTCACCATGCTGGGGTCGTAGTAGGCCTCCTGTGTTGGGCTCACCAGGTGGAGCTGGGTCAGGTTAGTCGGGAGAGTCTTAGAGCAGTTTATCAACATCTGCTCCAGGCCTGTCAAGTCCTAGAAAGTGCAACAGAGAAATATTACACACTTTGAAACCGGAAGAATTCTTGTACTCTATTATATGACGAGTCTGGGATAGAAGATCTATCAAAGCCAGGACGGACCTGGAGGCTGAGTGGCAGCTCGTGGATCCTCGTGGCCAGAGTTCGAATCTCTCGGTCGGAGAGGACGCCCGAGTGGTCCGTGTCGATCTCGTCAAACACCTCAGACACGTTGAGCTGCTGTTGAGCACTCATCAGGAAGTAGAAGTACGAGAAGGCGAACTGCATGTCCTCTGGGTGACGAACGCGATGGGCTGACGTCTTGTCAAACGCCTCTGGGAATCTGAAGAAAAGAGCGCGGAACCGTTTGAGACGTCACCTCGTCGGGAATGTCGTAAAACAAAAGAATCTGTGACACACTCACGTGTCCTGCAGCTCCTGCATGATGAGGCGGTCGATCATGTGAGGCATGTGTGCGGGGACTTTGCGCGACGTGAATCCAAACTGGCCATTGAGCAGCTTGTTGACGTAGCGCAGCGAGTCGGCAAAAGTGTCCCGCAGCCTTCGACCTGTGGCGGCACCGTCGGCCTCATACGACAATTCTCTCTGCAGACGCTCCTCTTCCTGTAGAGTCAACACAGAGAGATTAATATTCAGAGAACTCTAAATGCTTGAGTTGAAAAGTGGAAATAGGCCCTGCTTACCTCGAGCAGTTTCTGGAAGTATTTCCTCCTCTCCCACGGCAGGAAGCCTCTGTCTGAGGAGATGAAGTGTTGAAGTCTCCTCCCGAAAGGAGCTCCTCCTGCAGTTTCTTCTGGCTCTGCCCGACTCTCCGCGCTCTTGGTTTTGGAAATACTGTCTAGTAGTTTGGAAGTCATGGGCCTTTCTATCACAGCCTTCAGATCGTAATGTTTGGGAGCTAGTTCCTCATGCTCATCATCAGTGTGGACGGGAATAAAATGAGTGACAGCCACGTGTTTCCTGGACATTTCCTCTTTTGAGTTTCGATTTTTCTGAACGATATTTCCTGCTTTGTCTTCCACGGGTGGTTTTCCTTCTAACTGCTCTGCCTCCAAGTCTTTATCGGGCTTTCCCTGGACCTTTTCTGCACCCTCACCAGCTGGTTGTGAATCGATGTCCTGCTGCTTTTGAGCCAGAGTCTTGAAAGGTTTTAAAAGTTCAGCCTTAGTGAGGTTATAACCCTTCATAGTAATGTCACCGATCAGAAGCTTCTCTTCCAACTTTTGCAGCTCACTCTGCACAGCAGCTGGTAGAAGTGACACATTCAGCGAGGGCACTTCTATGACACTCAGAGGTTCACCAGGCAGCCTCTTCTGGATCTTAGGACCGCGTTTGTCCTCAGGAATATCCGAGAACGGGACCGGTGGCTCTAGAGCCGGGGTCGGCTTTGGGTCTTTGTCGTCCTCTTTGCTCGCAGCCTGGGTCACGTTAGCCTGAGGCAACTCGCGGGTGTCGACAGCCACACTGAAGCTCATTATGAACTCTGTGTCGTCTTCTTTCTGGAAAGTGAGATTGTACTGGATCAGGGTGGCGTTGTGGCCCGGGTGCAGCAGCAGGTGAATGGTCTTCCACTTGTTGGCGACAGAGGTGTGGCGAAGCGCCGGGTTGTCACTGACGTGGGCCTCGGAGATTCTGCGGGCCAGTCTGTCAAAGCTGAAATACGGCCTAGTTTCACCTACTGGGAGGGTGTACAGGCTCTGATTCCGCATCAGGGTCACATGACGCAGCTCGCCAAAGTGCTCTACAACAGAAATTAACACATGTTAAAGGATAAGGCTATTGATCCCACAAAAAACCCTTGATAAGACCAACACCAATAACGTGTGGGCTAGAAAATATCCTGTCATTTAACTCACCTTGGCCACAGTCTCCCACATCAAACCCACAGGAGAGAACATTGCAGGCCTGGTCACAGAACTTGTCCGCCAGCCAGGAGTTGGCACAGCCTTGATTACAGTACGACGTTCCCCCAAGACCTCCTAAACCACCTGCGAACTGCCACACCTGTCCGCCACCTCCACCGGCCCCGCCACCGCCGACCCCGGCCACAAACCGACCGATTCCCGCTGCACCTGTCGGAGAAATAGGAAAAACATATTCGACATGAATCAAACAAATGAGCATATTTGCGCAGGAGAGATGATTGAGTCGATCTCTTTACCGAGGCAGTCTCCTCCATCCCAGTCACAGGCAGAGTTGTTGCAGGCTTTGTCACAGTAGCCATCTTTGATCCAAGATCCTGGGCAGCCCTCAGCACAGTTGGGGACAGGCCAGGTGAGATACACCTGCAGGCAAGGGAGGAAAGAAATAGTTACTTGCAGGAAGCAGTCTGTGCCACACAAGTCAACTCCCCGGTGAGCCGTTTGTTATGTCGCTTTCACACCTTCTGTCCTTTGGAGTGGCTGTAGAAGTCGTCCGGCCAGACGTCTTTGCCAAACATCACATCGTCGTTGAGGTAAATGAACTTCTGAGAGAGCCCGGGGATACGGTGGATGTGGGTCTCTATGGAAGGGGAGCTGAAAGTGGGAAGGTGGCTGTTGTTCTGGAAGATATCCTAAAGTCAAAGAAAAACATATTTACACTCTTATAATAAGCTAAACATAACATTTCCAACCGATACAAAGCATAGTTTTCATGAGTGCCTCAAAAAGAGATTTCAGGAAATTAGTTCGCTGCTTTGATTCTATAAAACATAGTTAAAGCTCGTAAACATAAACATAACGAGCACAATTTAACCATATGTTCTTGGCCGGGGTGTTATGACAAGTTCACTACTTTGTTTTTAAGACATGACATCGGGTTAGGAGTCAGTAACAATAAGCTAACCACACATCCCTGTTTGAGACTGCAGTGTGGGAGAGGCTGAGGTTTAAATTGTACCTGATGTGGGACAACTGTAACTCTGGGGTTGTCCAGGTTGAGCCAGGAGGGAATCTGCCCGTTAGTGACGATGAAGATGTGTCGCACCCAGGGGGCGTGTCTCTCCACCGAGCGCAGCGAATAGCGGAGCTCCTCGTTGTCCTCAAATCGGCTGGCAGACACATCTTCATCCTGTTTGGACTGGAGAGGAAAACCATAAATGGTTAGCCTGTATCTACAGGGGACATTAGTGCTCGCCGTGAACGGGTTTAAAGGAGGATCAGTCGCACCTGTGAGATGGCGGTGAGGTCCCAGAACAAGTAGCCAGGGCTGATGGTTAACTCTTTCCCATCCAGGGTCAGATTCTTTTTGGCCTGCTGCGTCAGATCGGTGAAGTCCTGCGGGGATTTCAGGTGGAGCAGAGCGATGCTGGCCTCAGAGTACAACTCAAACTGAGGGACAAATACAACAGTAAGGTGTTACTTGCTTGAAGGAGTACTCCAGTGATTTGGAATTACACTTTCATAAAGCGTGGTGAACTTTTTAGAGACAGACTTAATGAAAAGAATGGTTAAAATTAAATTTCCATAGTACTTTTGTTCATCCTCAGCTGTACATTTTAGCCTTGCCATTGTGAGCATGTTAGCATTTAGCTCTTTTAAGTCAAAAATCACCACATACAGTGGGAACATCCGAAATAGTAATTTCTCAGTTTTAAAGTCACATGCTCAGCAATGTTGTTCACCCTCAGTTCCACCCTAGCTTGGGACAGAGACCCTCATCGGTGTGTCATGATGACAAGAAGATTCATGGAAGACTGACGGGGTTGACCTCTGACCCTGCAGCTATCTTGATCTACAGAGATCAAATCAAAACAGTTATGATGCTTGGGGGGGAGGCATCTACTGGCTGCTGCAGTCAGAACGTGTGTGTGAGTGTGTGTGTGTGTGTGTTTTAAGAGGTGAGAGTTCAGAAAATTCTGTGATGTCATCGTCTCCATGACGTCTCCATCACATGACCTTTTGCAACGCAGGGTAGGAGAGAAAAATATGTATTTGCGGAACAAGACATCATTTTGGGCTGTGGGAACTTGTAATTGGCATTCTTCACTATAATAGGCTCAAAATAATCAGCAGATTAACTGAGTTTGCCCTCTTACTGTGACATGTGTACATTACATAAACACTTAATACTTGTATTAAATATTTTTATAATGTTTTACCTTTTCATCTTTATCTCATTCTTCTATTAACTTGTATTCCAAATATTATATTACGTGCTAGTGTGTGGCCCTGCACATACTGTGTGAGAAATAAAAACTTGGTAGTGGAGATGAGACACCGTGTGGACAAACGCAAACACGCACAAACACGCTAATGCAAACACATCAGCAGTCTTGTACACAGATGATCGGGGTTGTGGGGCAGCTTTCATCACCACAGCGCTCGGGCTAACACCAGCTATAAATACCGGCCGTCTCTCACACCGCTGAACCTCTCCCTCCAAACTATGCACATCATCCCTCTTTCACAGAATCGGCCGGGCAACACCAGGAAACACCTTGAAACACAAACTGGGTATTGTGGGGTGGCCCTTGAATCACATACACACACACACACTTTCCATTCTGGACTCTGTGTGGCTTCACAGTAACATCTCTACTCCCACACCAAACCCTCCGTTTTAAGAACTGGACTCCAAGCTGTTAAAGCCAGGCGAACATAAACATGCGTAAGATGATGGGGTCGTGTCCAAGAGTGTCGGGACGGTCTGTAAAATCCTTGTGACCTTTTCGGCGTGCTGGCGCCGCGCCACTCCACTCCAAACAGTTGTTCTAATGTTAACCCCAAAACCGCCAGCTAAGGTTACAGCCCGAATGCCGCCGGCTATTATCACATGACCTACCAGGCTGCACCGCAACCACGAACTTGGGAGACAAACGCAGGGAATGATGGGACGCCTGGGTTTGGTGATGATATGCGGGTTAAACACCGTTAACTCGCATGTCATCACATATGTGATAGTACACGTACTGGGTTGTTTCCTGGCGTATAACTTAACAAATGAGGAAAAAAAGATTTTTGTTTCAGTTGATCTTTTGGTGTATATAATTTCAGACAATAGTGAAAATAGCCCGTCATTCTTTACCAACAGACAAGTTAGATTATTTAAATTGCTTGTTTGGTCTGACCTGCAACAAAAACACGAAGATGTTCAGTTTCCTGTCTTAGAAGATCACGAAAACCTGCAAATATTAACAATTGATAAGCTGGAACATGTGAATTTTAGCTTAAAAATGACTTAAATTGATTCCGTCAATCCTCAAATTGATTAATTTACTAATTGTTTCACTTCTAAAACACAGCTGTGGGAGGTTTTTAAGATAGTGACTAATCTTCAAGCTTCTTAAGAGTTTACTGATACCATAAAGCTGCTGTAGAAGGATACAGAGATAGTTACAAAAGACGTTACCTAATCCGTCACCTATTCATTGTAATCAGCCATGCGAGTATATTATTGGAAGACGGGACAAACAGTTGACTCATGCCCGTCTGGTGAGACAGGGTCACTCAGCTCCAGGCTGCACGGTTTTGTTTTCTTTGATTATTTCGGAGTAATCCGCGGTCGTTAGTGGCATTCCTGCCTCTCAAAATATGAAGCAGACTTCTGATTAGAGAAAATTATTAGACACACAAGCCGCCGAGCTAAACAAAGGCCCTTTATCCACATCACAACATAACTGTTTAAAATAGAAAAAGGCCATATTTGGCAGGACAATGCAACCTCCGCTCCAAGGAGGATTTGACATTTGTGTCTGGCCCTTTTTTTTTAGATTGCGATGCTGCTGTGAAGTATAAAAAGATCTTAATTTGTGCACAAGTAAACTGTAAATGTCTGCAGTATGCGAAGTCCTTTAGCGCTGTGATAGGACGCTGTGTGAGTGACATCTGGTGGCAAAGCTCGGTTATGGTAAAGTTGCCTTTTACCTCAACACTGACAGCAGAGATGTCCCGAGCCGGTATTTGGACCAAATAGCAAAAATAAGGCAGAATTTAGAAGACTTATTTTAAGCGTCAGATATTAAGTAAATATAATAAGGACTGATATCAGATATCCCTAGTAATAATTAATAATCTAGTGAGTGATAATCATTAACGTTAAAGAATGTCTCACCTGATTGATCTTATTGGTTATGACAGAGGGCAGTTTGACTCTCAGCTGCTCCGTTTCCTTAAAGGACGCCGGGAAGCCGCTCAGGTAGGCCAGAGACTGCATGCGGATCAGACCCGGAGCCTCTTTATCCGTCGTCTGCAGAACACGCGGCAAAGACGTGCATTTCAATATACCACAACGCCGTATGATCTTTGATAACATTGGTCTTCTGTGATCAAGGGCTGTGTAGTTAACATGTGCAAAGAGGACAGGAGGGAATGCTGAGGGTACAAGTTCAGAGTTAATGGAACTAATAAACTCACCAGATAACATCTGGACACAGAGAACTTCTGGTCTTCTTTAGACACATCTGTAAAGGCTTTATCAGCTGTAAAAAAACAAGGAATTAACTGAGTGTAAAGATATAGTTTAATCTTTGACACATATACATAAAGTGTCATTGGAGTGAAGGCTTAGGAGCTACGCTAGCAATGGAATATTCTCACTTTCATTGTATTGATCATTCATGCTGCTGCTGTTACTGGTAATGCAGATTTGTTGCCACACCGCTGCAGCATTCCCATGTTCTGGTTACTCATTTATCACACTTCAAATATCATCTTTTGCATTGTAAATAATGGTTCATAGCTCAGTGATAATCTGCCTGCTCGGTTCAGTTATTACACCCCACTATGACTCGTCCTTGTGATTTTTACCCTCGGCCTGCGAATGGAAGACGACCACAGAGACGGTGGTGGCGGCGTGGAAGGCTTTGTTCATCAGCAGCAGCTCTTTGGCAGCGGAGAAGGAGGAAGAGAGCGACGGCAGCTCTTTGAGCGTGACGTTGGCTGGCAGAGCGGGGTCCAGGGCCAGCATGGGCGCTATGATGCAGTGGGACAGCAGACATTCTGGCTTAACACTGAAAACAAGACAAAAAACAATAACGCTTTACTCACTGCATCTTCACCCAGATTACCACCTACTCTTTGTGGTTTACACAGTTAGAAATGAGTCAAATTCACAGGTTCAGCAAACAGTTTCCTTTGTGGAAATGTTGCATCGAGTCCCTCTTTGTGTCTGCGGTTAAAACTCACAGATGGGCTTTTTAATCTCGACAGAAAGAGGGGAGGGGACAGAGAGAGACAGCCTAACATTTGGGTGGTGAACAAATTAAATCCCCGTCTTGAATCTTCATTGTCGTTCAGCTTTAGGATTCACATCGCCACCAAAGATGAACATCGGAGTCGAACATACACCTCGTTAGACAGGTCTATCAAGCCGCTGCGTAGACTTGTTTTGCAATAGAGATGCAAGGAGTTACATAATATCAGATTAATATTCAATTGTTTTTACTTCATGGAAAGAATACTGCACATAACAATCAGTTATTAACGACGCTGGGCCTCTTTCGCCTCTATCAAATAACCGACATCCCACCGGTTTACACTCTGCTTGTGGTTTAACACAACCAGACTTCCTGTTTCAACATATAATTCTCACCCTGCTGTCTCATTGTGCCTTTAACAGTCATTTCCATGTGGTTTGAAAATGACTGAATGCCTATGTTAATGTAGGTTTCTTTTAAGATGGCCATTATGAGAGTCATAGACGATATTGTGGCAGAGTTGGAATGTGTTGTACAGGTTCACACCCCATAAACATAGCTTCAGACTCACCTTTCTTTTGGCACTTCAGTTGTTTCACTCGCATTTTTCCCCAGGCGTTCCCTGTGTGCATCGGAACAGTGAATTCATATTATTTGCAGCTTATACAACCTACAGTAGCAACGTTGTATTGAGACTAATGAACCGGGGACTTTCTCCGCAAGAGTTATTCTAACCTTTGATCTTAAGACTCCCTGCTTTCTCCTCCGGGGCAATGTCTGAACAAGCCGATCAGAGTGAAAATGATAATGCTACAGCTCAATTCTGACTATTCAGGTGGAATTTGGAGTGTGTTTGCACTGTATGACAACATACTGCAGGGCTGCGAGACTTTATGCAGTAAAACAAATAGCTATATATACCATTGTATGGGTTACAAGTGTCACTCATAGCTACCTCAGAGCTCTTTGTTCCTCCTCCAGTTGCTCTTTGACCGTCCTCAGTTCCTTCAGCAGAGCCATGTCTGTGCCGTTCACCCATGTGTACACCACATCAATAGGCATGGGCAGACAGAGCCTGCAAAAAGAAACACTCGCAGTCACCCGAGACAATCCTGAAAGTGCGACGCCGTGACCCCGTTTCCCTCCCCAGCGAGTCTGGATTAGTTTGTGTTCACGCATGGTTGCACGTCGTCCTTGTTCTTTCAGATTCCTCCTCAGGGAAGGGTACACGCTGTCCTGTGTGGCTCCCACGAAGGGTTTTGCAGAAAGTGGCCACACTTCTTGTACATTAACATTTGTGAACGAGTTCAAGGAACCCCTCATTGGAAGCATTAAATGCTGTCTCTCACTCACCTGCTTTGGAAAGATTTCCCACCCACGTTGTCTCTGTAGGAGTCAAACAGCACGTGATACTGGTCCCGACTCCACTCCACCACCACCTGTATGGAAAGGAAGGGGGCACACGATGATACAAGTAGTTGCTACATCCCAAATATCACATTCACACAGGGCCACACCGAACCACACTCAAAGACAGGGCAGCTTTCTTTGTTCACTCATTATTTGCACAAGCACACCCTGTTACAATGAGACTTTCTGAATATTTTGGGGATCTTTAGTAAGAGCTCTTCAGTTTAGCAAATGCAACAACAAAAACGTGATAAAATCTAAACGTAAAACGCTTGATATGCGTGGTATTTACACATCTTCCTCAACAGAACTGGTTTAACTTACAACGTGGTGGACTGTCAGTCAGCGAGCCATACGGGACACACTTCTTAAAGACATTTGAGATTTTCCTTTAAATACGTAAAATCAAGTGATTCATTGTGACGCCGAAGTAGTACAAACACCTTAAAGATCCACAAAACGTGAGAGTTAAAGATCTTAAACGTGGGTTTAGTACCGAGCTGGACCGCTTTAAAGAAACAGCCCGTTGTTTGAGTAGGCTGTGGTGGACGGCTCAGGACAACAGCTCGAGGACTAAGGTCTGCTACAAACAACAACATGAATGTCTGGAGTTAAGCACACAGAAGAAGCTCACCTCTCCGAACTGAAAGGCGGAAACTATCATGAGGACGATCCCCCCGAAGCAGATGTAGAGCCCATAGCGGTGGGACAGACAGGTGTACGTCTGCCTCTGCAACAGCTTGAGCACCGAGTTCACGACTACCATGGTTCTCCTTTGCGAAGCATACCGCTGCATTCATTCAAAGAAAACGCGGGTTTAACGCACGGATAAAAGAAAGTAAACATAAGCGACCCGGGTTTGTCAGCTGACCACCAGTCAGACTTGCGTGACACATGACAACCCATACATTCCACTCTTCCTCGGTGGTAGTGACGCTGCTGCTGCTTCTTCTTCTGCGCTTCGAGCCCGCTGTCGCCCTCTGGTGGAGAGGAGCGGGGCTTCGGGGTCAACAGGTGAAGCTTAAGCCACGTCATCGTGGATTTAAAGTCGTGCTTGTGTCCACGTGGAGAATGCAAGTCCTATATTAAAGTGGTTTCCTTGAAAAGAGGTAGATGAGAGTTGTGGGAATGAAAACAGGAAAGGTTTAGGCCATAAAAAAACAAAACAATGAGCTGAAAGACGCTAAAAAAGCTCCACAGAGCTGAAGTGAACTGCATAGTTGGTATATAATTCTCTGTGGGTACGTCGCTACTTGCAACTGTTATTATAAAAAAATATTAAAAGTTAAAATCCATCGTTGTGTTTAAAACTGCAGCTTTACAATTTCTCTTCAAAAAAAGTTCTAAATATTTACTTTGAGATTGTCAGAGGAAAGAAGCCATTGTGAAAATGTTCTCAAAGCCCATGGTGATGTCCTCAAATGTCTTTTTCTGTCCACAGCTCAAAGATATTTAGTTTAGTCATAGAAGCGTGAAAAAAACAGGACATATTCACATTTAAGAAGCTGGAATCAGACATATTTTTTCTTTGGAACTCGCACCAATTAATCAATTATCAAAAGAGTTGGCGATAAATGTAATAGTTGAACACTGGTCTTTTCATCGTCGCAGTCCTAATCTCAATTCTTATCTCCAGCAATGAAAAGTGAACCAAATGTGCTCTGTAACAAAAGCATGTTGGTGTCAGTAGAAAAGCAGAAATACAGCTGCTCAGAACGCGCCTTGTACATCCCAAAATCAACAAAGAGAACCAGAAACTACTGACAACAGTGGAGGTGTCATCACATGATCCAAGTACAGGACTTTGGTCACTTGATAAGCTGTGGTTGTATGAGGGTGGGGTAATAAAAACACTAACACAGTTTTAGTTGTGATGGCGTTGAATGTGGATAGTTGAACTAAACAGCCTCGGCGTAATTCTATGTGAGTCATTTGACAGCTGCTCTAGGAGCACAAACCAGCCGGGCAAAGATCAAAAGTATTTGGCCTTGAAGCAAAATTATGGTCTATGTCAACCTGTCATACTTCCCATAAATCTTAACTTTGCTCTCACCACCTCCATGGTGGAGATAAACATTTTTGCATGGACTATTTTAAACTTTTGTTTCTTAGTTGGAAAGTAAACACAGAGAGCAGCACCCTGGAATAGCTATGTTGTCTAGGGGATCTACATCCATGACAACTTGGCCAACTTTGTTTCTCAGCTCAGGTTACCTTGGAGTCCCCACATGAACCCAGCTTTAGGAACCCAGCCAGAGGCCACATATTCTCAGTCTGGGACCAATCTTCACCACCAGAGAGCAGTAGTAGGAGAAACACAGTACACAGATCATATACTCAATGTAAAATACTCAATACTTAAGTAAAAGCACCACAGTATTAGCAGCAAAGTGTATTTATTGTATCAAAAGTTAATCTTAAAATTCAGAAAAATGGCCCCTGTAACTATTCTATTATATGTTATTAATCTATAACAATACATGTTACAACCTTTTATGCAAAGTAATCAGTAACCAGCTGTAAAATAAAGGTAGTGGAGTAAAAACTATAATATATCCCTTTTGAAACAAATGTGCAGTATCAGTAAAAGGATGACAATTAAAATAGAAAGTACAGTTACTGAAGTACTGTACTTAATTACAACTTTACGGTACATCTCTTTTACTACTTAGCTGACGTCTTCTCTATTTACTTGCGAAATACATATAGTACTTTTACCCAACATCGTATAGTAGCTCCACAATGTTGGCAACTGTAAGAGCCATTTTGTTATTGTTTTGTTTTAGTACAACCTCCCACCACTTGGGGGCGTAGTGCCGGTGTGAATCTGGGCGCAGGTATTATCATCAGTGGGGTCACTGAATACAGGTGGTTGCTAGTAAGCAGAAGCAAACAGTTTTTGACCGTGCACATTTTAATGAAAGTAAATGTTGTGATTTATTTGGAATATGTAGAGGAAATAGATAACGAAAGAGAAAGTGGTCGGCCTCTGTTTATGTGAGAAATAAAATGCCTATATTGGAAACTGGACTTCGTTATTTATGGCACGAGTCAGAACAAACATTTCAGCAACCGTGGTGACTTTTCTTTGGGAAGCAACGGTCACTACAGCAACAAACATCCAAAAATACATGATGATTCAAATGTAAATTCAATAATAAAAGAATATTATAATATGTTTTTATACATTATATACATTCTGCACAATGATTACTTTAAGTGTTTTTTTTTTGCTAAAAACTATTTTTTTTTTTCGGAAATTTAAACTTTAGAATACTTCCCCATCGTAGGTGATTACTGGCACTGACACACCGAAACATTCAACGAGTCTTTTAGGTGGAAACGAAAGGAAGAAAGATGAAGAGAGTACAGGAAGCGCTGGATGGTCATAAGAGGAGGTTTTATTTGCGTAGGTCGGCCCACAGGCAGTGGTTTTAATGGGGAAGAAGTTACTGTACACTGTATACTGTATCCTAAATCAGCTTATCGCTAGAGGCCAAGCTCATTCTTCTTCACACACCACCGTGACTGTCGGTAACTTCACAGCAGCAACGGCAGCAGCAGCAGCGGATCCCGGAGCAGCTTTTACCGAGGATTTGTTTCTACTGTATGGGACTATTTCACGACTTCACCCGTGTCAAAGTCTCTTCTCTGGAGGTTCCGCGTTAACCCTCTCTGAGATGTTTTGGTTCAAGCAAGGACTGTGCTTTCTTCCAGTGTTTTTGGTCATCTGGTCCTCCAGCACTTTTATTGTTTCCTACCTTATTGCGCTTTTCAGAGGTGATATCGACATAATCTTTCCATACATAAGGTGAGTTTTATTCATGCGCTTGTTTTCAGATAAGGGAAGTCATTCTTCGATCTTTATCGAGTGAAATCTGAGCTATAAGAATGCATATCGATGTTTTATTTTGATTTTGGTTTATGAGAGCTGGAGTTTAGTTTCGTTTTCCTCCGCGGTGACTTGGCTGGTACCCAAACTCCAGCTGCACGTCGCCAACTCGAAACATCTGTTACTTTGTGCGGATTTAGACCTCTTCTTTTCACTTCTCCCTTTAAAGGTGGACTTTTATTTTAAGAAGAGACGGCCAAAGTTTACTAGATGTCACAAAAAGAAGTCTAGCTCTAAATAAAGGGAAGTTATCAACACGTGTCTGTGATGTGAGGGCTGACATGCAGATCTGTCTTTCCCCCTTCTCAGTGACACAGGTGCGAAACCCCCAGAGAGCTGCATTTTTGGCCTGATGACATTCATTTCTGCATGCGCAGGTATTTCCACTCCCATCAACATCTGCAACGTCACATCTGTCTCTTTTAGGCAACTCTGGGCTTTCCCAGGGGAGGAACAAAGCTTTCCCAAGATGTTAGTTACAGTTCCCCTTTTTGAGAAAAATGAAAGCAGAATTCCTTTGTCGGAATGCAAGAGGAATTTGCTGTTCGCAAGACGTTTGGGGTAAATGCACTCTGTCATCTTTATGCAGGAACTGCCACCATCTATGCCCGGTACAAGTATGTGGAGAAGCTGAGTGTTGACACAAGGGTGATGAACCCGTGTCTCAATAAAATAGGTTTTGTGTTTGGGATGCTCTCCTGTCTGGGCATGTGCATCGTTGCAACGTTCCAGGTACGTCTTCACGTGTGGTGCACATTTGAATGCCATGAAGATAACTTAACGTTTAACGGCGTATTTGTTCTTCTTTTTTGATTTGCAGGAAACAGCAGTGACAGTAGTTCACCTCATCGGAGCTATGATGTTCTTTGTCTCTGGTGTCGTGTACACAATACTCCAGTCTGTTCTCTCGTATCAAGTCTATCCATTCGGGTCCTCCATGAGTGTGTGTCGAGTACGTGCGGGTATCGCCATCCTTGCCTCTTTGGCTTTTCTCCCCAGTATCCTTTTTCACATGAGTCTAATCTGTTAAAACACATTTAAAAAAGTCTACATGCTTTAGTGTCCTGGTCTGCTATGTTAACCAGCATGACATGCATTAAAACAGGAACTTCCCTTTATGATTGCTACATCATTCTCTTGGAGTTAACAGTAAATACACACAAGTACAAGTGCCAACCGCTGTTAAACACCATTTTTCCTCAATGGATGATTCAGCTGTCATCTGTGCGTTCTTTGTGACACAAACCACGCTGCACAGACACACAGGAGACGAGGTAGGCTGTCGTTTGTCACTATGACATATGCATACATTTTTGCAAAGTTTGCAATCAACACCAATGTGTTGAATATGTGCTGATTGTGTGTGTTTCCCTCTTTCAGGACTATCCCTTCCATCTAGCCAGCGCGGTGTGCGAGTGGGTTGTTGCCTTCAGCTTCATCTGCTTCTTCCTCACATACATCGACGATTTCAAGGTGAGTATCACGCCATCAAACGGAAACTCTTTTTAAAAAAACGTCTTGAATTTACTTCTCAATTGTCTCTCTTTTTTATTTCCTACAGCTGTTTACCTTACGAGTGAAAACAGAATATGCGGAGTAGCCTTGATGAGTCCGCAACTGCCAGCGAAATCAGTATTTTCAAGTAAAAATGTGCTGCATGTTGTTTTTGTGAAGCTTTTACGCATTTTGTACATTTGCATTTTATACCGCGATGCTGTTATAAGATTTGGTCTTCTGTATGACCTGACTGAATTCATTGGTGGATTGAAGGAAGAACATTGTTATGTATACGTTTTGAACAACTGGTCATAGCAGAGAAGAAAAAAACTGATCACAGCCTGTATCTTTATACTTTTTTTTATGATCTCAAATCATTTTTTATACTTATTGCGTCCTATGAACACCACTTTGCACTTTGCTCTCGACTGTTTTAAACTTGCCACACCAGCGTGACACATTCCGTCCCGTCAGACCTGTGAAAAGTAATAAGAGAAGTTCATCACACAGTGAACACATGACAGCTCCGCATGTGGTTAAATGAGCAAACCACTCAAACTGATGTTATGTGAATCTACACTGATACTGTCTGTAAGGAGCCAGAAGCCTGTCTGAAATATTACTTCAATTTTGCTTGTGTCTACAGCCTGTAGCCGGCTCAGGCAATGGGGATTAGACTACTTAATTGATTAGTTTGCTCAGTACAACTGCCAAATGAAATTTCTGTAATAAAAGAAACTTGAATTGAAGCTAATTAGAATTAAAGAAACACGTTTTCAGTGTGCTTTCAGGCAGATCAATGCCGCCTTTATGTATCTGCCTTAGATCAGCGCACACGAGTTTTAAACAGTTCAACTGGAGTGACCTTTCCTTCTAAAATGGTTTAATTTTTAGGAATTTCAGGGGTCTGAAGAGGCAGAGGTTTCCAGGATTTCACACATAAAATGTAATCTTCTGAAGAATAAAATTATTCTCAATATCAGAAATATAAATATATATATATATATTTTAACTTTTGACAATAGATTGTTACAGATTTTAATGATGCAAGTAACATCACGAGGACACTGAGAAGCCCTCCGAGACAAATTTGTGAATTTGGAATTAATAAATAAAATGAACTTGACACATTTGGGAAGTAAATAAATGTTATGTAATACCGTCAGGCTGCTTGAGATGATTTAATTACCTTCAACATATTCCTCTCACATGCTGGGAAGGCTTGTGACACCTTATATTCTGAGAAAACCGTTTGCGTCATCGTGTTGGCTGTTGGCCAAATTAAAGATCACTATCACATTTGAGTATCAGCTGATGTATTTCACTGGCCAGTACTTTTGGAGCATCTCTTTATGGATACATGGTGATGAGGCGATGGGACTAACAAAGTATTTCAAAGAGAAATGCTGTACTGTATTAGTGGTCACATGAACACAGATTATTAACTTGTCCACTACAGATACTGTATTTACAAGGGAAATTATTGTTTTAATTCAAATACTGTATTGGTACTGTTTTGCTTATGACATATTGTACTGCAGAGATTATGGTGCGATGCTGAGCTGAAAATAAAGATACTTTTTTTTTTAAACAAACTGAGTTTATTACAGATCTTGCTTTTGTACACAAAGGGCTCTCCAGACTTCTCCACACTCTTTCTTTTCAGTTGTCATAGCGTAAAATGCATTCGTAGTAGAAATCGTATGAATATTTATTTATTGTGAAAGCATTCCTGACTTCTCCATTTTACATTTGCGGGCATGTAGTCACAAGTCCTGATCTATGAAACAATAAGCTGTAACAATGAACACAGTCAACACAAAATAAATCTGCAGGTACGTTGTTCCAACACGCGGTGTTCCAACACGCGGTGTTTACCACTGATTTGACTCTTAGTGCAAGTCTGTTTGCTCTTCATTCTAGCTGAGGTTAGTGTGCAATACACCGATATTCCTGCAAAACAAACTCTCTACAAACCCAATGAAGATTTAGAAACATGTCCATGGACAAAGTGTTAGCTGTGAAACCACCTAAGCCAGATCAAATATTACGATTCATCATTTATTGTCTTTCATTGTGTCATATCAGGTGTTTTGCAGCAGCTTCACAAAGTATTCAGATTTCAGTTTAGGTTCTTAATAAGTTTGCAAAAAACTTCTAATAACATGTCATTTCTGCGACATTAATGTGTGTAAATTGATGGACAAAACCATGAAATTAAATGCATAACAAATTTCAAAATGTTAAGAGTACTTTCTGAAGTCACTGGAATGTAGTCTAAAATGAACAGTACAAAGAACAGAGGCCTCACACTGAATATACTGTCGTTTTTGTTCCTGCAACTATCAAAATACTTCAGTGACGGCTGAATTTTAGGAAGGAACATCACATGCTGAACGACATGTGATTTCCCTTCCCATTAAACTGGTATTGTGATATACCGTACATCAAAACTGAAAGTATATTGTATTTTTCCTCCCTTTGCTTAACACACAGAGTTACAATGTACGTGTCAAACATACATTTTTGTAATAACTTTCAACTGATGAGTGTATCTCTTAAAGGCATTACACTGTGATAGTAGTGTGACAATCGAAGAAGAACAATAACTTTTGCAGTATAGAATTACTTTTTGTACAAAAATGACTTTCTACTGCCATGTTTTGAGGTCTACTGCTAAAATACTCAACGGGGAATTATTCCCTCTTTGTCAAAAATGCTAAATGTATCAAAATTGAGGTCGCTGACCAACCGTAAGCGAAACAATCTCAGTGCTTTTACACTGAAATTACAATCACTCTGGTTGGCGTTTTCCCCGTTTCAGGCACTTACATTTGCACCTTCACGCTGATGCTCCTTTACAAGCACACTGCAACCAACTTCTCTTTCTCAGAACAGGTGTACAGAAGCTCAGAGTAGCGATGAGTGGCCTTTACAGGAAGCTGTGTGGGTGATGGGGGACAGAGGAAATGTCAGTCGCTGAAAGACGACTCGCTGTCAGAGCTGGTGGCAGCAGAGTCCTGATCCTCTGCGCTCCTCGTTCCTCCATCAGGCACGGGGGCGTCCGGTGTGCTGTCATCAGCAGTGGAGGCAATGTTATTGGTCAGTTTCATAAAATAAAAATATAAGATCATCACCACAACAGTAACAGTAAAACACTCACTCAAGCAAGTTGGGATCCAAACCCTCCAGGACCATTTTATTCTTTATAGCCATAACTGGAACTCCCTGTGACAGATAAAACATGCATTGAGATACAGAACATTCTGATATTTTTAT
>NW_022280051.1:2892464-2978503 GCF_004355925.1 Anarrhichthys ocellatus | reverse complement strand
TTGAATCGGTTAAGTCCATAAGCAGGTGTTAGTGATGATTTACCACTTGGACCATCTTCAGGTAGCGGGCATAACGCGGGTCCTTGGCCACAGTCAGGACATTCTCTGCAGAGGCTTCTGCTTTCGGTGTCGCTGCCGGCTCTGGTGCAGTCTGAGCGGGCTGCAACATGAAATATACAAATCACTATGACAGTGAGAAGTAAGCAGGTAGTTAAGACAGCGCAGGATATCCTATCCTATGGGTACCCTATTTTGCATTATTAGTAGGTGGTACTCTTTTCTTAGGGTGCAGATGTTGTGGTTTGCAAAAGAGTGTATCTGATGTTGGAGTGTATGATGCTGCTCGTTGATGAACTGGATCTGGGTTGTTTGGGTTTGTACATTTTGTCAATGCTTAGGAGCGGTGGAATCAGTCTTCTCTTCTCTAACAACTAACTCTCGAAAATAAAGCGTATGAACATTGCTTAAAATCGTCTTGGCTTTTGAGCTGAAAAACATCATATACTTGTTTGTGTGCATTGACCTTTGGCGGAGGCAGGGTCCCTGCTGGTGGACCGTCTGCTTGGCTCTGACTGGCGGTAGTGGGTCCATTCGTCTGAGCAGGTTGCCGCTGACTGATTCCATCTATTGTGACGTCCTCCAGCCCGGGTATGGAGGACAGCTGCTCAGAAAAATACAAACTATGATATATGATCAGTGCATGCGCACGGCATGTGTAGAGAGTGTAATACACTGCAGACAGAATGACCGGAGAGAGGCTCAAGAAGCTCACCTTGGCTTCCAAAATGCTCAGGGTTGTTTCAATCTGCTGTATGCGGAGAGATATGTTCGCAAGTTTCTGTGGGAAAGAAGTATGTTCAGGATCAGGATAGAGGATTAAGTGTTATAGAGGCCTTTTGTGTGGACTGATCAGGTCAGCAGAGGCAAATTGAAGTATAGAGCACAAGAAGATGTACAAACCTCTTCACATACTGTGGAAAACCGGTTAAGGAACCGGACCGTGTGCACGACAAACTGATTGAGATAGGCAACAACTCTCCTCTGTTGAATAGCAGGGACCTGCAGGACACAGAGATAAAGATATTTTAAGTAGGAACCCAGGAAGTGATGTACTGTAGGAAATGAAGTAATTCACACTATCTTAATGATGTAATTTATCCTCCTTATGCTATTTAGAACCACTGCATTCATTCAGTTTTAACATAGCAGATATTGGGAAATCCCTGATTATTTACTACAAGTTTATTATAAAGTCAGTTAGTGAAGCTATGGAAGATTATTGCTGAAATATTTAAAGTAATTATATACACAAATACAGCACGAATATATGAACTACAGCTGAGCCACCTTGTACAATATTGCAAAGGGATGCTAAAGGCAGTTATTTACAGCTAAATAGTTTTTGGTAAACTAACGTCACTATTACTATCTGACTTGCTAACACACACAATGTCAACTCTCTTGTGATTTCCTCTTAGCATAACGTTAGCCAACCTTGGTGAGATCGACACCAGACCCAACGATCGGCAGCCCGTCCTCGTCCATGTTGGATTCTGTAAACTTCCTGCAGATTGCAGAGCAGTTTCAGTTCTAACAGCGAGAATGTCGCTGCAAAAACGACAGAAATGGCTACATGGAGAGATATCTGCTGTGCAACGTTTCATGTGACTCGGGACGTCACGACGTTAGAATCAGCCAACAGGACTTGTGATTTTAGCTTTTATTTTGAAGTCCCATTTCCTTGTCAGTGAAAAACAACAACATCCGGTTCAGTCTTGGAGCCACGTTTGACAATTTCCGGTTTTAAAATGTTTATAAATGAATACACCATTTCATTATTTATTAAAATAACATTTAATAAACAGAGACGTTTTTTAACTTACATGTAAGACATGCATTTGTAAATTTGCCCCTCTTATATATTAATGTATATTTATTATTTTTCGAGAGATTTTCTCTAAATTAATTACAGATTGAACCACTATCTTAAAACATATGTTACAACTTCAGTTAAACTTGCAAATCTGTTGTTTTGTGTCTTTGACCACAGCAGGATTGATTCGTACAAATTCTACCTGATATATTTGATCATAATTACGACGTCTTAAATAAAAACTATTAACCCTTACTTGTTTTACTTTACGAACAGATGCTAAACTTAAAGTACCTGTATGTCATAGATTCTTACGCATGTCTTATTACAGGAGGACAGGGATTGGATGTGTAGCGCAGTCACAGCGGACCTTTATTTTGAAAAGAGGAAACGCAAGAGTTGAGGAAACGGGTACTTGCGTACTAACAGCGCATTTTAGCTATAAAAAAATAATCAAACATTATTTTACATTTGTTTATCAGCGCCACGGGAGAAATATTGCACGAATGGAGGTTGTTGGGTCAATAGAGAAAATAAACGGTACGTATATTAATAATTAAATCCCGCTGTAATTTAGTGCAGGCTTTGTTTATGTTAGCGGGATCTGTCTATTTAATGGAAACATGCCGTCAGAAACTGGTGTTACTGCGTTAGAAATGACGTTGATAGCCAGATTCCATGCAATAATATGAATAAATAGAGTCCGTTGTTGCACAGCTGCAGATACTTTTCCAAATTGCAATTTTCAAACTCGCATCAAGTAGTTCATCCAGTCATTAGACGGGTTCATAGGCTTATGGCAGGTTATTAGTGGGGGTAGTTATAATTAGTTGTACTTTTTTAATATTTTAATTTAAATGAGTTTTGATGAGTATGTCTGGAAGTGCTCTTTGATGTCCTCTCAACAGACCACCTCTCACATTACACCTTCATGTTTCAGACCCCAGCCTACCTCTGGCATCTCTTCGCCTGCTGGTGCCCCCACTGCAGCTTCTGTCTGCAGCGATGTGGCAGCTGGCGAAGCAGAAAGATGTCGTGAATTATGAGAAGCTCCAGGAGTTTGTGTTCATGGTGACTGAGGCGGTCCCTGGACTGATCAACCACAGACAGAGAGCCCAGCTCATTCTGGGTCTAAGAGCCAGGGTGAGCAGAAGTTGTGTATTGTGTCACATTGTACATTTGTCTTTTCTAATGATTTTGCGCCTAACAATTTGTTGGTATTTCAGTTGATTCTGGAGCTTTGCAAAGGCTTGGCTCGAGGTTCTGTTGATTCTCAAGTGATCCAGAGCCATTTGGATAGACTCCCAATAACCAACGCAAACACAGATGTAAGTACAGCAAAGGAACACCTTTTATATAACAAAAATGATAATCCTTAAGTGACGTGAATCCTGTCTGTGGCAGTACAGGGACGCAGAGGTGAAAACAACAGAGTCCACTTTCGTTGCTCTTGTTCAGAGCCTGCTGAAAGATCCAGTCGAGAGAGCGTATTTCTTCCAGGTCAGACGGATTTAAATACTTTCTTCATTTGAGAATACTCTCAATAAGTCCTCCAGTGAATTGACATTTAATTATCTCTTCCAGGAGGTGTTCCCAGTGGAATATGGGCCACAATACGATGCTGCTCTGCACGTCTTATTGTGGGAGCTGCTCTCAAAATTGGAAAAGCTGCTTCCGGTACCGGATTTAAAGCAGGTCAGTCTGTCCATCCAGTTGTCTCAGGTTGTTTTTCCTTCTGCAAAGCGTTTGCCATTTATCACACACTGTGATTCCAGACTGCGGCCTGGCTCGGCTCGGCTCCTTCTGTGGTGGACGAATGTGTTCGGTCGTCACCTGAAGAGCTGAGGTTAATCTTCGAGCACTACAAAAGTTCAGGACTACTGAAAATGCCGTGTGAGTAGAGCTGAAATGACTAGTCGGTCGACAGAAAGTTTATGTGAATTTAAGTAAATTTGACTATTTCCTGATACTTTATAGACTCAACCAGTAGACAATTAGTTGATAAAAGTAAGAATAAATTGCCTTAAAAGTACAGTTTTTCAACCAGTGATTCCGTTGTTTTCTGTCCTTGTAGACGGCCCTTCGTCCACCATTGGTAGCTGCATCATGTCTGCTTTATCCATTCCGCCCTCGCAAAAGACAAACATCTCCGTCGGGCTGGAATCCATCCACAACTACGCTAATGTCCTAAACCCCGTCACTTTTGTGGGAACGGACCAGTACAGCGTTGTGGCCGTCTACACCGAAGTCGAAGTTGCCGCGTCTGAAGTAGATGAAGAAATGATCGAATCGGCTGAAGTGCAAGTTCAGACGGACTTCTATGAAGAGGAGATAGTGGCTGTGAGTGCAGAGGAGGCTGCCAGCTCGAGGGCAGAAGAAACGAGTGAAACTGTGGATGTGGCTAAAGCTCTAGAGACCTTGACGAAAACTTTTGCACTGAGAAAGGAGAGCCTCGGTCAAGATGTAGTAACGGGAAAGAGTAATGATTCGTCCCTGAATGATGAGTTTGGGTTAGGAAATGCACTAGATGAAGGAAAAACACAGGAAGGACATGAAACAAGAGACCAAACTGATGAGAAAATAGAAAATGTTGAAGAGGTGGAGGAGGATTTCCAACCTGGATGCATAGAGAGCAGTTTCAACTCTTGTGCAGATTTAAGGGATGACCATGAATCCTTTTCTGTCCATGAGGACACGACAGATGTCCTCAGTGAGGATCCAGTCACTGAAACTCAACAGTCTCCCGGTTCACCCAATGTGCGCCGATCCACTCGTCTACAAATGAAGATCTCACCCAGTTGGCAGGAGAAAGTCCAGAGGTCTTCCAGGGAAAGTGGGGAAGAACCGAAAATGTAATGTGATCAATATCACCAGTCTGACCAGTTTATTTCCTTTTTTGTCACTCACTGTTTTATGAGGAAGAGTTTTACAACATTACATAGTAACAGTAACAAAAAACTAGTCTGGGAAATACATTCATGATAACAATTCTTATCATTCATGCACTCAGTGCTGCATTTCATTTCATCCCGGTTCATTTTGGAGATTTCTTTTTAGGAATAAATTGCATTTTGGTAAATCAATGAGACAAGAACGAGTAATTGTTGTAACACTTGAAATATTATTTCCCAAATCACAATTATTTCCTGACAGACAATTGTTCCCAAAAATATATGTGATGTACATTTAACGATTCAACATTTTTACTTCACCAGGAGCAAAGCTGATGTATCCGTTGCCCACTCTGTTATCGCCATCAAAGGAATCAACACAGGTAACATTTTGATAAGAAGAAGAGAAACATCTTGGAGTTTTTTGTAAAAATTATAATACACCTACTTTACTCACAATTACGTCTTTTTTAATTTGCAGGTGATGCGGACGAGATGACGTCCATAATCTTTACCTGCTCTCAGTGTCCCTTCCACAACTCGGAGGAAAACAGCCCTCCTCACTTCCACATGCAAAGTGTTCCCACTGAAGTATACAAGACTCTCTCCGGAGCCAAATTTGCTCCGTCTCCCTCTAGCACGGATGAGATTTTTACATCCATTAAACTTTTCCCCAAAGGAAACAAAGGGGAGAGCAAAGCAGAGCAGCCCGACGCTCAAAGCAAAGTAGACATGCCTCAGCCCCAAAGCAGACGGAAGGCCCTCGCATGTGAAACGTGCGGTAAGACATTCACCCGCTCGTCAGACGTGAGGAGACACCAGCTCACGCACACCGGAGAAAGACCCTTTCACTGCTCGCAGTGCGATCGAACCTTCCAGCACTCGTGGGATCTGGCCAAACACGAGAGCAAACACCACGGCGTGGCCATTTCCTTCTCCTGCCAGCTGTGCGGGAGCTCCTTCGCTAACCTCCGCACGCTGACGGTCCACCATAAGAAGTCTCACTCGCGAGACAGCCAGCTTCCTCAGATCTGCTCCATCTGCAGCCACAGCTTCCCGACTTCCTCGGAGCTGCTCGAGCACAGGAAGTCTCACGTCTCCGCTAAGCGCTACATCTGCCGGCAGTGCGGCGAGGGCTTCGACTCCCTGCTTGCGCGCTCCCAGCACCGGCAGGTGCATCAAGTGAAGAGTCAGTTCAAGTGTCCACATTGTGACAAGACGTACACTCGGCGCTCTGACGTCAAGAGGCACATGTCCACCCACACCGGGGAGCGGCCGTACCAGTGTAACCAGTGCAGCAAGCGGTTCTCGCTGCGCTTCATGTTCATGAAACACCTCCGTGTTCACACAGGGGAGCGGCCTTTCCAGTGCTCCCACTGCCCCAAGAGGTTCACGCTGGTGTCTGTGCTGGCCAGACACGAGAGGATGCACACAGGGGAGAAGCCTTTCCTCTGCTCTCAGTGTGGGAAGGGCTTCTTGTCGCAGGGAGAGCTTTCAAAACATCACCGGTCTCATGTGGACGACAGGCCCTACTCCTGCCCTCAGTGTGACAAACGCTTCAAGAGCAAGAAAACCCAGCAGGAGCATATCGTCTCGCACACCGGCGCCCGCCCGTACCCCTGCACCTACTGCGGGAAGGGCTTCACCAAACCGTACGCGCTGACCAGACACAATCTCATTCACACGGGTGAGCGGCCGTTCCCCTGCGGACACTGCGAGAAGTCGTTCCTCACCCTCGGCGAGGCTCAGCTGCACCAGCGTATTCACACGGGCGAGAGGCCGTACCCCTGCAACGTCTGCGAGCTCAAGTTCAAGAGCTCGTCGGAGCTGGCGCGACACAGGCGAAGCCATTCGGGGTTGAAGCCGCTGAAGCCTTACTGTGAACACTGCGCGAAAACGTTCGGGTCCAAGGCCAAGCTTAAGAAACACATGGAGAAACACGGGGAAGAGGCGGAAGCAGCGCAGTCTGTGGACTCCATCCAGCCTGAGGAATCAAATCAATAAGTGACTAATGGAGACTAGCTCATTGGTCAAATCAGGAGAGTTGTGAAAACGAATGTACGTGGTTTCAGGATGCTTGTGTTCAGATATTTAGCTTTGTCAAATGTATTAAGTGTTTATCAGGAGAGAAGCATGTGTCCACATGTCTTAACTGTACAGACGTTTAGTACCAAATGATGATTGTTTGGTACTGTTGCATTCTTCAACATTTTGAGTAAATTTAAAAGGTGAAAAAAAGTGTATATATATTATGTATACATTTGTATGGTGTACTCTAGACAAGGCTCTGGTAGTACGCCATAAAACCAAAACCTGTGTAATCCCCTGCAATAAAACTTACCTTTATGAAGTGTATAATGTTGTGTTTTTGCTGCAGACATTGTTTCTGTCGGGTTTGTGGTGCATCGTACTTTAGTGGAACAGTTCTCAACTTGAGGCCACGCAACGAGGAGTCACTGATAGATGATAGAAAAGTAGAAAAACACAATTATGCTGCACAAAATTAGATTTGAGCAACACTATGCGGTTGATAGTTTTGCTTTTGAGTGGAAAAAAACGATTTGATGGATTGCCAGGATGAATTTCAATAACTCCCCCTGCAGCAGCGTCAGCAGGTAAACTTTTAATTTGTACAGTACTTTGATGTAGGTCTATAAATACCGGCAAAAATAATGTTATTCCCATTAAATACAAAATACAGCTGCGGGTGGCAGCTGTATTTTGTGCTGATTAACAAATGTTAGCATGCTAACACGCCAACCAAAGATGGTGCACATGGTAAACATACATGCTTAGCCTGTTAGCATGCTGATGTTAGCATTGAACACAAAGCACACTGTGCCTTAGTACAGCTTAACAGAGCAGGTAGCAGGACTGTTGACTTTTGTTTTATCATTTCAGCCTTGTAACAATTATCAAATATGAGCATAGCTTTGTTCACCACAAGTGTCACCACAAGCCAGAAAGGTTGGGGAACTCTACTTTAATAAGGCATTGCTTTTGTTGTGTCTGTTTCAAAAGGGCAACTCTGCAGCCACCAAAATGAGGGTTCCCCCCCCCCCCCCGGCTGTATTTCCAATGAGCTGTCTTGGAGTTGCCTTTGAAATCTCGTCCTGCATGTGTGAGGTGATGTATTTCCTTGGTTTCTGTCCAGAGTGCACATAAAACCCAGTGAGCTGATGGTTATGGAGCAAAAATTAATTATAAACATCGTAAACACGGCTCACATTTCCTCTGCAGACCTCCAGCTGTCTGTGGTAAAAACCCTTCTGTCTTCATCCTGCCTTTTCTTGTGTCCTTCACACACCGGGTGGAGAGCAAGCTCCTTTCATCCGTCTGTGTAACCCGGTAAACACTTGAGAAATCGATATAAGAGCCATTTGTGGCCAGTCACACCTCATTGTTGAGCTGCTTTCTGCGGCCTAAACATAATTTAAAGCGTAAGGCTGTATGTATGAGACTAGATTGCGGTTCTGCTCTTCCCCATCCAATCCATCTGATTACCCCCCTCTCTGTCATCATGTCAATATCACGCTTGTCCTTTATAAAGAAGGAGCTGTATGAACGTGTTTAATTACCTGAGAGGCTTTAATCAGCTCTGATGGGAGGGAGGCAGATGCCGAGCAGGAATCGGCAGGATTAAACTGGCTGCATCATTTAAACAAAGAGCAGTTACAGTGCAGTCTAAACCACTGGCACTTGCATGTCTTCACATCTTAATAACTATATAGTAAGTAGTGCTATAAGTATATAGTTATAAAATAGGTCCATTATTCCATTAGATTTAAATAGATCACGTCCTCGACTGACACTGTTGGGTTACTCGTTTAATATTTTCATTTGACACAATATACAAAAAGTTAAACATGGGTAAAGTTTTTACATTTTACAAAGACATCACAAAGACAGTCGTAGAGTTTTCCCCAGTTCACGTATTCCACAAATGGAAGTTAAAACTCACAGTAAAAAAAATGTTAAAACTCAAAGGGATGTCTCCTCCACACCGAGAGAGGGTGTGCATGGGTGGGTTTCAGGTCCTTCCCACTGCAATCACCTCTCGCTTTGACCAGAGTGAGGTGCAGCAGCGAGCAGCCAGATGTGTGGATGTGACTATCGACGGCGGAATTAGAAGAGCTGGTGACCATGCAGGTGGAAAGGACGCCCGAAATAAACGCATAAATACGGTGGAGACAACGAAGCTGTGGATGCAGATAACCGCATGACGCGACACCCACCGGTGTGATTTACAGTCCAGTCGGCGTTTGTGGTGTTGATGGCGGATTAATGACCAGTCATAAAGAAGTCGGGGGGATTGTGTGTTGCAGGAGAACGTTAGTGAGGCACTGATAGAAGAAGAAAGAGAGAGAGAGGAGGAGTGTGTCGAAGAGAGAGAGAGTGGGGAGTAAATAAAACCGGAGGCGAGATCATGAGCTCTGCATTGCCTTACAACTCGCTGTCAGCTCGGCCGAGTCCCAGCAGACAAGCTCTGGACTGGGAACACCAGCAGCTGGCTGTGCGACGACATTCCTCCCCACGGGGTCTCGACCTGCTCACTCCACCTCCTCTTCCTCGCCGACCCTCCGCGATCCCCGGCTACCTGCTGTCGCCCTACCAAGAGCAGGAGGAGCAGCTCCACGAGCAGCAGCAGCGACTGTCCTTGTCCGTGTGCTCAGAGGCCTCCCTGGCGCCCCCTGCCCCTCCACCTGTGGGCGCTGCCCCACCCTGCTGCCGCCCAGTGGGAGTCATGCACCTCCTGCGCCTGGGTCTCCTGGCCTTCAGCTGCCTCTTCTGGGCAGCCGGCTTGGCCATCCTCACCCTAGGTGTGTGGGCACAGATTTCCCTGGCGGACTACATGCTGCTGTCTGCCAACCGCTACCCCAACGCCCCTCTCATCCTTCTGTCCACAGGTGCGGCCGTCACTGCTTGGGGCTTCCTGGGCTGTCTAGGGGTGGCGGCCAACTTGCCCGCCGTGCTCAGGGCTTACGGTTTCTTTCAACTTGCTGCACTTATAGCCGGTTTGGCAGCTGGACTCTCGGGTCTCTTCTATCGCGAAGACATCGCCGGGGGATTTCGCAGCGGCTTACAGCGAGCGGTGGCCGGCTACACCGAGGACGAAGGGCGTGCTGACGCGTTAGACAGCTTGCAGAGGGCCCTGGAGTGTTGTGGAGCTGAGGGTTGGCATGACTGGCTTACGTCAGACTGGGCTATCCAGCATATGACCTTCCTGCCCAACGAGAACGGCACCTCGGTGTCCCTGCCGGACAGCTGCTGCGTGAGGCGCAAGGGCTGCAAGAATCGACCTCTTTTGTCGGATGACGTTGAAGGAGTCGCAGCAGCGGGAATCCATCCACACGGCTGCTTCCTCAAAGTCTTCAGTTTGGTCAACGACAACGTCTTCCACATTGCCGCCACCGTGATGGGATTGGCCTTCACCCAAGTCGGAGGCATCGCCCTGGCCTGTCTGCTGGCCAACAGACTGGCACCAAGACAACATGGGCGTGTGGTGGCACATTAACGGTCAATTTAAAAATGTAGGCAACCTACGCCAAGGATTGACTGATTTGTAGATAATTAGGATTGGGAATGAGACGCTGCCCTTGAAGAGTAATGGAGTTGTAAAGTGTTGGGGGTTATGTCAGGCGTCCAGGTTTCCAGGAAACATGTCAGGAGATCAATATTAGCCGAACTGTGAAGATATTAAAAGAAAATGGGAATTTAGTGGTTAAAAAAATACTCAAGGAACCAGCAACTCCTTACACTTCACAACTCTTTTACACTTTTGCCTGGTCTTCTGCACAATTAAAAAAACATAGCAAGGTGGGAGGTGTGTACATTTGATACCTGCAAAAGGAGAAGTCTGACATTTTGGGGTGGGACCACGTCGGGCAGCACACTGTAAATCTCAAAAACTAGATGGAAGTACAATGAGACTTTGTTTCAGTAATGTTTAAATATCGGCATGGATTAATGTGCTTCATGTAGAATGTAAATAAATATTATTTAGGGTTAACTGCTGGGATTTGGTACATCTCACCACCGAATGCACAGGACTGTTCACCAGCAGTTTTCCACCTCAGATGATTCGGTCTGTGTTCAACAGATGTTCGTGTCCACACCATTTAGTTCTTCCATCACAAAAACAACACTGTGCTAGAATGGTGCGCTTAAAAAGAGCTAAATAAGCTATTTGTGTCTGTGGTATTTTGTGCTGTTTACATCTGTAAATGTTGAGGTGAAATAATGACTGCTTTAAAAAAAAAAAAAATGTTCTCCCAGATGTCTCTGTGTTGCTCGCGTTTGTATATTCTGAAGCACAAATTTGATTTAAATCACTGAATATTGGGAATAACCCTTTTTATGACCCAGATGTGCAACCCTCAGTTAGCATGAAACTTTCTCTTCTTCAACATCAAACTCAAGTTGACAGATAAAAAACTCAACATTTTTGGGGAATGCCATTCATTCGCTGTCTTGCGGGAGAGTTAGAAGAGACGAGACTAGCTGTTTCCACTTGTTTACAGTCAGTCTACGCTAAGCTAACCGTCTCCTGGCTGTAGCTTCATATTTAACCGGGGTTGCCAAGTCTCACATTGGGGACATTTCTGTCCCGAGTAAAAGTCAGAACGCCGTTTCCTCGTGTCAAGTTTATTATTAAAAGGTTTTTCTTTCAGTTTTGCCTCTGAAATGCAAATGTCATTACGATATTTGCAGAAGGCTTTAGTTGCATTATTGCACACGTAGATGTGTACGTTCTCTAATCGTTAAAGTTAATACAAATATTTCAACAGGTTGGACTCATACACATTTTAACTGCACAATTAGTTTCTGGAGTTGTGTCAATGAACACATTTCTGCGTTTCTCAGGCTTAATCATGAATGATATATAAGATATTGCCTGCCTTTGTCGTGATATTTAGGATGATGTAGCCTGTATTAATGTTTGGGTGTTGTATTATTGTGTTTTGAGAGACGGCGGTGAACTTTTTTTTGTTCCTGAAATTACACCATAAGGGTCAGATCGTCCCAATTAAAAATATTCAATCTATGCACAAAACAACAACAAAATCTGAATGTTATGAGTGGTATTGAACAGTGTGAACATGCATGACTGAAACTGTAAACTATGTCTGTCAAACAATAAACAAAAAATCTCTGCCTCGTTGCACGATGTGATATTGATAAGTGGCAACAGCATTCTTGTACTTTCATGCATGTCTAACGTCTTGTGAATCACTGACGAGCGGTTTTGGGGGTTTTAATGTGAGTATTTTCCTCTTAGAGGTGGAAATAAGTGAAGATTGTGTCCCTGGTCCTGACAGGTGGCAGGTTCGCACCTCCTGTTTTCATTTGAATGTGCTTTAAAAACAGCTTTAGGGCTTTACTTTATGAGGAAGGCCATGTTGGAAATGTGCCAGAGTGGTAAATTCTCAGCGCTGGGAGTGGTCCACCCTCACGGAGACCTCTGGCCGGGCCATTCTGAGTTATGGCTCACCAAACGACATCTAATTTCTACACCACCTGAGACAACGGTGATTACATCTGCCCTTGAAGGGAGAGACACAGACGCACTGCTGAGTGTGACGAAACAAAGCAGCGTGACCCAGCATTGATTCGTTTATGGAGCGGAACATTATGAGCTACATCATCTGCTCAAATTGAGCAATATGAAGTTCACAATTCATCACAAAGATTACCTTAAAGCCGCCATATATCTACATTTAGAAACATAAAGGCTGTGGGCGGTGGCCTCTCAACAATGAATTTCATGGCCTAATTATAGTATTGATTAGCCTACATTATGCTCTAACAAGGCTTGCGGATGCTTTCTATCTGATTACGTTGTCCTTATTAAAACTATGTTGCCTGAGGTTGCTACATCCCCACCAGAAGTTGCGTCACACTGAAGTGGAGCTCTTCGAGCACCACCTTAAGTCAGGAAAACCACAAGAGGCATTGTGCTCTTAATACCTCTGAAACCTATTTTGGGTTGGGTACTTTACTGTGCAGTATTTATGACTTCTACTCTACCAAAACAAATGCTCTAAGGAAGAGACACAAAATGGCTGCAGAGTTGTGCAAATGTAAAATCACTATCACATTAAGCATCACATTGATAAATTAAAGGTTTGTACTTTAACTAATTTATATTACAACCTTAAAAACTTACAATCATATAAATCATGGAATTACTTTCTCCAATTAGTATTTTGATTGGTTTCAAACCCTTAAATATGTATTAAAAGCTTTATTATTCAAACTTTTTCAGATATTAAAGTTACCAAAATAAATATTGCTTCAGGCTCTTTTCCCAAATGGGTGTGTCTTTATTGCCTCGGTGAAAGGTCTCCTGAATCTGATAACACGGTGTCACTGGCATCACTTTGAGGAAATCCACACTTGTCTAAAGTGTTTGACATTTGCAAAACAAAGTATAGGCCTCTAGCTCTACTCTCCGCCTCTTTAAGTCTGTCCTACATCTGACTCCGCAGTTTGCACAGCAGCCTGTACTCTGCCCCACATTTTATTTGGCAATTCTCACCACCACTCGCTTCGCCCGTCGCTGCGTAAAAGCCGCCGCGCTGCGCTTGGAAATGTACTTGTTTTTGCGCACAGCGAGGTCTCCAACATGGACTTAAAATCCGAGCTCCTCAAATCCATCTGGTACGCTTTCACATCTCTGGACGTCGAGAAGTGCGGGAAAGTGTCCAAATCGCAGTTGAAGGTAAGCAGGACTGTGTATGGTCATTTTAAGATCAGGAAACTGAGAGCGAGGGGCGTCCGCTGGACACAGAAACAGACTTTTAAATGTGCTACTTTTCATTTAAATCCCTTTTATATTCTGGCTGAAGACAAACCAAAAAGTCATCAGTCTCAATGGTAGTCTGTCGTATATGTTGTGAAATACTAACTTGTAGTCCTATACGATGGGAATCTGAACACAAACGCACTACAAGCTCACACACAAGTCCAAATATTTGAAAAAGTTTTACTCTTTATAGCATAGGCCTGCGCATACTGGTGGCCCAGCTGAAGCTTCAAGCTCAAAGTCCAACCTCTCTGCGGACCAGAAACACACAGTAGTGAGATAATACCCTCACTGTCAGTGTTTCAAATAAAAGGCAAACGACAAGTACATATCTTATTTAGCTATTTCCGCCCTCAGTGAGTGTTATTTTCCAGTTCCTACATGCCTGACTGAGCCCCCATAGGAGAGAAGAATCCAGGGAAATAGCAGAAAGCTGTCCTGACATGCTAAGGACCAGCTGTCTGTGGTTATGTGTGTATGAAGAAACACGGACGAAACCCTCAATGCTATGTGCTTATGTGCATCTGTATGTCTGTTCTTCAGGTGCTTTCTCACAACCTGTACACAGTGCTGAACATCCCACACGACCCCGTGGCTCTGGAGGAGCACTTCCAGGATGATGATGATGGACCGGTGTCTAATCATGGCTACATGCCCTACCTCAACAAATACATACTGGATAAGGTGCTGGGGCTGTGACATCGCCTCCGGCAATTAAATCATTATCAATTCAATGTTTATATTTATTTGTAATATGTTAAACAATAATTCGTTTTTTCTATGTTCTGTAAAAACAAAGCATTGGAAAGTACTATTTTATTATTATGTTGATGTTATTTTGGGGTTAGGAGAAAAAAATAATGTCAATGGTTGAGTGATTTATAATACCCATCATGTCCTGGAAATGTATTTGCTTTGGACAACAGTCTATTCATAATATTGATACTGATTTGATATTAATATTGACATTAATATGAATATATTTGGTGCTATTTTGGGGTTAGGAGAAAGAAATAATCTCATTGGCTGAGTTATATATAATACCTATTCTGTCTGTTGTTAAAACCGTTTCCATCAGATGAAGTTTGAATCCAGGTTTATTACGTTTCAGTCATTAAGACTCTTTCATTTCAGGTCAAAGAGGGGATGTTTGAAAAGGAGAGGTTTGATGACCTGTGCTGGATGATGACCATGAAGAAGAACTTCAAGGGGTTACCACAGGGGGCGCTGCTATCGCAAATAGACTGTTTCAAGCTCTTCTGTTTATTCAACCTCCTGTCTGAGGACCGCTACCCGCTGGTGATGATACCAGAGGAGGTAAAACATGTCGATTTTGGTGTGAAACAGGAATTTGACGTAGGACTCAACGTCGGGAGCGACTTGATTTCAGGGAATCGATTGAGACTCAAGTTCATGTTCATTTTATTTGATTGAATTTTTACACCTCAGAGTATAAAATGTAAACCTTTCAACATCAAGCAACCAAAGAAAAGAGGCACATTCTGACAGAAAATGCATTCAAAAGTGGCAGAAATTCCTTCCCTAACATTCACTGGTCAGATAAAGATCAATAGAGTAAATAACCACACAGGGAAACAAGGAAACACAGCAGGTTTTCAGGCAGTCACACGAGGCACTCTGTAATCCCCTAATTGCTAGAAAGACACATAATTCTCCATATAAACCCAGCTCGTGTCCCAGCAAAGTCAGAGTGTTTCACGTTTTTTTTCACAGCGGAAAAAAAGTAAGTGCGAGTAAGTTAATGAGTCTCTTCCTTCCGCCACTTCCTTCATAATGCTTTTGGTTTCCCGTCGACAGAGACAAAAATAAACGGCTTTTGTGCTATCAGCACAGTAGCTTTCCTTTGTAAAGGGTTACGTCACAGAAATACACTGATAAAATATGTTCTTGATACTGTCAATATTTATTATTTGTGGTCTCTTTTGCAAAACACTCGAAATATTTGCTTTTAGGTGGAGTATCTCCTCAAGAAAATCTCCACAGCGATGAGCCAGGAGTGGGACGGGAAGCCATTAGAGGACTTCATAACCCAGGATGCCACAGTGTGGGAAGGCGACATGTCTGTATGGACCTTCCTGGAGCACATGGGTGCAGGCCGGCTCTTGAGGGTCACCAGTGCCGAGACCTTCAGTCTGGCTTTGGATGAGGTCTTTCTGGAGATGTATCACAACGTCCTCAAGAGGGTAGAGAGTGTTCTCTGTATCTTCCTGTTTCTGTTTGTCGTCTTCTTCGTTGCTCTTCTTAAATGAGGTCCCTTGTTTCCAGGGTTATATGTGGAAAAAGGGGCATGTACGCAGGAACTGGACTGAGCGTTGGTTTGTGCTGAAGCCCTCCTCCATTGCTTACTACGTCAGCGAGGCCTTGAGTGACAAGAAAGGGGAGATCCAGCTGAATAAGAGCTGCATCATAGAGGTGGGTGAGGAAATGCAAACACTGCATGTTTAATTATATGGTGTCCAGGCAAATGCTGTGCTTTGGATGTGTTAAGATGAAGTCCTATACAGCACATAAGTCCCATAATCCTTGTATTTTGATACTTTTCTGAGTCTCCTCTTTCTGTTTCAGCCTATTGCCGACAGGGAGGGGAAGCGCTGTATGTTCTGTGTGAAAACTCACAATAAAACCTTTGAGATGAGCGCGTCTGACCAGAGGCAGAAGGTGGAGTGGACTCAAGGTGTGTTGGTGTGTATAAGAATAAGCATACGGAGTCAGAAACTACATTTTGACTGCAGTGATTTCTCGTGTGGGTGGTCACCGGTGCATTCTAGTTTAATTCACCGGTTTCAGATGAGACATTGTAAAGAAGTGGTTTTACATTTTGGGATGTCAGATGAGAAGATAGATATGTAGCCACTGCAGCAGCTAGCTTAGCTTAGCACAAAGACTTGAAACACGGTGAACCAGCTAGCCTGACTTTATCCAGTCTTGCCATTATTGTTAGGTTTCCAGGCAAACAATAGAGTCTCCATGAAGTTACCAAATAACCGTCTTTAAAACCACAAATTGTCAGTTAATGCTTCTGTTTTTGTAAAGATTGAACAAACAAGACATCGTGTTAATTTGTAAGCTTTTATGTTGCTGGTAGGTGGATTTTGTTACTGTTGGGCTCGCTGTTTCTCCCCCCATTTCCAGTCTTTATGCTAAGCTAAGCTAATCAACTGCTAGCTTCCTATTTACCGCACAGACATGAGAGTGGTATCGATCTTGTCATCTAACTGCAAAAAAGCAAATAAGTGTATTTCACAAAATACCAAACTGTTATTTTAAGTAAATTGATGTTCTATATTTGATATTTGATGAATCAATATTTGATATGATTCATCATCTTACACCTGGATTAGTCACTGGCAAAACCTACTTTATTGGCCATAGTTTATTTTAGGGATTTGTGGTGGAGATAAGCTATTGAACCACAAAGAAACACTCAAAATAAATAAAACACCATGAACAGTATCTACAGTACCTACAGTGTGTCTTTTTGCTACATCTCCAGCTATTCAGACAGCTTTCCGTCTCCAGAGCGTGGGCAAGTCCTCCCTTCACCACGAACTCAAACTGAAGAGACGCGTCCAGCGGGAACACAGCCACCGGGAACACAGCCACCGGGAGCGCAGCCGGAGCAGCTGCAGCAGCCGGAGCAGCCAATCAGACGACTCCAACATGCAGGAGATGGAGAAGACGGAGAAGGAGAAAGACAGACAGGATTCAGAAATAGAAAGCATCATACAGGTAAGATGCGGAAAGGAATAAGTCGAGGGACAATTGATCATAGCTCAGTTTTAACCTTTATCCGTCTTGCAGCATGCACGCGAATTAGAAACCAAACGAAGGGAGGCCGAGGAAAAAGAGAGGAGGAAACAGAGGGAGGTGCAGATGGAGCTGGAGAGACAGCTGAAAGAGGCCGAGACGGTAAGAGAAAGGTTCTTTAGATGACAATGCTTATTTACAATTTGCCGAAATTGGATTCAGAGTCCTGAAAACCGCACAAAAACATTGGCATTATAAAAGTCAGGCTTAACCTTCAGTGATTTCTAGTGGTGGAGAAGCGGTAATGACATTCCTGGAAAAGGTGATTCAGGAATAGGTCAGTTCTTTCCACCCAATTGTGTGTGTGTGTGTGTGTGTGTGTGTGTGTGTGCGTGCGTGTGTCCTCCTAGTTGAGAGACAGCATGCAGGCAGAGATGCAGGAGAAGGAAAAGGAGGCTGAGCAACAGAGAAAGAGGATCCTGGAGTTGGAGCTGACGCAGCAGAGACTGGAGGCTGCTCTCAACATGGAGATCCAGGCCCGGCTGGAGGAGGAGAGGGCCAGACTGGAGCTGGAGAGGTAATAAACAAACACACCCACAATATTCCCATTGAAAATGTTTGACACCTTCACAAAATTGTGACCCAGATTTTATATTGTTGACATTTATGGACATTTATCCACGACATACATACAGATAATGATATTATTAAGTAGAAGTCACACTAAACATAAAATATGTGTATAACGTCTGTGTTCAGATATAACTGAGTTATGATTCAGAGAAAGAGCATGATTTTTACGCAAATTGCAGCAATTGGACACCTTAATTGCCTCTGCGCTGTAACTGCTGCCCATAAAGTCACGGTGGTAAGCAAGTAAATTCGAGTGGGCCACGTCTCTCCCTCTGAGGACCAGCGCCACACAGTTTGAAAACCTATTCTAAACCAAACGTCTCCTCTCCAGGTTGCTGCGGGCGGAAGAAGCGAAGAAGAAGCAGTTCCAGATGCTCCAGGAGCAGCAGAGGGCCTTGCAGTGCCTCAGCTCCATACTGGAGGCCTCAGACGACAGTCCAGACGATCACACCCCCTCAGCTCTTCACTCGGCCTCTCAGGAGCTCCAGGATCTGCAGGCTTCTCGCCAGAGGAGCCACCAGCACCTGGAGGTAAGATAGAGACAGTGTGTTTGGATTGGCTCAGTTTGCAGCATGCTTAATCCTTTCAACAGCTCATTCGAAACCACTTGTTCGTTTTTCTTATTTCAGGAGTTACAAGAGAAGCTGAGGTATGCCAGTCAACACGTACGACACTGGAACGTCCAGCTGAACCGCCTGATGAAGCCCATCGGTCCTGGAGGTGCAGTATGCTCTTAGTCTGATCTATTAGGGGTGAAAATATTAATAAAAACCTTTTTTAGTTTTAAAATCCTTCAACATTAATCTGGATCTGCATCGAAATCTAAGCATTTGTTCCCTGAACCATGGTCTAACTTTACACTCAATTTGATTGAAAACATGTTTTTCAGATATTCAGCTAACAAACAAATAACTCCTAAAATTACCACTTTTGCAATCCTGACCTCAAAGTCAAATGTTTCATCACAAAGATCAAACTTTGTTGTTATTGGGTTTTTTTGTTTTTTTTTGCAGACCGTTTGGAACATCGCCTATTATCAAAACACATGTGTCCCAAAAAGGAAGGAGCGCTGGCCAGTAACGAGTTCATCTCCAAATTCAAGATAAGAGCGGATCAGAACAGACAGACACCAGAAGACGGCGAGACGCTGGAGGAGCAGATGGAGGCCTCAAAGCTGTCAGATGGATCAGACGAATCGCAGAGAAAACCCAACGGACAAATGTGATCCGAAAAGTTTCAAATATAGTTCATCGTGCGTTTAAAGCTGAGAGTGGAAAGGAGAAGAAGTAAAGCTATTTACAATATAGAAATGTTGTATTATATTTATATTTTGAAATGCACACTAAGAGGGAGACCAATGACGACAAGCACAATGTGATGCATGATTTAAAGAGAACACATTTGACGAAGATCAACTGACATTTACAGTTCTGTACAATACATTTTATTGGTGAATACTAAAACATCATTTTGTGATATTGGTCATTTCTGTGGGCAACACATTTGAATTACCACAACATCTCTCTATTGTATCCTGATAACTGAACTCACAGGAAGTTATGTTTGGAAGTAATAAATCTGGCAAAGTTATTGTTTCTACTGTGTCTTAACTAATACAGCAGGGCAACTAATTAGAATAAGACAAATGTCCTTCCCTGGTTGGCCAATTAAGTTTTATTCTTCAAAGATACAAAAAATAATATTAGGGATCATAATAATAAAATTAGTTGACATGAATTATTATTCATTTAGGGAATCATGTGTTAAATTAATTTTATTTTGTACAACGTCAATAAAGTCATGTGACATTGTGACCTGTAGGAGGCGCTGCAGCGGGAAAGAACCGAGACGTGAACCGGAAAGAAAATAAATTCAACCCCCCGGTGACGTCAATAAACATGGCGGCTCTCACGACAGTGTCATGCTGACCGTTAGCTACGATATTTTTAGTTTTAAGTTCATTCATTGCAGTTTTTCCAGGCAGATCATGGGTCTTTATTAACATCATCGGGTGACGCCATGTTGTCATCAGTGGTCCCCAGAGGGACGGTCAGGTCGCTGGTCTCTCTGAGCAGGAGACTGTCCACCAACCAGGACGGAGCTCACCACCCTCCGCCCGAGACCTCCGCTCCTCTCCCGCACAGCGAGGAGCGGAGACCCGCGAAGGACCCCAGCGGCTGCTCCGTACTCCTCTTCCCCGGCCAGGGCAGCCAGTTCGTGGGCATGGGCAGAGGACTCGTGAAGTACCCGAACGTGAAGGAGATGTTCTCGGCAGCCCAGAAGATCCTCGGGTACGACCTGCTGTCTCTGTGCCTGGAGGGACCCGAGGAGGAGCTGATGAAGACGGTCCACTGCCAGCCGGCGGTGTTCGTCACCTCGCTGGCTGCGGTGGAGCGGCTCAACCACGAAAACCCAAAGGTGGCTGATAAAAATAAATGATACTACAGTATAAAACTGTCTGTTAAAGTGAAAAAATACAATGTATTTGCATCATTTTATTGGCTACTCATTGTGCAGAAATGCCCATTTCAGACTCTTATATATTTAATAGCTGGATTATTATTATTGATGCGTTAATGTGTGCATTACTGTAATGTTAAAGGAGGATCATTTGTATTACATACTATTATATTTTGTATGAATAATCTAACATCTGCAAAGTAACTAGTAATTCAAGTTATCACGGTAATGTTGTGGAGTAAAAAGTATATTTGTATTAGTAATGTGTTGGAGCTGATGTTAGGAACTTAATATTTATTAATAACAATGCATCTTATTTAGATTTCTATCTCACTCTTTACACTTCTGTCCGCAGGCCATTGAGACGTGTGTTGCTGCTGCAGGTTTCAGCGTCGGAGAATTTGCTGCCCTGGTATTTTCTGGCGCCATGAACTATGCAGAAGGTAAACGTGTTTCTTTACTCGTGCATGACAAAGATGCTGCTCGGTTTAAAGTTAACGTGTCATATGTGTCCCGCGCCGTGTCTTCCAGCTCTGTATGCGGTGAAGGTTCGTGCAGAGGCCATGCAGAGAGCATCAGAGCTGGTTCCTAGTGGGATGCTGTCAGTCATCGGTAGACCTCAGGCCCAGTATAAACATGCGTGTGCGCAGGCTAAAGAGCACTGCAGTAGCCTGGGGGTCGAGGAGCCGGTGTGCTCCGTGGCCAACTATCTGTTCCCTGATGGCCGAGTCATCGCGGGGCACCAAAAGGTATGGAGCAGTTTTGATCCAAAGTACAGCTATGTACAACTGATGCTGAAATAATCTCATTCAGCGTCACTGTGTTGTCTTCTCAGGCTCTGGATTTCCTGCTGCAGAACTCGCGGCGTCTCCAGTTCGCGAGGACCAAACCTCTCCCGGTCAGCGGGGCGTTTCACACCGAGCTGATGCAGTCGGCTACTGAACCCCTCAGAGAGGTGCTCAGACAGGTGGAGGTCAGTCTAACTTTTTATTTTAAAGACACACCAGCCCGTTCATGGTGTTATGTATTACAGTAATATGATGATTTCTATGTTAATTGCTTATTTCTTCCATTTTGGGCTTTGGAAATGTAATAATAAACATGTAGTTAATAGCCACATCCTGCCCACAAGACACGCACATTAGCCGCCGCTCTTGGAAAGGTTACACACCGTGACTGATCGAGTGCTTCACGTCTAACTCGTGGATTTCTTTCCCGTTCAGGTGCGCCGGCCCGAGATCAACGTGTACTCCAACGTGGACGGCAAACGCTACATGAACGAGAGCCACGTGCGCCGGCAGCTGGTGAAGCAGCTGGTGTCGCCCGTGAAGTGGGAGCAAACTCTGCACGAGATCTACGAGAGGATGCAGGGGAAGAAGTTCCCTCACACCTACGAGGTCGGGCCGGGGAAGCAGCTCGGGGCCACACTTCAGAAGTGTAACCGGAAGGCCTTCATAACGTACACTCACGTGGAAGTCACCGCTTATGAAGACTGATAAAGCAGAAAAATGGGCCTCTGTGCTCATTTTAGTGTGGACATGACCAGCAAGACCTGTTAAACCTGCAAGCTCCTGTGGTTGCTTCTTATGGTCTTGTATTATGATTATGTAATTAAATGTTTTTTTTATCAATGAAACTACAAAATGTCATTATTTAGAAGTTTATTTGCATGAAAAAGAAACAGAAAGTCCAGCTCCCTTCATTTTTTTTTTATTAAGCCAGGCTGCATATGTAAAAATGTTGGCCTCTTAAACCAGTAAGAAACTAATCTGGATACAAAAGACTGCAGGCCAGCAACAGTCCAGTCATGGGAAACATGCTTTTTGACATTTAATACAACTGTGAACCAACTGCTACTGCTACAATACGCTGGCCAACTCCCTGGGGCAACACTGGAAAAACCCTTTTAAACAATTCCCACATGCCCCGACAAATTTAACAGTATTATTGTTTTTTAAATCTTATTTACGGTCGTATAGCGTCAAATTCAAAACACCTTTCAAATAGTATAAAAAGAGAAGTCAAAGTAAACGGCAGAAACAAACATTTAGCAATAATTGTCATTCATTTGCAAACATATTTTGGTCGAATATATAATGGCCTAAAAGACCTGCTCATGGCCCCTTTTTTAGGCTTTCCATTCCACCCATAGTGCACCGAAAATGGTCACTGCAGCCACCAGTGCCACAGTCACCAGTGCTCCTCTGGTCCAGCCAGTGCAGGTTACTGGTTTCAAACTGGACACCTGTGAGATGAAAGGAAGTCAAGTTATTCTTTTGATAATTTAGCAACAAAACAAAAGCGATGCATGTAAATTATATTTGTGTCTGAATTCTGAGTGCGATCAGACATTTTGTACTCCTATGAAGTGTGAGTGTTACCCAGGCTGCCCAGGCGTCCGCTCTGAGGATCCCCTGCCCAGGCGCAGCGCTCGCTATCCAGGCCTTCACCACAGCAGACAGGCCCTGGAAGCCCCATAACCGACTGTGGATATCTCTGGACGACAAGAAGTTACAATGTCTTAACAGCCAGTCACGTAAAAAGGTGAAGAGGTAGATTACTATTTTTTCCTGATTTCATACCGATATATGGTCCTTGTCAGTGCCTGAGCGGGTCTCAGCATGTGGAGAGGAGTTGGCAGCCAGTTTGGCGGTCTGCCGGTCCACTCCCGGTCCAGCTGATCTCCGATTACAGCCAACTGGTGCCCAAAGGCCCGTGCAGCTCTGTCATTTATCCTACACACACACACACACACAAAATTACAGTATAGTGTGTACATTTTGTGTTTTTTATATTTATTAAATGTAGAAACAAAACATCCCTCCACCAAAGACTCAAACTAAAGCCTTTTTATACATATTGTTTATTTCTGGTACTATGGATCCCACATGGTCTGTTGCCTGAAGCTGTTGTTGTCAGGACTAATGCAGGTGAAGGGCCGGTGCTGTACCTGAGGTTCACGTCAAACAGGGTGTCCATGTCCACGTCACCAGGTCCAGCCTGGGGGGACACGACACGACTCGGCTGTCTTGTTTGTTCCACCATGTTGTTTGCTGAGAGGAGAAACCGGTTTTATTCAAATAAGTCACATGAGCCCACATGAGAGAGAGAGAGAGAGAGAGAGAGAGATAGTTCCAGGCAGAGATAGATAGCAGCTCCATGGTTTGGAAGCGTTATCGCTGCTTGACTCCCAACGTTCATAAACAGGCTATGTAAACACGGGCTCCTGTGACCAGGATAGGCGGTGGCTGTGTTACCGGGGGGGGGGGGGGGGAGCCAGGTTGGTAAAACAGGCTCTCCCAGGTTTGAAGAGATGACATCACCTGTTCGATTAAGTCCATTTACTACTGTATACACCAACACAAGTGTGTTAAAGTTCTCCGTTGTGTCTCTAGAACTAGTGTATACACAAAACTCCATCTAATCTACCTTTTATTACTGGATTTATGACTTGTTATTCTCCCCAACTGTCAGGTGTGTTCCCTGATACACGCACCTGTCCTCAGACCAGTTCCTGGTGTACCTGCACTCATGACTTAATGCAAATGCGCCATTTCCATAACTCAAATCAACCAAACTGCCCTTATTAGCTCACCAAGACGAAATAAACCACCACTGGCTCCAAATAATGTACTCATGGACTTTATAGATTTATACTTTCTATAAAGTACAGAACAAAGTTTGTGTAAAAAGTATAATTACATGGATTTATGTTTATTGTGTTTATACCTATTTAAAGACAAGAACACCATCATAATATAGCCCATAAATGTGGGAACTGTACTAATATGATCATGGCTTAAGCTCCAAAACAATATCCAGAGGACAGTTTTCGAGTATAGCCTGTTGTTCTTCGCCATACTGTATTGTCATAACAAAGAGATGAAGTCATCCTTCACAACCAAAGCAAACAAAGGTCGTTTTGAAGATCATAGATTGCACATTAGCAGATATTAATTAATCCTAAAATGACTAACAACCTTTACAAAACAACAAGTATATAGTAGTATGTTGGAATAGTATTATGTTAGATATTAAACAGATATCTATGCTCCCGCTCAGACAGTAAAACAAGTACATGCACAATAAAAAAGTAAAATAGAAGTAAACCTACCTTCTGTGTAGATTAAAGTGGACGCCGCCCTGTAATACATACAAAGACATAATAATTGAAACGCTTTGTAAGTAATAAAATGAAGAAATATTGGTGTGGTTTGTCCCTGTACTTACAGCAGCGTCCTTTAATCTTGTTGCTCTCAGGTAACTGCCACAGATATGACTGGACACGCCTTTACATGCTGCGACCAAGAGGCTGCTACCAGCAGGGGCCGACAGGATCCCCATCAAACAGAAGATACAGCTTTGTTTTAGCAAAAGCCATTTACATTTCTGAGTTCTCCGTTTTTATTTTCTCTATCTGCTCGTACTAATAACATAATCTTTGTCTGCAAGGGAAATAAAAAAAATGTTCCCAACATCTTTCAGTGTGGAAAGTTGTTTTGCATCCCCAAACAATACTATATTCAATTTATTTCCAATACTGTCCCTGCCTTATGGTACAATTGTGTTGTTGCTATGTAACCTGTTGCATTTTGTGTGATATTCTCCTGTTCTGCATAGTTTTAATCATTTATTAATTGATTAATTAATTGGTATTTGGTGTTCTAACTTATGTAATATGTTGTGCTTATTACTTTACACTTATATATAATAATATATGTATATATAATGTTATGATAATACATACAAGATCGTGTCCCTTTGATTCAATCGTTTTTGTAGAAATGTTAAGTCACTAAATCTGTACAATGTTTTTGTAAACCTATTTGTTTTTATTCACAAATTATTTTTATGTCAAATTGGGTTGTAAATCAGAGGCACATATACAGATATTTAAAGATATAAGCCATTCTTCATTTATTTCTGCACTACTACTGTCTGACCAGACACTGCCACCTGATGGTACACTGACGTAACGACGTCCAGCAATGACATCACCGCGTCCTCCGTTGCTAGGTTATGCTTCCGGGAGGACCAAGCCCATGACGACGTCGTTTAACGCGCTCGAGACATTTCTTGCTTTAAGAAAAATCCTTTAAAAAAATTGCAATTACGTCGCAATTGAATTCATCGCGTGTGTATATGTCATCAATTTATCAACGACTTTTATTGTGAAGAGTAGTTTGACCGCGGTGGGCGTCTCATCACCGTTGTGCAGCTTTACGACGCTGGAGATCAATACATATAGTCAGCTTGCTTGCAATCAAACCGCCAACATAGATGCAGCTTATTTGATGTAAACCGGAGCGAACAATGATGCCGACAAAGCTGTCGCCGTGTTCCGCCAGCTAAACGACAGGCTGGTGAGATTGCATCACTGACTGGGTGATGTCCGCCCTGCAGCCTCTGCAGCAGTCCTGGGAGGAGGATCCAGCAGCCTGCTAACAGAGCCAGCCCCGGCTAGCTGATGCTGATGACTGGCTGTTTCTTGACATTGATTTGCAGGTAGGGCACTGGTGCACGGTAGCTGCATGCTCTCTTGAATCTGTTTGTTTCTATCTGCTTACCTGTTGTTGTTTTTGTGCTCCACCCTGGTGGGAGGCATCATGGCCGGTAAGGTGAAGTGGGTGACAGATATTGAGAAATCGGTGCTCATCAACAACTTTGAGAAGAGGGAATGGGTTCAAGTGACAGAAAATGACGACTGGAATTTCTACTGGTGAGTTCACACCTTATCCTCACTCCATGTGACTCCTTACTCCATCAACACTATCCTCTGCAAGCCCCATACACAGTATGCTGTGTGAGAAGTACTCATGTTCTTTGCCTATGAAGAAGTACCAACAACACAATGTACAACACAAGCAAAGGTCATGCATTTAAAATTTTGTAGGCAAAATATGAATGTAAAAACCAGTGACTAAAGCAGTCAAATGAATGTCGTGGAGTAAAAAGTACACATGCCTCTGAAATATAGTATAGTAGAAGTATTAAGTAGCATAAAATGGAGGTATTCTGGTAAAATACAAGTACATATACACGTATTTCTTGGCTCCAGACTCCTCAGATCACCATAATGCAGGTTTGTTTGTACCCACGTGTAGGATGAGCATCCAGACCATCAGGAATGTGTTCAGCGTGGACACCGGCTACCGCCTGTCAGATGACCAGATGGTTAACCACTTCCCCAACCACTACGAGCTGACCAGGAAGGACCTGATGATCAAGAACATCAAACGCTACCGCAAGGAGCTGGAGAAGGAAGGCAGTCCGCTGGCAGAGAAGGACGAGAACGGGAAATACAATTATCTAGGTGTCCATTAGAGGGATGATTGAAGAAATTCACACATTCTTTTCCCATACAAAGCAATATATATGTTTATGTATTTGTTTCTATGTTTCATGCAGATTTTGTCCCCGTGACGTTCATGCTCCCCGCCGATTATAATCTCTTTGTGGAGGAGTACCGCAAGAACCCGTCCAGCACCTGGATCATGAAGCCCTGCGGGAAGGCTCAGGGCAAAGGCATCTTCCTCATCAACAAACTGTCCCAGATCAAGAAGTGGTCCAGGGACAGCCGCACCTCCACGTGAGTTACCGTGAGGGTACTCTTTGCATAGAATTGCATGGTGCCGTACATTGTCTTTTAGTAAAAATAACCAAAAACAATTTTAAATGTAATTGCCCACGATGACCAGTATAATCCACTTCATCAGCATTTCATTCCCAGGTAAACGTCCAAATCTGTTCATGTTCGTCAGAGGTTTGTGATTTTAGCTTTTTGCGTCTCTGCCCTCAGGTTTGTAGCAGCGTCTAGTGGCAAGGAGGCCTACGTGATCTCCCTGTACATCGACAATCCTCTGCTGATAGGAGGGAAGAAGTTTGACCTGCGTCTCTACGTTCTGGTGACAACATATCGGCCTCTGAAATGCTACATGTAAGCCCTGAATATATAGGAAGTAGTTTTTACGTTGAATATTACCACCATTTAGAAGTAATGAATTATCATCTTCATGTAACAGAAGACAGATGGTTTGGGCTGTTGGTAGAATAAAACAAGCTATTTGAACACCTTTGGCTCTGGTGAAATGTAACAGGCATTTCCCACTATTTTCTGATACGTTATAATCGATTAATAGAGAAAATAGCAGGCGGCTTAATCACTAATGACAATAATCGCTTGTGGTTTGATCCTCAGGTACAAGCTCGGCTTCTGTAGGTTCTGCACAGTCAAGTACACGCCCAGCACCAGTGAGCTGGACAACATGTTTGTTCACCTCACCAATGTGGCCATCCAAAGACATGGGGTAAGTCTGTATCTGGTGACTGATCCATAACATTCCTCTCAAAGCTAACCTGTGCATCTTTTTGCAACAAAACTCAATGCAAACTCCCCCAAAACTGCGAAAAATGTAGTTTGACTTTGTACCTTTTACCGCAGGATGACTACAACCACGTCCATGGAGGCAAGTGGACGGTCAGTAACCTCCGGTTGTACCTAGAGAGCACCAGAGGGAAGGAGGTGACCAGCCGACTGTTCGACCAGATCCACTGGATCGTGGTGCAGTCACTGAAGGCCGTGGCTGTAAGTAGACATGAAGACTTTTTTACTTCAAAATTTCATTTTCCAAAATATGTCACAATTACTACATGCTAACTGACATTGCAACATTATAAGGATTTTAGGAAGTTTGTCCTAATTATGACACCTATAATAAACTTAGTGCCTGTAGTGGAAATACTAGACACCCTTAGATTGCAGGTTCAAATCCGGCTCCAAGGAGTGATTTTTAACTGTAAAATGTCCTCTAGCACGTGAAACAAGGAAGTAGGAATAAAAGGAACTGAGGTGGATAGTGAATTCACTCTAATGTGAAAAAAAAGTGAATTCTTCATACTTTTTATTTACTGTTTATTACTAACTCATAATATATGTATACTGTGAAAACAGATCTTTTTACTCCCAATACATTGATATTTAGGCTGATCATTGTTCCCGACTTGACTACATTTCAGAGGAGTTCATGTTTTGATATAATTTGTTACGTTAAATCAATATGTTGTGAACAGCTGGTGAATACAGTCAGTAGAGATTATGACTCCTCGTCTCCCTTTGATAGCACAGCTGGAAGATCTGGTTCGAATTCGTCTGAAAACAGTAGTTTATTAGTATTTCAACCCACAGTGTACCCATGGAAAAAGGGCCATGGGTACTTTGTGGGTGGTTCAAAACCCACTGCTCCACACATGTCGCAGACTCCCGTCATTGTGTTAATACTTTGTTCCTGTTGGGTCTTTTTTTTTTAGCGTTCAGTAATGTGGGCTCGCACTTTTAAACACACACCTGTACAAACCACCTCCATGTGGGGATTTCTTTTTGTTTTGAGCGCACTCAACTCAATGCACACTTCCCTTTCTTAATAAATGGTCTGACTCATTTCCCCTCTCCGGCCTCGACACACAGGTTACTTTGTGCGTCCTCTGGTATATTTTTACTCCATTCGCTCACACCGTTTCCTGCAGAATCATTCTCTGTTTCACATCTATTGTGAAATAAAAAAATCCCCAACAATGAGCAACAGTGTAGGTAGATTCCTCTTCCTAATTCAGCCTCCCTGTTTTCTCTCTCCCAGCCTGTGATGAACAATGACAAGCACTGTTTTGAGTGTTACGGTTATGACATCATCATTGATGACAAGCTCAAGCCGTGGCTTATTGAGGTGAGTAATCTAACAGGAGGAGTTATTACACGCATGCACACCTACAACTCCCATAAAATGGTTTGAATTTACTAAAAGTTAACCTCTGCTGTTTCAGAACATCTTGTTTTTATTCGCCTTGTTCCTATGGCGTACTTTGCCAAACCCAAAAACACTTAACATGCTTACACACTGACTCCACGTTCTTTTTCCTTCAGTGTTAAGCAACTTTAAATGCCCCTGAGGTTGATCTCTGTGTGTCTGTGTTTGAACGTGTGCCTCTCAGTATTCAAATGTGTGCTGAAGGTGTGTCTTTAACCCATTCAGTGCATTGTTGTTTTCAAACTGAGTCTGCACCAAGTAATACAGGCTATTTGCTGGCTTGTCTTTAGCTTAAAATAGGATGCCTCTGTTTTAACATTTTAAATATTGTGCTTGTCGTGTGGCTGTCGTATTTTACTGCACTCACTGTGACCGACGTGCAATGAGCTGGGTTTCCAGGTTAGGCCTGAACTATTTCTGGTAACAGAAACCAACCTGATCTATTTCAGGCGACATGAAGTTGACTCTTTTAGTGAGGGACTGAAAAAATATGTGCCACATTCTGCAAGGAATACTAGACTTTGTTCAATATTCCTGCAAGTATGTATGCAAGCAGCCAACTGTCATTAACAGGCAATGCAAAACAAAAAGGGAGAAGCTTACTTAAGGGATTAAGTGTGTGTGTGTGGATATCAAAGTTGCTGTGTCATCTCTTGCCGCTCCTTCTTCTTCTTTGAATGTGTGTTAATGAGCTCAGCTGTAAAAGTCTCCGTCTTCGTCTGTGTCCCTCTCAGGTCAATGCCTCGCCCTCGCTGACCTCCAGCACAGCCAACGACCGCATCCTGAAGTACAACCTCATCAACGACACCCTCAACATCGTCACGCCCAACGGGGACATCCCGGACTGCCGCTGGAATCGCAGTCCGCCCCGAGAGGCCCTGGGCAACTATCAAGTCCTGTGAGTGATGTTAAAATCTATTCAGACAAACTCAACGGCCTGACTGCAGCGTAAACACGAGACATCCTTAGGTCGCAGGTTCAAATCCGGATCCAAGGAGTGGCTTTTGACTGTGCGTTGTGGAATATACTGTTCTACAGCATTTGTAATAAGTTCATATTTCACTGATGAGGTTTGTGATGCAGTATGGTAGGAAAGTGAGTAACTCAGGATAAAGTGTGGTTAGACTATGACAACGTAATAGGGCTATTAAAGTTTAAAAAAAGATCATAAAGTTGGGGAGGGGCTAATATTCTGAAAAAAAAACTTGGAGATTATCAAGTCCTAAATATATAAATACTTATAGATATTTAAAAATCTATATTGGAAAAAAGTCCAGTCAGATTTTGTTGGCTGTCAACTCTGTGCCCTTCGATAGCTCAGTTGGTAGAGCGGAGGACTGTAGTGGGGATAACAGGGATCCTTAGGTCGCTGGTTCAAATCCGGCTCGAAGGAGTGACTTTTAAATTTGTAGCTGGTAGTGCAACAAAATGCACTTGATACTGCTCTTTCTGTAAACATATACCTGCACAGCAACAGTAGATTTGAGGAGGAAATGTATACTGTGAAAATGTGCTGTAGCCAATACGTTGACCATGTTGAACTGGTGATCATACTTTATGGTAGTCTCCGACTTAAGTACATTTCAAAGGAGTGGCTTTTATTCAACAGAGTTCATGTGTTATTATATGTGAGGTTACAACAACAGGTGATGAACAGATGGTAAAGACAGTAAAGATAGCAGGTGCCCCATTCTGAACACTATGTGTGCTTTGGCACCTTGTTTAAATATGATTTCTATGTAAAAACAACCAGAGGGAGGAAATGACTACGTTACTCTCCGCCTCGACTGACTCTGACTCCCTTCTCTAAACTACACCAGTTTGTTAATGATTAATTGTGAACAGTTAACAGGAATGCATATTGCTACTGTTGCATTTGCCAACAGAGCGGAGGACGGTCGTGGATGTACCAGAAGGAATACCCTTTAGTAAAAGTATATTTTTGGCACAGATTTTCCTGATATGAAACCCATTGAATAAATGTTTACTGTGTAAACAAGGTGCTAAAGCACACACTACCTTCACTGTTGTGTTCATAATGGATGACCTACTGTTGGACGACGACTCTCACGTCGTGTTGATTCTTGAGACTGAAGTATCACTCGATACTCCATGGACATCCAGTTCATTGTCATAGAAAGACACTCATATTGTATGTACCTGCTGGTCATCAGCTTGTAACATGACAAATTTTGTCATAAACATTAAGGTTATGCTCCTAAAACCTGCTCATTGTAACTATTCTAGAATGAACAGAGTACCTATATTAATAACTGAATTAGTGTTCACATTATGTTGAGTAGGAATAGTGCTAAACAATATAGATCATAGGTTTAAACACTTAAAAGTCACTCCTTCGAGCCGGATTTGAACCAGCGACCTAAGGATATCTTGCATAGACACTACAGTCCTCCGCTCTACCAACTGAGCTATCGAAGGGTTGAAAGTCACTCATTGTAATGTGGGTTTAGCAGGGTGGTATTGTTTGAGTTAAGCCCCTTGTTTGCATAATCTATAGTCCATGTGAAGGCAAAGAGCAGGGCCAACAGGAGGTCCCTCACGCATATATTCCTCCGTCTCTGATTCCCTCTGTGTGTCAGCAGGTATGACGAGGAGCAAGCGCAGAGCGAGAATGCCGAGCGTGACCTGCGGAGCCGCTCTGGTCAGTCCCTGGGGTCAAAGGGCACCAAGGGGAGTGCAGGCGTTCGACCCGCTGCCGCCACCTGGAAGTGAGGTGACACTGCGGACTCCTAATGACTTCCTGTACATCATGACAGGGTCCAACAGTGGGGTACGGGGGATTAAAAAAGAAAAAAGAAAAAAGTCTGTTCCCTGTCTCCACATTTCACTGACTGAGTTCACAGGGGGTGGCAACTCTGCTGCTGGAGGGGAGGAAAATCAACAATGTGGTCATATTTGGGGAGTTTAAAGGCCGGAGTTTGTCTCTGTTTGTATGAATGAGTAACTAAAAATGTAGACATTGTGTCGGTGGTGTCAATAACTCAACAGCAGTTCCCACCCACAGCCGAAGCTCCCTAAGAAGATGAGGAAAAAAAACTGAAAACCAATGGATGACACCTTGGGAGAGAACATTCTAACAGAAAGATCCCTGTCCTTGGATGGCTAGGGCGGCCAAAATGGCAACTACACAAATGAAAAGAAAGTTGTATGTTGTATACATCAATAGGATTTAAAATCCACCGTGATCGAGAAGGATTGCAACGACCTGAACTATGCATGATTACCGAGTCCTCACACTCTGACTAGACTGACCACACAGGTGCTATAAAGAAGGAGCTCTGTGAGACGAAAAAAGAAGACAGAGGAACAAGAGATCTCACTAATACAAGATATAATATACTGACAGGCAGAATTTACAGTACTAAATGTGTATAGACCGCAAAATAGAATTGAATCATGTTTTTTTATATGTTTATTATCAATATGCATATGCAGGGGGGTTCATTATGATTGATTGTATTCAGTGCTGAACCCCATTGTCCCTCATTACTTTGCTTGAATAAATAATAGATATGTTGCATTTTGAGTTGGACCGCTGACGCCATATCTGCTGCTCATCTAGAATCTTAAATACTAACATGTGTTGGGAATGTTGGGAACATTGTTAGCTGTCAACCGAAATATTGAAACACCGATGATGAGTTGATCTATTTTGACACACTGAAGGTATTTCAGTTTTTTGCAGTATAGTCATTTTATAGTATTTTTAAACAAAGTGACAATGTGTCACCAGATAAACTTAGCTTTTAGAGCCATTTGGAAATAATGTATTACTTCAGTAATGATTCGGGTGATTTTAAAGAAAAGAGAAGGGCAGTGTGCTCACCCATCAATCAAGGCGTAAGTCTATAATTAAGATTATCATGAAAATCACTCTGTTTACTCTAAAACAAGGGGCGTCTTTTGTCAATAGATGAAAGAAAGGTGGTGAAAGGTTTCCAGAGTAAACAAGCAGATTGTGATTCAATCAAGTTCTTGCTGTTGCTTGCAGTAAAGTCTCTGCGTGGCACCGCTCCTTGAAAGTTTGACACTCCTGATCTGTATAAGTCGTTGTTGATTTATACACATTTATTGAGAGATTAATCAAACTCTGAGGTGTGTCGAATAAGGAACAGGGTTGACATGAGAATAGGTTCCCACCTGATGGTTTTCGCTTCTTTATTGTGGTTATAGACTGTGCAGCGTTTGTTGTGTTCATGACATGAAGCCTTTCTGTTTTGGGCTTCTCTTTATGAGAAGTGCATCAATGCCTTTAAGTTTGTGTCGACCTTTTAAATAAAATATCTATATTGGTGCTGCCTTGACAATAAATAAATGCTCATTTTAGAGTGAGTGAATGTGTTTTTGTGGTTTCAGTGAGCTGGTCCTTTACATTTTTATAGAAATGTGTTATCTAAAGTATTTTTAAAGTGTCTACAATCCAGTTAAGAGAAAGATTTGATCTAACAGCTCTCATCTAACTTCTCACAAATCAAAAATAGCAACGTAGATATAATGTTATATATCTCTATACAGATATATTATTAGCCTACATGGGGAAACAAGCTATCCTACAGCTCTACTTTAGTTTGCAGCTTGACATGCCCTAGAAGCCTCTCTAGGGCCCCTGGAGGGCCCTAGACAGACCTCATAGCGGGAACCAGTGCCCAGGGTGCCTCATGATAAAGTCACCAGAACAACTTTTTTAAGGGATGTGACGTCAGACAGCCGCGCCTCTCCCTAGTTTGCATGATGAAGCTAGCGAGTCTTACTATTGCAAGGGCGGATGTTAGGTGAATGAAAATAAAGGTAGGTGTTTGGCCCTCGCTGTGACACTGTGGTGCCTCAATTGATAATACAAATGTAACCTAATTATGTTGTTGGCAATGAATATGATTTTATATTTAGGCTACATAAAATATATTTGTCATTTCATCTCGAAGTATAGAATACTCTCACTCGACATTTACTTGTTTACTTTTCACCCTTTCACTGCTAGTCTTATTTTGAAAAGGTGGGCCGGATGCTCCGTGCCGTGCTGTGGCTAAGTGACGGTGGTGTCAGTCAGTCGGTCGATGGTGCTGCCGCTGCGGAGCAGAAAAACGGGCGAAAAGATTTGGGGAATTGACACCACCAAGAGAATTTAACTCTTCACTTAAACACGACCCGTCAACGGGAATAAACCGGTGCCAGGTGAGCTTAAACAAATACTTTGTACGTGTTATCGGTTAACTTTTTAGCCAAGGAGGTTTGTGGGTAATTCGCCAACATTTGAGCTGACGTCAGGGGGCTAACTTTAAAGTTAAGGAGGATGGCACTGTGGTCAAAGTTTTACACGATTTAAGTTAGTAAAATACATGACAATAGAGGTAATTCAGTGACGTATGTTGTGTATTAGGATATAAGATACAAGTTAAACTAGTTCGCCATTGACTCTCTGTATCAGAGAGACTAACGTTAGTGTTTCATTGCCTGGAGTGATGAAGGGCGGGGCAGGGTTTCGCAAATAAAGATAACCTCCTGGTCGATGTCATATATCATCCTGCATGCTATGCCTACAATATTACATACTTTTATATTATTTCCTATGGAGAGAGTCCAGCCAGTGGGTTTTGCATTGCGCAGTGCCAACTTGCTGCCAAGTTCAGTCCTGACTCCTGATACTTCTGCACATTTCACCCAAGTTACATGTGCAGAAGTATATGTTAGGTTTCTCATTGGAGTGGCTGCAATGCTGGGATCATTTTACAGAAGTCAACACGAGGTTATTAATCACTTGGAGCAGGAAGGAGGGAGCCTGGCCTATTTTCTGTGTGTGACAGTCAATACTCATGACATTGTAATGAATCAGTGGAAGTTGACAGTCATGCAGCTGAGTATTTAGACGTGCCTAGTGACTGCAAGCTTTTATATGTGGTTTGTGTTTGTTGGGGGAGTATTGTTGTCAGGGTGAAGCAGTAGTGAAAGCTCTGTGGTTCCCCTTTTTTTGTCTGGGGGGCCATGCATGTGAACTGATCGCTCTGCTCTGTCACAGAACCAAGCTAAACTTAGACTGGGTATCCCAATTTAGGCTGAAGGCTCTGCTCTTCCATTTCCAGGGAATCTTTGTTGGTGTATTCTCCACGATCAGACTCGCACACAAAGCAGCTAAAAGGATATGAGCCATTGTCCAGCAGAATTGAGTCATGTAATTCATGTAGCCGTAGTCGTATGAGCGAACATCAACTACATGCGCCATAGCTGGACTCAAAGAAAGCAGAAAAACAGGGGTAGAGAGAATTGCTGTATGTGCACAGATACAGTATAGAAGAAGACACCATAATAGGTCACAGGGCTACCAGATGACTCTTGTTTATGGCACTTTCCTGAAAGGTCTGCAGCTTCAAATGCATCACATGAGACTCTGCGTGCAGGACCGGGGCTTCCACAGGAAAAAGGGCACAATTTGCCCGTCGGTGACGTCAGGATCTCCCCTTCCCTGTCATGTAATAATTTCCCTCTATTATGTTCCTCTTTATGCCGCTGGCCTGTCCATTGGAAAATGCTTGAAAGTGTGGAACAAATGCCATTGTTTTTCCACCTGACCGTGGAGCAAAGGGGTTTTTGATGAGGCTACAGTGGACCTGGTGTTGATGGACCAACGGTGATCTCTATAAAAGCTGGAGTGAGTTATCGAGAGGTTTGAAAGGCCATGCTGCTGTCGGATCAGCAGTCCTGTGCAGCTGTTGAGCTCACACGAGGAAGGAGGGCAGAGGTGAATGACTGACGGGGAAAGAAAATCAAGGTTGTGACCTGCGTCTGCCATGGAAACTTTTGACCTCCAAGATTGTGTGCAACCAGAGAGAAAGAAGCAAAGGAATGGTTGTATTTTTCTCTCTCTCTCACAGCCCAGTCGGGATTTAGCAATGTCCTGCTGGGAAAGTGCAATATTGAAGGGATAGATCGGCTCAGCTGCACTAACCCTCCCTGTGAGATATTGCAGTTGCTTTATGCAACAAAGGAAGGAAATGGAAACTAACACAAAAAAAATATCACCCCTGCTTGGATAAGCAAGTTTCATGCGATTAAGACATTGAAAAAGTAGAGCGCTACAGTATTTTTAAAGCATGCTTGTTATGTAATCGCACCCTCAATCCCCATGGTTAGCTCTTGTACTCATGATTGTGAGTTGAGTGTTGCTGTGTCTTCTTTTATCTTTCTTTAATTTTGAGTAACGGTTGGTAAGTCATTGTAAACCGAACATCTTTGGGTTTTGAGGACTGTTGGTTTTACGTGGGCACGCAGACATTTCACACTGACATTTCGGACGGTCGAAATGATTTTTCAGGATGGAAGCGTTTAAATTGAACTTGTGCATTCTCCTTTAGACAGAACCTGTGAGCGGTGTTTGTTCTTGTTTACACTAACAATCATGCGGACGAGGCTGAACCTCTGCATAAGGCCACTCACCGTGCACACGTTTCCCCTCTCCAGCAGGTACTGATTAGGAGGCCGGCCAGAGTGAGGCGGAACGAACTGTTGAGATTGTGTGACATTATTCTGATGTCCTTGCTATATTCTGCTGATAAGCGTTTGTTCTGAAGTGACTTGCCTCTATCACTACTGTTTAAATAACACGACCCCCCCCCACATCTTTATGAGTCAAATGTGCTCAAAATAACAAAAATTATATAAAATGTGTGTGTAGACTGTGATGAAATACCTCTCAGGTTGATGTCTCTGATTATATTTCCCACTCACTAGACAAACTGCAGGGCAGGTATGCATGTGCCTGTCAGTTGTCTCTGCTGTTGTTTCCTGCTCCTCAGCCATGACACCAGAGCACTCTGGGAAACATAAACACGGGGTGAATAGACACAGTCTAGTCTGCTGGTGGTTTGTGTGGGAAGAACCTGCTCTTGCACACACACAATGGTCTAATATGCCCCGCCGTCTTTCCGACATTGTGCACGTTCGGTTGCGTCTTCTTCACCCATCCTCCGATGTTCCCTTTCCCGGTGGCGGTGGTAGAAGGTCATCAGCCTCTCATGTCGATGTCTAACAGCATAGCACAGGAAGCTTTGATGTGCTTTTAATAACACACACGGCCATCTGTGGCCTCAGCTGGGCACATTCAGCTGTCGCTCTGAATCACCGCTTGCAAATGAACAAACTACGGCTATTTGTGAACCTTACTTCTACTTTTAAAATACTTTAAAGTCCACCTCATCTGTGGCAAAATTTGGATGCAAATTTGTGAAATGATTTGTGAGCCGGTTCAGACGTGGCAGCACTGAGGAATGCATTCGTTTCACTTCTATCTTAAGGCTGCGACCACATTCCAGCATGCTTGGTACTTTTACTTATCAGACTCCAGTGAGTATCACTGTTGTGTTTGATTACGTAATCACTAAGCCTGTAATCTAAGAAGCCCTGTTCAAGTCTCTGCAGCCTTGATGAAATCATGCATTTATCAGCAAGACAGTCGTCTCGTGTGCTTGTCACTTTGAATTTCTGATTACAAAAAACCCAATGTCAGATGGAAAGTTGTCCATCTGACATTCTCTACCAAACGTCCTCGTTCCCATGTGTGTCTTTGCTTGTGCATAGTAGCACTCGGTGTTCTCCTGTCGAGGGGCAGATTAAGTGGACTTCAGACCTGGCTTTAGTCAACAGCATTGTTTACAGTTGTGGGTCAAGCCGCATTCAATTGTTTAACACATTCCCCGCGTCCTGCAGAGCCGAGGGTGACCAGATGGCTGTTCCTGTTTGCTGTTGATTACATCAGGCCTGCGAAATAGCTTCTGTGATAAAAGGAATTCCAAATCCAAAGATCTTTGGGCTATGGAAAGTCATTTTCCATATGTATCTATATGCGTGTCCTTATGTTTTAACTGTACATTCCGCTGGTAGAGCCACTTGATTTAATAGAAACGTGTAGATCTCAGGACTACGAAACACGTGGAGGTTTGTGCTCAGCAGCGTTCGACGCCATGTTTAGAGCAGATATTTGTGTTCCTCTCTTGTGCTGCAGCAATGATTGGTGAATGAAGAATGTGGACAGCTGGTGGGGGGAAATGCCAAAGGGACGAGATGACAAGACTGGGCTGGGTCGTGTGTGATGCTGAGAATTAGGCTCCCGTGTTTTTTTTTTTATTCGTGCATTAATATTGTTATTAATGCTTGTGAGGGTTCTGAAGCAACACAAAACTCTGGACTCACAGTTTCAGTTTTTTATGTTTGTGTAGCCAAAGTTATCCGATTCAATTCACCAGTTATCAAAGTAGCTGCAGATCAATTTTCGGATAATTCACTTAATGTTACAGCTGTTATTATACAGGGAGCCTAATAGAATAGTTTGAGTTTGTGTGTGTGTTTGAGCGACGCATTTGTTTGTTAAAATAAGTGTGTGTGTGTGTGTGGCTGTGTGTTTGACTGACCTGATTGCAAACCACAAACACAGTTAAAGGGAGGATTGTTCCCAAGCTAGCAGTGACCACAATACTGCCCTCTGTCCAAGTCCTACCCTGGAGGGTACGGGCCACTGACCATTGGCCAACACACGCACACACACACCATCGTCGTCTCGCTCAGCTGATAAAGGCCTTGTGTGTTCACACTCGGCACTAAAATGCATCTTGTGTGATCCGATCACAAGAGGACAGCTCCACATTAGAGATGAGCATTTATCAGATGTCATTGATGATTGAATTAGTATCAGACTAGTCCTGAATCCATCATTTAGTCTGTTCATTGTGTAAAAGAATGACAGATGAGCATCACTGATGAATTCAAATGTATTTCCCTCTTAATAGTGATCGCAATTTCCTCAGAGGTGCAGTTAAATGTGAGCTGGAAAGTAAAATCCGATCTCGAGTGCTCACTTGAGATGCATTTTAGACGAGTTGTGATGCTAGGAATCCACTGCAGTCGCTCTCAGCTGTGCGTGACCACAATCTTTGTGTGTGTGTGTATATCTATATATGTATATATAGATATCTATAGATAGATATATATATCTATATCTCTCTCTCTCTCTACGAGATAGTAGATCTGAACACGGCCAGTCAGGCTGTAGAGGAGAAGCTCCAGGCTGACGGAGGAGAGGAAGAGGACGGAGGGGATGAATAAAGGGAGCCTGTTGAGTTTTGAAGTGATGGCTGTGAGGAGAGTAACACAGGAGTGTCTGTGGTACCCGTCCGAAGGAAACGGAAGCTGCCCACTGTGTGCTTCTTCACACTTTCTTTAGCTCAGACTCTGTGCTGCCAGCAACCACTGTGGTTCAGTTGGTCGTGTGTTGAGGGTTGTGAGGTTATAGAAATGGATGAAAAAAGAAACCACCTGCTGCTTAGATTATCAAACCAGATCACACACTTCAACTTCCCCTTCCATTTCTTTCTGTCTTACTCCTCTGAACTATTTATTTTCTTGGGCACCGTATTATTCACCCTCTTATCAATGTCTGAGGAATGTTGCTGTGACTGAATGACATTGTTTAACGTGATTAAAGCATATCTTTCCCTTCCTCTTCGCTGCGTTTGTTTAATAACTCAACGGTCTCTGATATTGGCTCACTCCATGCTATATTTGAGAAGAGGCTGTTTTAATCACATCCACTGACACCTGTCTGTTCTCCGTGTGTTTTTCCAGGCCCCACACTCTGAGTGTTACTGAGGGCAGCAGCGATGTCGGGCTCCTACGATGGCTCCATGATCGATGTCTCCAGCGATAGCTTCTGGGAGGTGAGACGCATGAATTCCTTCACACCACCTGCCCCTAGACCCAGGGTCATCATTCTTCTGTCGTGTGTTGAGATGACGTTCACATCTGATGGACTTGGAATAAATCTAGTGATGTATCACAACTTGACCGCAACACTGCACTGTAACGCTGCTCTAAATGTGTTCAGTGTTTTCTAAATAAATAGATGTAGTGCTAGCCGTAGCTAACATTTTCTAGCTCCTTTTCAACTCTCTCTGTTGCTGGTTTTCAGGTTGGTAACTACAAACGATCGGTGAAGCGGGTCGATGATGGCAATCGGCTCTGTAATGATCTGATGAGCTGTCTTCATGAGCGGGCGCGTATTGAGAAGTCTTACGCACAGCAGCTGACAGAATGGGGAAAGCGCTGGCGGCAACTCATAGAAAAAGGTATTTTTCTAAAACGGATGTATTTTCCCATAATTCCTGAAGGCATGACTGTCACAGACCCTGACTGGTAGATATCTCTTTTCCTTCAGGCCCTCAGTATGGCACGTTGGAGGTGGCGTGGTCTGCCCTGTGCACGGAGGCGGAGAAGGTGAGCGAGCTCCACATGGAGGTGAAATCGGCACTGATGGGCGAAGACTACGAGAAGCTGAAGAACTGGCAGAGGGACTCCTACCACAAACAGATGATCGGAGGCTACAAAGAGACCAAAGAGGCTGATGACGGCTTCCGCAAGGCTCAGAAACCCTGGGCAAAGAAACTCAAAGAGGTGTGGCTCACTGGATACCAAAATAGTATGATGTGTATGCAGTATAATGTTTTAATCTATAAACAGCCAAGCAGCTACCACAAGCAAGTCATTTTCAAGTCACTGATTACAGCCATGACAATCAATTTTACCCTTCAGTTCACATGATTACATATTACTGACTCGCTAGCTGTTGTTTTGCCTCCGTGACTACCTGCTTGCTAAACAGAGCCGAACCACAGACGCAACCTCTTGATATTGAACAAGAAGCTATTGCCAAACGTCAGCCATCGTGTGCTAACTGTATCCTGTAGTTCTCTGACTGCCAGTAGAAGAGAAGGAAACACTGAGGCACTACAGGGAGGCTTCTTAGTTCAAAATCAGGTCAATGTATTTCCTACTACTGCTTTCATTTTAGAAACCTGTTTACTCGGCATTCCTTTCTGTTTCTGTGCACGAATATAAGAACGTGCACATCCAAGTATTTGTATGCTCAAAGTCACGAAATGTTTCGCAACCTCCAGCTTCCTTGCCCCCCATTTCCTGTGTGCGTGATGTCAGCAGTGGGTGGCGACATCCTGGCCTTGTCATTGAGCGGCGACAGAACAATGCAGTTTTGTAGCCCGAGTGGTTTATTGATCGACCAGACAGACGGGGACAAGTGGGTAGAGGGCAGAGAGGAAATTAGGCTAATTAACTGGTCTAGAGAGAGAGCAGCTGACGGGGGCAGTATGTCAATAATAGACACATACAGTCTAAACGGGATACAGTATTTAACTCTTAGTCCTCATGGGTTTTATTGGATTGACACACAACCGCCCGCTATATCAAATTAGGGAGGCTGCTCTCCTCTACTTATGACCTCATGGTTCGGTCACGTGACTGCTCTGGCCTCGGGCCCAATTACACCGGGCACAGCTCGAGACACTCTTCAGATAAAACCACAAGGGATGAGTTTGCATCCATAATTCATATCTGTTCGGAGTTTAAATATAAACAAAGTGATAGAGTAGATGGATGCGTCACATATCTCACTTATCAGGCGCCAGTGTTTCCATGCTGCCTCCCTCACGTGAGTTGGTAGGAGTTGGTTCACATTTGGTCTGCTCTGAGTCACCTTAAAAGTCTGCTGCTGTTGCCTGTATTTTAATTGATCCTTTGAATCTACAGATGGAGACAATGAAGAAGTCTTACCACTCTGCCTGTAAAGAAGAGAAGCTGGCAGCCAGCAGGGAGACCAACAGCAAACTGGAGAGCAACAACAACCCCGAAGCCCAAAAGAAGCTCCAGGAGAAGCTGGAGAAGTGTCAGCAGGAGGGCCAGAAGGTAGGGCTACCTTTGGAAATAGACCAGGTCGAGTGTCAAGATCGTGTTTTTATTGTGTCCGAATTGTCACCTCATTCCTCCTTTTCTCCCAGACTAAAGAACGCTATCAGAAATCCCTGGAGGAACTCGACAAGTTGACCCCTCAGTATATGGAGAACATGGAGCAGGTGTTTGAGCAGTGGCAGCAGTTTGAAGACACACGAATCTGCTTCTTCAGAGAGCTGCTGCTGGAGGTCAAACAGCACCTGGATCTCTCAACCAATCACAGGTCGGACACCAATCATTTAATGTCTGAATACTTAAATGTAGCAGCTCATGAACAAAGCTGTGAGAGACGCTTCTCACCTAGAAATATAATGTACAACATTGTCTCCATAGATTCCAGACGATCTACCAGACGCTGGAAGACACGGTCTCTGCTACTGATGCTGAAGATGACCTGAAATGGTTCCGGTCCAATCACGGCCCCGGCATGCCAATGAACTGGCCCCAGTTTGAGGTATTACAGCCTGGATTCATACTAATAAAAGAGCAGAAGATGGAGGAGAACTGTCCAGAGTAATAGGCTTTTTACATTATTTAGTGAGATAAATAATTACAGAAGAATTAGTTACAGTCCTTGCATACCTTGAAATGCTAGTCTTAAAGACTGGTGCTCTCCCAGGCCTAACTGTAGGAACCACCAGTAAAGAAAGAGGAGGAAATGGACTCGTACTGCTGAAAATACATCATGGGCAGTATTGCAATAGATCTTTACAATGTTACACGTAGCCCAAGCCGGAGTTAATGCCCAGTGTCATTTTTGTCATTGACGTATGCTGTTTGGCAGCAGGGGTGGAAGTAAAACTTTCTGAGGAATTTGCTTTAAGGCATCTTCCCAACAGGATGTGAAATAAGAAAAAGAGGACGCGAAAGCAAAGAAAGCTTAATGTGCTTGCAATGCTACAATTTACAGTTCTTTTGAGTGCTGTTGAAGGCATGGCTGTTAGGACGGGGCACTTTGTTCCACTTCCATCATCACCAGGCTGTTTGTCTTTCTGAGTAAAGCTTGGTTTTAGAAGGTCTTTTCTGTGACACGATACACACACACACACACACACACACGCACAACAAAAAAATGAGGCTCCAGCTTGGTAGATATCCAAATATTCTGCAAGTCACTGGCTCTTTAGTTCATGTTGTTTGTTAGAGAAGCAATCCCTAGAGTAATTAGCTGTTCCAAGTCATTTCTACGTTCACAAACTAATGTTTCTGCACTTTCAGTTTATGCCGCACAGCTTTAGGCTTTGACTGTGTGGTCCACTTTAACCCTTTTCCACACCTACTTCCCTTTCCTCATGTCTGACAGAATTTGGACTGGTCCCATCCTCGCTCCTTTAGAAGAAGGTCCATTTTAGTGAGTTCTGCATGGGAGGGCTGTTCTTTTTCACAACAGCCAAGGGGGGGGGGATCCTTTTTTTTCCAATAACATGCTCTCTCCTTACTCCTTCTATCTCTGTGTGTGGTTGAGGTGGTTCGTGTCAAGTTTCAAAGGATATTAAGACACATGTGCACTTGGTACATGCAGACACCACAGCATTGAAGTATGTGGACATATCCTCCTCTGTTCCCTTTACATACCCTTTCCTGGATATCTGAACTTCTAGAATGACTCTTTACCACTAATACCACTGCTCAGACTCTCTGTTCTTTCTAACCCTTGAACGCTGACCCGTCTGTGGCCCTTCCAGTCTTCCTTCTGTCCATGTGAACCCTGCAGTACGTCACCATGATGCCACCATGGCTCAGCAATGTCTCAGGGAACATGAGCCAGACGGGAAGACCTGATGTACCAGAGGGTCAGACAGGGACTAGAAATGAAACCAGTCCGTTTGTGGGCCAAAAAAATAAAATATATGTGTATAAAAACTTTCTTTTCTATAACTGTGTTGCTGTTATGGTCTCTTTTGCTCCACTCTCGCTGGTTAGCCTCTGGTGGAGGGGAGACTCCTCGGTGCTGTGTTTCGTTCAACAGGTGATGGATTCTGTACTTGGTTGTGTGTCTCATCTTATCAGGCCTACACTGTGCTGTATAAACACTCATCATGCATGTACAGTTTCCCAGGTCTGTGTCACGGCCTGTGAAATGTTTCACAGATCTCTGGACTGTTGAAGTGTGTATGTGTATAGTGCCGTGTACATTCCTGTGACTTCATCTCCCACTTTTTCTAGCTGTGAAGGCATGTTTTCAACCAAACAGTAATACTTAGACTCTAATGTGTGTGTGTGTGTGTGTGTGTGTGTGTGTGTGTGTGTGTGTCTACCAGGACTGGTCCATAGACCTGAACCGAACCCTCAGCAGACGAGAAAAGAAAAAGCCATCAGAGGGCGTCACACTGACCGGCATCAGTTCAACTGGGTCAGACCAGCATGTCCAGCCTGCCAAGACCATCAGCAGGTAGATATCTGATCAGATATTTCTGTCTCTAACACACACACACGGTTAACTGAGCAAGTGTTCATAACGTACACACGCACACAAAAAACACACTCACTCACTCCCTGTCTTCCTCATCCAAACCCCCCGACATCAGAGATAATCCAGCGCACCACACATGGCGTTTTCCTCTTCAGGAATGCTTGTAAAGCGTTGCATGAGGGAAGCTCCGGGAGTGACGTCTAGGTGTACTACAGCCGTCTCTGTGGCAACAGTAAACACTTTGTCAGAGTTTGTTGGGAAATAATTCATCCCCGCGAGACTCGAGTCGGCTGGTACATAGTTGAAAGCGAGCCAAAAAAAAGTAATGTGAAAATACATCAAACTCACACACGGAGAGATTTTTATAGCATCAATATTACTGGGAAGTTCAAAGGCCGGTTTAGTGAAACTTTGATTTGGCAAGTTTGCGATTAAAGGGAAAGAATGTTCAACATGTTTTCATGAGAGAAAAAGAGGAGTTCACAGGCTTGTTTGAGACTGCTCTGCGAAGGGTTTAGAGGCTCTCCGTGTTTGATTGGCAGTCTTTAATAGCATGATGTAATCTTTTTAAGAGGAGATAAGATAAGAACTTAGCTTGTCCCTGCGGTGAAATCTGTCTCTTGTGTTGTGGCAACAGCACCAAGGACATAACAGTGGCTCATAGAAACGACAACAAACATCTGATTTAGAGACGAACTTCTCATGCGTCCATCATCACAGTGCAAAAGCAAATAACAGTTTTGCATGGATGAGTAAGTTGCTATGTGTGTTGAATCTATTGTTCCGAATTTAAAGTGAGGTTAGTCGTGATTATCCTGTCCTGTGTTCTGGCAACTCTTCGGTAGGAAGCGGTGTGTATGCAGGATTCAGAGAGCACTGAGGAGTCAACAGAGGGAATGTCGGGCACGGAAAGCATTTGACCCCTGAACTTGAGACTGTTGACTTGACTCTCCCCCATCCAGCATTTACAGCACATTGTTTTCCTCTTCATTTCCTTCATAATTGGGTGTGACTGTAGTTTAAGTAGTTTATTATCGGCATGATAAAAACAAGCCGTCATTTGTATCACATATTTGCCTTTTTTAGATCGTCGGAAGCATCAATGAACATTGTATGACGGTACTAGCTCTTTGAATACATTGAATCGTAGCTGTAAAGGTTTGTTTGTTGACTGGAACCGTCCAAAGTTACATTGTGCCCGACGGTGTTTGGTGTAATAACTCCTCAGTGAGCGTGGCTATGCAAACAAAGGCGTTCACATTTCTCCGCTTCACACACTCTGCTGATAGCCAGAGCTGTTCACGGTCCAGTAACTCGGTAAACAGGGAGTAGAAACCCTGTGTTTCCTCTGATACAGGTGGAGGGCTGTTGCAAGGTTTGTTCCTTGATGCGGAAAAGTGACAATAGGAGGAAGTAAACAGCCGTCATGTGACTTCTTCAGAGAGATTTAGCACCTACACGAACCAGAGCTGACAATTAAGTGTTTGCTGTGTCGCTAGAAAAGTGTCTTATTGATGTTTTTATAGCTTTGTAATAATTAGGATTTCCTTTTTGTCCTATAAGCAGTGGCACTCAAGTCAAAACAAGCAAAACTGATTGTACAACCTTGTTGATGTTACTCAGGTTCTTTATTGCACAGAACTACAATCATTTCTGGGTCATCTATCTAGTGAAACAAAGCCACACTTTACTGTTCACTAAGCTCCTTGGCTCCTTGGCCTTGTAGGTGACGCCCACTACCGTAGGAAGTACACTCGTTAGCTGGGTATGCAAACATGTGCGGCGTACATTTAAGCATGTCTGCAGGCCGTGTATGTCACAGGTGTGTCTGTGTGTGTGTGCAATGCAACAACCGATCTCTCACTGTGTCCCATGCTGTCAGCCTGACTGTGCCCACTAACACAGCGCCAGTGGGCTCAAACCCCTTTGATGAAGAAGACGAAGAAGATGTGGAGGAGATGGAGGAGGAGGAGGAGGAGACGGCCGTGGAGCAGCAGACCACAGTCAACCACATCAGTGTGAATAAAGAGGAAATAAAAACGTTGGTGAACAGAAGAGAAAACACTCCCAAACAACCTCTCCTGACCCTTTTTTCTTGTTTCTATCTTTGTTGTCACGGAATCGCCGATCGTGCCGCGTCTCTTTTCGCGCCGTTTCTTTGTCTCGGTTACTTTGATCCCTTCTTCCTTACGTCCCTCTCTCCTCCCTCAGGTGGCAGCTTGTTGTGTTGCTCTGCATGGTCGCTGGAACGCTGGCACATAACGCCAATACGTGTCTGTCCTTCTCACTTCTTACAGTGCCGTGTCTTGCAGAACATTACATGTCATGTGCATGGGGGGGCCCATGCCTCTGGGAAATGTCTTACAGTCAGATCTGAATATGGACACACTTATACACACGTGTGTACGATTGGTCTGTAGTATCAGTTTTCTCACTATTGCCTGAAAATGTACATGCTGTCTAACTACAAGTGTACATAAAACCAGTTTCTCAATTCTAGACACTGGGGACAGGTCTGACTGTAAATACTTTATATTTGCTGGTGTGTGTTTATTGTTTTTTCCACTTATAACATTGTCGGAGCCAAGTTCTTTCTGGTGTTTAGGTGGCTCCCTCTGTTGGCCGTTTGGGTTAAACTCCAATCATGCCTTCACAACACTGATTTGTCTTGCTTGTTCTCATGTTTGCTGTATTTTTCTGCGTCTCTTCATGTGTGGTCATGTTGTTTTGTTGCATTGTGTGCCCTCTCACTTGAAGCTGTTTATCTTAAAGTGGCATCAAAGAGACTTTGTCATGCTGCCCGAACCAAACGCTTGCTTTGTAGCATTGATGCTGAAAGTAAGCATGTTTTTGCACTAAATGGAAAAGGAGTTTTCAGGATGAATCGCAAAGCTGTCGCTGGATATTGAAATGCACTTTTGGCTTTTTGTGTGTTCGACTTAACTGTACTTGGTGTTACATTTATCTTTCTCGCTTTTTCTAACTTTGAATTTTGGTCCCTGCTTCTGCCTGGCATGCTGGATTGTCCCGTCGATGCGTAAAGGCCCCGAGATGAACGTAAAAACACATTTCTCTAACTGTCTCTTTTGTCCGTCCAGTGCGAGCAGTACGGAGAAGACTCCGGACTGGTCGGATGAAGACACGGGTGGTAACCCCTTCTCCACCAACGGTGAAGGGAATCCATTCGAAGACGAGCCGGCTTCTCCGGTCGTATCAGTGGCTGTCAGAGCCCTCTATGACTACGATGGACAGGAGCAGGACGAGCTCACCTTTAAAGCAGGTACGTGGTGTGAAAGACTCCAAAACAACAGCAAACGTTTTGACAAGTCTGTCGGATCCCAGTCGGGTTTTTGCAATACAAATATTCATCCCTTCCTCCTCCTCCCTCCAGGGGAAGAACTAACCAAAGTTGGAGAAGAAGATGATCAGGGTTGGTGCAAAGGCCGGCTTAAGGATGGAAAGACCGGCCTCTATCCTGCTAACTATGTGGAAGACATCCAGTAATAACTTATCACAAATTAACAAATGTGAAGAAAGAAGAAAGTGGTTTGTTTTGAATCGACAGTGCGGCTGGAAACGAGAACACACTCTGCCTTATTTTTAACCCTTTTTCTCCCCGACTGGTGTCGGAGAAGAGAAGTTGCAGATTATTAAAGGACCACTTGAGATGTTACTTTTCACGGATCGACAGTTCAAAGATGGGAAATCGAAAACAAGTTTCCAGACGATTCCAGGCGAAGATCACAGAGAAATATGGCCGTCAGTGTAAGATATGTTATGTTACTTAGAATCCCATTTACGCTGTTACAAAAATAATAGCCTTTCAAGTATATATTAGATAAAAAAATAAATGTATGTGTGAATTTATATATTGTTTAAACGAAACACTGGGATGACACCGACAAATCGTCTTGCGATGTTACATGCAGCCTTAATATGCAAGCCACTATGGGTTCTTTAAGGGAGATGACTCTTTAGTAAACATAATTATCTGTTTTAGGTTTGAACCCATTTGTACCTGCTAGAATCCAGTCCATAACTGTTCATTGTTGGATGTTTCTTTGACAAACTAGGCCCTTGTGTTGAGATTGGTGTGACAGGTTTGACCTGATTCTTTTTAATTTGTGTTTAAATTGTTCATTCCTTTTCAGGGTTCTGTATTTTCCATTCAGTTCATTAACTGTTCTGGTTATTTTATAAGGAATGATCAAATCAATTGGAGCCTTATGCCGATGGGTTGGTTCCTCTAGTCATTGCAATTGAATGTACATTCACTGATTGTATTTTATCACTTTTGATTGTTCAGTTTTGCTGATGTTAGGTTATTTCTTGTTCTGACCCGGAACAAACTGTCCTGAAGCTCCACACGGAAAACAATCTCTGTTCTTTCTGTTGATTGTAGATTGTAATAGTATATATGGGTTATTTTTCATCCAACACTGAAAGTTTTTCACAAACGTTTATCACACTTGAATGGTTTTGTAATTTCTCTTACTTCTTGTTAAATGTCAAGTTGTGGGAGAATATATTTTAAGTGTTTTTTGGGGGGGGACATATATTACAATTCATAGCAATAAAACTGCAGACAAGTGTGGCATTACACATACGTGCATGTAAATAGCCTGGACGAAAAATATTAGAACAAATTAAGCATCGATATCGGATGTAGTTTGAAATTGATTGTTAATTTATGATGCCACAAGTGCTTTTGTTCTACTCTTGTTAGAATGTGACTGAGAATTAGTTTGTATGGTAATTGTATGTTTTATGGCAAATATCCCTTGAATCTGTTATTTTGATATATTTGTAAATATGATTATTTTTCCCATCACAGAGGGCCATATTCATTGAATTAATCAACAAATATGTGAATAATTGTTTCCCTTAGTAGCTATGATATGAGTGGATCTACCTGATTTAATTACCTGTATACATATGTTTGAATCAAGTATTTTGTCAGCTTGTATTTTCTGCAAGCTCTAAATTCGTTGCCCAGTGTATCGATGAAATAAGCGAGGGGGGGGAAAGCTATTTGATGCCTTTAACTGCAGCACAAGAAGATGAGTTATGTTGTCGATAATGGTGGTGAGAAAGGAGACATTTGCCATGTTTTCAGGGCATGCTGACGTCAAAACGCAGCAACAGCTGTACTTGCACAGTAAGGTTTGTAAATGTTGTCCCACGACATAATAAATGAATTTATTGGAAACAAAATGTTGCTTTTGTCTTAAGTAGTGATATTTCTATTTGTTAAACTTCAACTTATGATGTTGAGGTATTTACTGGATGTAAAAAGAGCTTCATCTTTTTATGTGTGTTAAATTTGAATATAGTTACTTTAATTGTTAACATCAGTAGTTCAGTTGTACTGTTTTTTGTTTGTAGTGTCCTGCCCAACTCGTAAAGGGTCTTATGATTTACATGTTAGTGTCCCATATTTTGGGAATAATTAGTTACCAAAGTTACCCCAAAAAATTACCATAAGTATGTATTTTCATTTTGGTGCAAGATCACGTTCATTGTAGGGATATGGATTCCTCTAAACATATTGGCTGATGCAGAAAGTTTAATTGAATGAATTCAAAGTTGATGCAGCCCACTCAAGCTTATCTATGGGTTAAATAAACCAACAGTAATTCAATTTATATCAAATGTATTTAAACATAAAAAAGAACGAAAAGTGCTTTTACTTGACTAGATGGATACTCGGCGTCAAATGTATAGGTCAACTACATTACCCAGAAGCCCCTGCTACAATAACACAACCACGGGTCACTTTTATCCAATCACGGCTCGACCGTGATGTTGCCCTATTGACGTGTCGTATTCGGTCGCTATTGAGGAAAACACGGGGCTGATTTTCATGCCACACAACCGCGTCCGTCTCACCGTCAGTTGTTTCCAACAGATAGAACAATGTCAGAGCCCAGCAAGCAGGATATCTCTGCTATTTTTAAGCGACTCCGCGCGGTTCCTACGAACAAGGTGAGAGTTTCAAACGGCGGACGGTTTAGCTACTCTTTAAACGAGGAAGTGGAGTCAGACTATCTGACACGTCGCACTTGGAGAAAACGCAAAAGCTAGCTTTACTTTCATCGGCTTAATGTGGCACTTAGCTGCTACGTGTCGTGTTTAAAATCAATCGGTGTTGTTGAAGTGCGCCGTGGTGACATTTGAAGGGTGTTTTCTGTCAGAAAACGTGTGATCTGTGACCAGATGTTACGTTAGCTAAGTGGTTGACAGCCTAGCTAACGCTACATTTGGACAGTTCAACCTTAAGCTAGCTATGTTTGTTAAGGCTTTAAGCCCTCCGACGACTTGGAGATGTAACACTGCAGTGCATACATCCTGAATTACGCAATGAAACTGTGTTTTAAGAGGTAATCTCGTTGCGAAATTCAACCCACTGCACCAACAGCTGTTTGAATCAGCAGCCCGATGCATGCACAGGGAACGTGCACTTCAGACCTTTATGGTTACAACCACATTGTTTACTTACACTTTTTCTATTTACATTTTGAACGTGTGGTCTGCAACGAGGAGGGAGTTTAAACACAACGTCTTAGCCTGTTTATTTAAAATATCAATTCACTCTGTTTATACATTAACATTATTCTTGTGTGTCTCCTCCTGTGCTCTCTTCTTCCTCCCAGGCTTGCTTTGACTGCTCGGCTAAAAACCCCAGCTGGGCCAGCATCACCTACGGTGTGTTCCTGTGTATAGACTGCTCTGGGACACACAGGTCTCTTGGTGTGCACCTGACCTTTATCAGGTAATACAAATAATCTAGTGATGAAAACACAAAAGCACACGATTGCACAAGATTATTAGTATGAGTAGAAAAATCCAGACTAGAGTCGGATGCGAGGGGGAGAATTGTTGTGGAACCTGAGATGCTGTTTGTCCCTCTGTGTTCACACAGGTCCACTGAGCTGGATTTCAATTGGTCGTGGTATCAGCTCAGATGTATGCAAGTGGGAGGCAATGCCAATGCGGTCAGTACCTGAAGGCGGCGCGTATAGGCACGCTGTCGACAGATTTTAAAGCCAGCATTGCTTTACACTCGCGTTATTTAACTCGAGCGTCGTCTTTCCCCGTGTCTGCAGTTTTCATTTTTCAGTCAACAAGGATGCACAACCAACGCTGCCAACACCAAGTACAACAGCCGGGCTGCTAACCAGTACAGAGAGAAGATAAAGAATTTAGCCACACAAGCGACCAGACGCCATGGCACCGAGGTAATGCTGACATAGTGGTTTATTGTCTTAAAACCCCCTATGCTTGCAGGTTGCTTCAATGTTTGGACGGGAGCCAGAATGAAAGAATCAGATAAAAAACAAACTTTGATTTCCTGTCTAGTTCCTCTTTGCTTATCACACTTTGTATTAATTCTCCTGTATCTTTAAGTGCACAGCTGTATCAGTTTTACTGCTCTTCTTCTGTCCAGTTGTGGCTCGACAGTCAGGCTCCTCTCTCCCCGACGACACCAGACGACAAGCAGCTGGACTTCTTCAGTCTGCATTCACAGGTATAGAAGTGTGATGTCTGCTTGTTGGATACCTATTTAGAGTGACAACGGATTAATAATTTCGCCACGTGTGTCTCTTTCATGCCCAGACTCTTCCTGACAATTTGAACATGCCCAAATCGTATCTCAGCTCCTCCACATCAGAGAAGCCTTTAACCAGGGAAACGGAGGAAGACAGTAACGGTATTCACAAAATGCAAAGATGCACTTGTTGTATTTATCTCAATGCCATTTAATTTGGCTCATCACATGTATATTAATCCTCTTTAGGTAATCTAGATGAGGGTCCTAGTGTGGACATGCTGAGTGCTTCTCCAAAAGCAAATCCAGGTTGGTGTATATTCGTCACTTTTAGGATTTTCGACCTTTGTTTTTCCATCTGATTTATTCCTAAACTGTCGGAGATGTAACTTTACTGTTCCTCAATCTCTCCAGACCCCTCCTCTCTTCTTAGGAAGAAGCCAACTGCCGCCAAGAAAACGGTATGTACTCATCCTAACTTTCGGTCGAACAGTACGCGTTGTCGTAAGTATGTTTGTTCACAGACTTTGCATTCATATCGTGTTTTGTAAAAACGTGTCTGCCTGTAGTTGGCCTCTAAGAAGGGCGGTCTGGGCGCTCAGAAGGTTAGCAGCAAGAGCTTCTCAGAGCTGGAGAAGAAGGCTCAAGCTGCCGACAAGCTCAGAGAGAAAGACGGCGACACCGGTGCTGACAAGAACTACCAGCCCGAGGAATCCATGTGAGTTTCTTTGTCTTTCTTTATCGTCTTTGACGTGTTCCTACCTTTACTTTGTTGCTGTATTCTCCCTCTGTTTTGTCATTCCTTAAACTCGCCTCCCTTCCCCCCCCCCCCAGCTCTCCATCTCTGCGACTGGCCTGTAAAGATTTCGAGCAGCAGAGGAAAATGGAGGAGAAGAAGTTGAAGGGATTAGAGGGGAATAAGAAAGTGCAAGCCGAGAGACTGGGCATGGGTATGGGCATGAGGAGGTATGATGATGAAGAGACTAGTGACCCTTTTGCTGATAGATCTGTATCTTAGAGTTCCCATGTAAACCTAAACCTAAAATCAAATGTATTAAGAATACAATGAAGTACAATCGGCTCTGTTTTGTGCTTTAAAGCCAGACTGATATAAGTGCTTGTAAAGCTTTTTTTTTTTTTTCTCAGATCAAGGACAATAATGAACATTTTGAGTGAAGTGTACTTTACAGTTCTGTTCTTCTGTATTTATAGGCGGTGTACTGTCTAGGCATTATTTTGGGTGCCTTGAGAAGCGTTCTAATCCTCCATGAAAACGTGTGGTAACCTTTACCCTCTCTCCTCTGTTAGTGGAGTGTCTCACTCTGTGACGTCAGACATGCACATCATCCAGCAGGAGAGTCCGATGGGAAAGAAGACCACCAAAGGACGTCGGTTCACGGAGGATGATGAGGACGAAGGGTCCTTCAGCGCCAAGTCAGATACATATTATTTACTATTACTAGTTTATTAATGTTTGTCGGCTTCATTTAGTTTTTTTTTTTATTATTCTGATTTTGTAAGTATCACATTTTCATCTGCCATTATTCTTCAGGGTCTTGTCCCGGTTTGAGGATCAAACAGAAACCTCCGATAGCTTCTCCTCGAGGTGGGATGATAAAGGGGAGGAAGGAGGCTGGATGAAGGAGAGCAAGAAACCAGAGCCGGACTTCTTCTTGAGCTCCACTATAACATCGCTGAATGACAGGTACGTTAAAACAGTTTTAATGTAATGTTCCTCCCGTCACTGCAACAGAGGAGTCATGACGTTTTGGCTACTTATTGTTGCTTGAGACAGTCGGAACTTTTGTTTGTTATTAGACCCACGGGCAGAAGAAAACCTGAAGCCGTCCCAGACACCGGAGAAGCTCAGAAAAAGTTCGGCGGTGACGTGAAATCCATCTCTTCTGACACGTACTTTGGAAAGCGAGATAACTCCGAGGTACAAAATGAAGACATGCATCCTACCCGTCCCACATGTTGTGTATACATTGTGTTGTACTGTGTGATTTTTGTGTTTATATTTCTTTTCTTTTCTTTTAGTACGAGGCCAAAACACGACTGGAAAGATATTCTGGGAGTTCCGCTATAAGTTCAGCAGACCTGTTTGATGATCCAAAGAAACAAACTGGTGAGAAACAACTCTCTGTTTTGGGAACTTTGTAACCAAGACTCACAAAATGTCTGCAAGCGGGCAACAATCACTTCAATAGTCTAGTCGTATGTCACTGCACTCACAATGTTTCCTCAGGTTGAGGTCACTAGTTATGTCAGTGTTCTCTGTACTTTCTATCTTACAGCATACGACAGAACCCAATAATCAGGCTTAAAATGATTGCCTCATACCATTAAATGAATGTTTATATTTGTCTTTCTGCTCGTCTTGCGCACACAGCGAGTTCGTACCGTCTGACCAACGTGCTGCCCAGTGCTCCCGACATGTCGCAGCTCAAACTGGGAGTTCGCTCTGTCGCAGGAAAACTCTCCGTCATGGCCAGCGGCGTAGTCAGCTCAATTCAGGTGGGTCAGAAATACGCCCCTTGACTCAAGATCGTATGAACATCTTGTCTGACAAAACATAAGTTCTAATATTGTTTATTTTGTTTTTTTTCCAGGATCACTACAGCACCTGAGTCCTGGTGCGCCTCCTCTTGGATTCAGCGCCCTAATACTCGTCCTCTGTTCAACAGAGTCACATACGTTTCCCAGTGGACTGGTGGTCGCTCCTACTGGGAGCTAAAGAGGTGCGATGGGCAAATCTGTTCCACGAAGGCATCCAAATTGACGCCCTGTATACATCTATATCTAGTTTTTTATTAGGTGGTGTACATACAACAGCTGTTTGAATCGCGAGGATCAAGCACAATATTTTCAGTGGAAGTAACGTTCCCCTGCAGGCTTCTTGAAGGGAGACGTCTGTGTACAGTTCACTGATGAAGTTTTAGTTTGCGGTTTATTGATTGGTTCGCGTTGAGGTCTTTGGGGGTTTAAATATTTAGAAGTATTATATGTAGCACAGGGTTTATGGAGTTTTGAAGGATGGATTTGCATTTTGATTCCTTTTTAGTTGATGAGGTAAAAAATAAATAAAACAAAACAGTGGAGAAAATTCAGTTTGTTTTTAATTGGTCTTGCTCATCACAAGCACTCTGTGTTGTGCTGTTTTGCACATTCCCACGGGTTTGAAAGTGTCCTTTCTGTCCTCAAAGTGCACTTATATTTGCTCCTCCACAGACGGGACCAAACCCTGATAAAGAGGCCGTAGGGGACCAGATATATATATATTTCTTTAGTCAGGCATACTTTCAGTTGTATGAACTGAAATTGGCCTCATTAGCACAGAAGCTTCATTATCTTGTGAATTATGTTTTTTTGTGTTTTTTTTTTTTTCGTGGGCAGAGCATCAGTTATTCTAAAAGGACAAGATGACATGAAACCTAAGCAGCTATGGAAAACTGAGTATAAAGGAAAAGTTTGACATTTTTGGGAAATATACTCATTCGCTTTCTCGCCAAGAGAATGTTGAGAAGACTGACAACACTCTCATATCTGTCGCGTAGCTTAGCATAACGACTGGGAACAGGGGGGAACAGCTAGCCTGGCTCTGTCTGAAGTCTTTCTAACAAGTTTGGCTTTTTGTTTGGATTAAACAAATAAGATATAACTATGCTAAGCTGGCTGGCTGTAGCCGTATATCTATGAACTGAAATGAGTGTTACCAATCTTCTCATCTAATTCTATTCTTTAAGCAATCTGCCTACTAGCATCATGATGATCCTACACCATGATGAGCCTGCACCATGCAGGTCGGTTGCACTATGCGTTTTTGTCTCAATCCTGTTGCTTTGAATCAGACACTTTTAAGACGTCTCAATCGATAACGTGGTCAACATTAGAACCTGTAGATTCATGAATTTGTGACGGGTGCCTTTTGGTGATGTTTTGGTATTAATTTCTAGATGTTTTTTTGTTGGTAGTTGTGTTTACATGTCTGCTATAACTTTCCATGTTGCCCCCCTTAAATTGAACTGCACACACTAAAGGCTCTTGACTAGAATCTCCTGATGTGGTGGGACCTCTTTGTAGCTTTCAGGCCCCCGTTGTACAGCAACACACACACACACACACATGTATATCTATATATATATATAGATATATATGTCAATATGAATGTAAACAATCCCTTTAAAGCCCTCTTTCTTTTTTGTTTATTGCTGTAACATACTGCCAAGGTTCAGGTTCCATCTTTAATTCTGAGCTGGTAATTGGGTGTGATTTTGGATTTGACATTTAAAAGCAATAGAAGAACCGGTTGATGTCCGTTCATGGCTCTGATATGGACGAACTACGGCTTTAGCGTGAGCCTGTAGTGTATTATTATTATTTAGGTAGAGTTGTGCCATGATGCCGAAAAGGCTTCTTCAGATATCTAATCGTGGACTAGAGTTTATAAATCCCTGATCGGCGACAGGATGATTATATTACTGAGCGATTTCGGTACTGTTTCTCCTTCTCAGGAGTTTGATTGGAGTTGTTCAATAAGGAACACTGAAAGACAAAGTCATAGATCCTTCAATGACCAAACTATTTGTTTACTCCATCACTCTATGCCTTAGTCCAAAGATCTCTGATTAACGCGCCCTCGTATTGCAATATTGTGGAGTCGTCTGGTTACCGGTTTGCACATTGTTTGTTAGAAATTGCATGTGGCAGCTTTTGCTTGAATGTACTGTATTTACAATTGAACCGTTGCCTCTCAAGTTGATGTTGCATCCACGTTAGACTTAAATTTTTTGTTGATCTTTGTAAGATTGTTTGTCTTCTGCCCGTTTAATATTGTTAAATGTTACGTAAGCGAATAGTAGCTTGTGTAAGTTGCATGACCCTTGTAGATGATACACGCTGACACATCGTCTGTTGGGGCCCTAATAAATAACGCTAGAGTAACAGAACCGTTCAATAACAACTGTATAGAACTGCTACATGCAATGATGTATAGGGCTTTGAATTACCGTTTCTAGAAAGCTACAGATAATCAAGTTTTGACATATTTTGACACTCAAAATGTAAGTAAGATTTTTTGAAACATGCCAAATAAATGGCTTGTGCCGAAGCTCTCCTACCTGGTCATTTATTTGCCAACACTGCACAGACACTCTGTTTGATTGACTGATAGCAAAAACAATTTAAATGTTTCTAAACCCCCAAAATAGTCTATTTACAGTCAAATAAAACAGGGATTATTAGCAGATCCACACATTGGAGAAGCTAAATTACTTAAACGGTTGATCAATTATGTAAATTGTCGCTTATCAATTCTCTATCCGATGTCGAATCAATTAATCGATTAGTTGTTTCAGCTTCTATCTAACATTAATCCAGCATGGCTCCCTTCAGGACCAATGCTGGGAGCCGCTTACGTGGCTGGCTGAGGCGTTTACGGTGCTTAGTACGCTGTCGTAACTATGAAAGTTAAAATTCGAACTCCGTTTATGTTTTAAAGCATAGTTTTTACCATGAAAAAATATATAATTTTGTTGAAAACCATTGGGTTGCTTGAGGTAACAGACAACATATCCAAACAATGGCTAAATTTAACCGTTTTTTTGTGTTTTAATTTAACAATTCTGTTAATGGTTGTATTTACGACTTTAAGTGGAGGACGTGAAGGCGGCATTTTCCCAAGGAACAGGGAAAAGCGAAAGGATTGTTTTTTTTATCGGTAACCGTCGTTAATTACACACTTCTTACGTTACTTTAGCGTCCCACACTATGACCGTATCTGTGGGAGACGTGTTGTTTTACTCTGCAGCGTAACTAATAGCTGGTTGTGACTTGTTTGTACCGTTAGGGCCTGCTGAATTCATTCAGAGTAAAAGCTGCTAATAGTGCGCCGGGGTGTTAAAATGCGTACCGAGTTCAAACAAAGGAAGAAGTCACAAAAACAAAGCGACGAAGCCGCCGAAACGTCGGATGCAAACTGCAAAGATGAAATGCATAAAGCCAAGATGCAAGCTCGAAACAACGCAGGAGTGAATAAAACGTCTATAATGTGCTTATTGTCGCTTGCAGCGTGCGGAGCTCTGAGTTGGTAAGTCATCAGCAACATCTGCATCAACGTGATAAATGTTTTTATTTCTTTCTCTCTACTAAAGTGTTTGTGTTTCTCTTGGTTTCAGGGTGGTGCTGCAACAGAATGAGAGGTTTTCCCAAATTGAAGAAAAGTACAAATCTTTACACGGAAAGACTTCGAGTCTGTTCGACATGGAGGAAGAAGTCCTGAAGGTGTCTGAGAAGGTACGTTTGACGCCCTGTATTCATCATATAAATACACAGTGAACATGCTTCTGAGGATGGAGCTTTAAAGGGTCAATTCACCCAAATTACACCCTAAAAAAGAATGAACCCCATGCAGAACGTGATTTGGTGGTTTTAATGTGGTTTAGTGAGAAGGGAAACGAGTACAGTGAGTAACCCGGGGGTTCAGGAGATCAAATTTGAGGGTGTGTATAGTAAGGGGTCACAGGTCAAGAGGGTTGATCTGTGACTAGGGTTTGTGAACTACTTATGCAACCCTCCGCAAGCTTTACTTTGTTTGTTTTTTGAAAACTGAAGAAAAACTCCTGTCAGCTGAGCAAAACTTGTCTTTGTTGCATCCCCTTACATCTCTAGTATCCACATTTATGTGCTCTTCCAACACTTTCTATCTTTCATGCTTCACTTCTATTGCAAACACTACCGTTGTGTGTGTGTGTGTGTGTGTGCATGCTCATTGTTTCTTGCTAACATATGAATACTGAGGACCATAGAGCTCCCACAGAAACAGCCCTCCTGTTTTGTGTTGCGGCCGCAGCTCGCCGCCTCTGAAGACGACCTACAGGAGGCGCTCTCCGCCGTCTCCTTGGCAGTGCGACTCGAACGGGACATCTCCACCCTCCACGCCGATGTCATGTCGATGCAGGCCGACGAGAACTCCGCCTCTCGGGACCTGCAGACAGTCAACGCCCACTTCCTGAACGTGACGGAGACGTGGCAGGAGCGCCTGGCTGCCATCGCCTCCGACCTGGCCGCCCTGAAGGCCGAGTCTCGGGAGGCCCACGCCGGAGCCACGGGGCGGGTGAACGAGGCCGAGCGGAGGGGCCGGTCGCTGGCCGAGAGGTTGGAGGAGCTGGAGGACAGCACCAGGAGGAACGCCCGAGCTCTGGAGCGCACAGAGGGAGACGACACCCAGCGGACGCAGGATCATCTGGACTGGAACACCAAGCAGATCCACAAGCTGGAGGAGCAGATCGGCAGCCTGACCAAGAGGGAGGCCGAGCTCGGCACCCAGCTCAAGGAGCACATTCCCCGGGCGCAGCAGTGTGAGGAGCACCTGCCCCAGGTGGAGGAGGCGGTGCGCTCCATCTTGAGGCTGACGGGGGATCTCAGCGGGGCGGAGAAGCGCCTGGAGGAGGTGACGTTACAGGTGTTCGGGACCGAGGACAGCATGCTTAAAGCACTCAACGAAATCCTGGAGATCAGACAGGAGCTGGACACCCTGCAGGCTCAAAACAGCATCCTCAGGATGAAGAACGAGCTGTCCGTGGTTAAAGAGGCGGTCCGTGAACTCACCATGGTGCTGCGGGGGGGCGCAGACGACAGCCAGAAGGACCCTGACGCTCTGGAGGAAGAAGGATGGAATGAGGAAGAGGAGGAGGAGGAGGAGTGGGGAAAAGACAACAAGGATGAGATGACTCAACTTCTATATGATGACCTCACTGAATGATGTCATTGTTTTGATCCAATAAGGAGGCGTTGTATCTTACTTTTATCTGTAAAAAACTATCAAAGTCCAGTATTCATGTTTTTCTAAATGTGTACCTCAGTTAAATGTCAGAAAATGGTGACCATAGTTACATAAACGTTCCATGATTTCAACATGAACTCTGGTGTACATGCACTGTATTATACGATGAAGAATATTTATTTTAATATTTGTTCAATGTGGAGTGACACATTTTAGGTTTCTTTTGTAATGAATAAAACATGCCCAAATATATGAAAATATCTGTGCCGCTCTTTCCATATGAAACTACATTGATTAATCTGATCGACACAAAAACTATTTGGTTTGTTGTTTTACAGTAGTAAACTGTATATTTTTCGGACTGTTTGGGGGAAAATACTACATTTTTCACAATTCCTGCCATTTTTTTTTTGATGAAACAATTCAATGATGAATCCAGAAAATATCCTTTGAATATTTTTTTTGTAGATGTGTAACAAGTCTTGATATTTTTGACGACTTTCCATCTGATTTTAGTTTCACCTGTTGAAAACATGGCAATTATTTCATCATTGAACTCATTTAATAAAATCACCTTTTTTTTTTTTTTTTTTTAACTGAAGAGGTTGTATTTGTATTAAATCCTCTTGTTTCTCTCCTGTGTTTGTTCATAAAGGATAAATAACCTGAAATGATGTCTTGTAACGTGTGATCGCTTTGAATACCCGTCACCCCCTGAACACACAAACTGTTTCCGTCCTGTTTCAGTGTAAGAGCGTCCAGCTGATGCTGGAGGGCCTCGGGGGTGAGCGGGGGGCTCTGCGGCCCCGGCTGGAGGCTTTGGAGCAGGACGTGAGCCGGCTGGAGGAGTGGTCCTCTGGGCTGAATGAGAAACGAGCTCAGCTTCAGACCAGCCAGACGTCACTGAAGGACGCCGTGGGACAGATCGAAGAGCGCACCTCGGCCATCGCAACGGACTTTGCCAACAAGGTGTGTCGGATTGTTTTAATGTATTGCCCAAGTAGACGATTTCATCAATTGTAAAAAACATAGTTTTTTCGTATTGTATTCCGGGAATGGGTGTCTGAGCCTCCGGCCCTCTGTATTCCCCCACTAGGTGGCGTCGGTGAGGACAGACGTGCGCAGGATGGACGGTCTGCAGTCCGAGCTGGAGTCTCTGCTCACTCAGGTGGCGGAGCTCGAGGACAAGACCACTCAGGTGGAGCACAGCATGGTCAAACGCATCGGGGACGTGCTGACCAGCAGCATCGACCGAGTCTCCAATCTCCGCGCCGCGTGTGAACGCAACACCCAGGCCATAGAGAAGCTCCGCGGGCGCGTCCCTGAACTCACCGCCGCTGACGAGCAGATCTCTGAGCGCATGCGGGAGCTGCAGAGCGGCAGAGCTCGCATGATAAGAACGCTGACTTTCGCCGCCGACCTTAAACCCAAAGTCGCAGCCATTAAGAGGGACTTTGGGGCGTTTGAGCCTCAGCTGTCAGACCTGACTCTGCGGATAGGGAGACTGGCAGAGGAGCTGATGAAGAGAGAGCAGGAGGTGGCTGAGCTTAGACAGACACTGGCCAACCTCACTGCAGTGGAGGGAGATTTAAACGTTACATCTAAACAGGTTAGTGAAATAGCTAATATATCTGACATTGGAGAGATGCACCGGCCAACATGAGCAGCACACTTCAACGTCCTCGAGATCAACGTTTTCATACTACTGTTTGAAGGTTTGCCAAAATAAACCTTTTTTTAACACCAAACTTTGACTCGGTGTATGAATGACTCAGAGTGATGTCTGAGCATGTTAATCAAACTGCAACTTCGCTTCCAGCCTTGGGCCCCTTGTTGCATGTCTCACCTCTCTCTCTCTCTCTGTCTCCCCTATTTCTACACCCATCATCTCTCATATAAAGGTGAAAATTCCTCCCCAAAAACATCTTTCAAACATAAGAAAGTAGCATGAATGTGAACATTCTGGCACCTCCGTGTCCCTTTCTAAAGTGTTTTTGAAGTTTGCTTGTGGTTAAGCAAGCTCAGCAAGGTTGTTTCCTTTGTTGACTCCTGTCAGCCAATATTAGAGACAGATTTGACTGGTTTGTTATTGTTTTGTCACCTTTTTAATTGACTTCTCAGCTGTGAAATTGAGGCTGGTGAGTTTGCTTCTTGTGTGTCTGTGGACATATTGTGTCCACTCTATATCGCCACAACCGTGCAATAATAATTATAGTAATCATCCTTGAATAGACCGTTTTTTTACGTAAACAAGATAAAAGGTTTTGACGAGGTTTTGCTTCTGGGCTTATTTTGTGTTCTTTGGGCAGAGCCGGGTTATAGCTGTTTCCAGTCTGTATGATCAGTTAACATGGATCCTGATATTGGCTCAGGATCAGAGATCTTGACACAAAATATCAGCTTTCAATGAAAAACTGAGGAAAATTATGCAGCCAGGCCACAATATATTTATTATTAGTTGACAGATGAAGCTTCAGGTTAATGATGAGACGTCTTCAAGGCTCCACACAGCGATTCCAGTTGCTTCTGACTTCAGACTTTTCTTCAACATTTTGTAGCATCACCTCAGGCCCCAGTTTTCTCTTCCTCAAATCCCGTTTGTATACTTTATAAAGCAGCTTTTTGCTCCTTATGGGTCGAATATTGCACCCCAGACAAAAGCTCCTCACCTTTACCAATGAGTTGTCAAGACTAAAGATTGCAGTTTTTTTTGTTTTTTTTTAAAGAAAACTATGTTTAAAGAGCACTTCCTTGCATCCCCTGAGCGCTCTACATTACTTAAAGGGTCCATTAGAGTCCAAATGCTTTCCAGCAAATAACTGCAGCCTCAGGTGTTCAACCTGGAAGCACATTTCTGCAGAACACCTGGAAGAAGGTCAAAACCTCAAAAGAGATAAATTACATGTTATCTGTTACTGCAGTTTGAAGATGAAAGAGCTCAATGCGTCACTCATGATGTAACAGTAAAGGCAGCTTCAGCACCAAATCATAGTTTTAACCGCATGTCACAGCAAGAAAAGGTTCCTCACAGCTTTAGGTCAACAAAAGTTTTTATTCTTGTAAATAAAAAACATGGAGCGCTCAAAAAGAGCTTATTATTGCATTTGGTTGGTTTAAAAAAAAAAACCAGCCGTGGCACTGAAAATTATACAAAAAACATTATGAGAAAAAAAGGAACTACAGTGCAGAATGAGTGTGTATTTGAATTCACAGATCAGCAGCAGGCTACAGCTCTGCCCCCCCCCCCCGTCCTAACTCCCCACATTGGCTACTTTTCTACTAAAATGCACCGTGACATCGACCGTCAAGTTTGTGAAAAAACGATTCTTCAAGAAAACGGGAGACGTGGGTTGTGGTCTTTGGGAATCATTATTGTCATGATTTGGTGTCCTGATGTCACGTTGCCAAATCAAACTCCCTACTTTCCCTCCTTGCCCTTGGATAAGCCCTCCAGCGTCTTCGTGGTCGCCTGCAGAGCTATCTGAAGAGCAGCAATGGCCTCATCGTGGCCTTCTAGCTTGGCCGCCTTGTCTTCCAAACCAGCTACCACGCTTCTTAAACTCTGCAGCTGCTCTGGCTTTATGCTGCCGCTGCTGCTGTCCTCCAGAGCAGCGAGCCTCTTCTCCAAGACCACCACCTGCTGACCCAGGCTGGAGTCCTTCGAAGACAGCTTGGTCTGGGCACTGCCCAGAGAGGCCATGTTGGACTGGAGCTCCCCCAAACTGCTCTTCAGCACCTCCATGTCCTGCTCCACGCCAGATTTGGCTTTCTCCACGGCCTGGCCCTGTGCGGCTAGAGTGCTTTCATGGGTATCGTACTTGGCGAACAGTGATTCCAATTTGGTGGAGATGTCTGACACGGACGCTGACAGGGAATCCTCGATCTCCTCCGATGTTTTAACTCTGGCCTCCAGGTTTTCCGTTCTTTTCTGGACCTGAGTAGCAGCTTCTTGCACCTGCTCCTCCACGTTACGAACGGCATCGGCCGCGTGCTCCACGCCACTCTCCAGTGTCACGCTTTTGTCCTTCAGAGCCTGGACGTCGGCCTCTGCTGCAGACAGTGACTGCCTCAGATTCCCAACAGTGTCTTGCACCACTGACCTCACTGATTCCACTTCCTGAGACAGCGAGGCTACTTCCTGGTTACGAGTCTGGAGCTCTGACCTCACAGTGCCTATCTGCTCCCTAAAGGAGTCAGCCGAGGCATCGGCAGCCTCTTTGGCTGTTTTGATCTCATCTATGGCTTCGACGATGGCCGACAGCTCCTGTTTGATGAGCAAAGGGTCTTCCATGTCTCCCAGACGGGCCTTGAGATCAGCCAGCTGGCTCTGCGCTTTGCCCTGAGCTTCGGTGAACTCGGCCACGTTGACCGTGATGGACTGACTCACTTCAGCCAGACGCTCCTCCACAGTCTTCTCCAGGGAGGAGAAGTCCCTCTCTCGGGCCTCCTTCACCTCGTTGATGCCATCTGAAAGGTCCTTCAGTAGGTTGTTCTGGAGCCTCTGGAGGGCCTCCTCCACCCTCCTCGTCTCCACTTCACCCCTCTTCATCCGGCTGACTGCCCCCTCCAGCTCCACCCGCGTGATGCCCAGTGATGACTCCAGCCCGTCCACAACGCTGCTCAGGGACTCCACCTGTAGGACAACATCCATTTTAACATCTACAGGATATGATTGAACACATGTAGATCCTAATGCACTCGAATAACTGCCATTTGTCACTCAACATCAACTGTTCAGGAACTAAGAAAGTTTTAAGATTTGTGCATCTTTCAGATGATTCAGAAAGTTTTAAAATAGTTAATTTTCCTATGATATTCCTATTCTCAATTGTCTCGTTATGACACTTTAACAGTTCCTCACTCATGGTCTTCATCAGTGAATGAAGTTGTCCCATTTGTAACACAGTTACAGAGTCGCATTCATTCACTGATGAAGACCATGTATTTTAGTGGAAAGCTCAGTAAAAATGCTGGTAAGTGGATCTTGAGTTAACATTATGTTGTAAAACTACTACTAAGGACAAGAATGAACTGTTGCCTTAATTTTGTAATTTGCCCTCAAATCAATTATTACACTTCCTAAACATGCTAAATTAGATATTTAACATATTAAATCAATATTTTGTTCCATATTGAGTTGGTGTAATATTTTCAATTGTATGGGAATTTTCCAAAATTTAGATTAGCGTGGAACTTCATTCTTGCTCTTCGGAAAAGTGTGGCAAAAGCATCTTGACTAAAGGTCCACTTACTAGCTTTTTCCCTTTTAAAAATCAAAAAGATGGTGCAAGAAATAGTCCACATAGTTTGTTTTTATTTATGGCAGTGGAATTAAACACCGTGGCAAATATTCACGATGCAATCGTTGCTCCTCGGTGTCACTATTATGAGCACTATGAGCTCCCACCCAAAGTAAACTTACACAACACACACGTTCCACTACATCTCTGCACGAGAAGAGTCGAGTCATCACATAGCTGAAGCAAGTTAAGGTGAGAATGTGACTATAGATTAACATTCAGGAAGTGAGGAGAGAATGAATGAAAGGGGGAGGACTTCAGTTATATACACCAGTATGCTTTAGTTTGCATGTGATGACACTGAACAATGACGTTTTTATTACAGCAAAATAGATTGATGATCAGCCATTACTAATCTGTCCTCTTATAAAACAGAGGGAGGTGTGACCTCATCCTTATGTGTTGTCCTCAAACAAAAGAAAACCAAATACAAAACAATGAAACAACCAATGATTTATTTACACAGGGTCTGAAACTTTTATTTGTACTTTTTGGAAGTTTTCTGAATGTAAGGAGGTATACGGAGGAGGAGTTCACCAAATCCATCACAGTAGCTCACCAAACCGACCCAACCCCCACCAGTACATCCAGTACGGACAGTTATGTAATGTCTGACAAAAACAATGCATTGCTTACATATAAAGTTTTTATTTCGATGGGGTTTGTGGAAAAGTGTGGGACCCCCTGCAGATGTCATTCACACTCAGTTCGTACTTCTCTCCACATTGATTCGTGGCTTTCACTTACCTGTTGAACGACGCTCTCCATTGTTCCGCTCAGCTCTGCGTTTTGCCGTGCGCTCTCCTCATGTCTGGCGCTGGTCTGTCGGATTTCCTCCACAACCTGCTGTAAATAAAAAGCAGCAAACCCGGCAGCGCCCAATAACGCGATGTAGAACACAGTGGTCGCCAAAAGGCCGAGGCAGCTCCCTGATCCTGGCTCCTGAGGTCCGGGGCCACTCACCCCGTTACCGGTGATCTTCGGGCTTTTCTTCGACGCATCCTCTTGGATGGATGCGGCGGCGCTCTTCTCGCTCGAGCCGTTCTTGTTTCGGTTTTTCGCAGTCATTGTAAATGGGAGCTCGCTGAGAGAAGTGTGTGTAGGGGTGTGTGTGTGTGTGTGAGGGGTGAGAGCTGCTGGTGTTTTGCAGTCGTGGATGGAGAATGTTTCCAGTACAGTCCCACTAACCGGCCCAGTAGCGTATCAGTGAGCGCGTCGTGTCTCTCCACGGGGCTCTTTAGCGTTGAGGTATGCGGATGGGGGCTGTCCCATGTTAAAATTCAGGCTCTGTATGGGTCCACTGTAATGACAGAAAACACCAGAAAAATGAATGCACAGAAACTAGATCCTCCATATTCGTTTAAAACAATAATGAGGTTTCTGCAGAAGCATCTCTGGTGCAGCAGCACTGATTATTCCTAAAATACGGGTTAGGTAATTTCAGTGACTTTTTCACAAGTTTTGTTCCTACGGGATCAAAATGAGCAGCTTTATTCATCTTTTAAGTAACTTGAAGTGAGCAAAATGTCACTGTGATCTAGTGAAGGATAAAAGATGCTCTAACTTGGGACAAAACGCTGCAGCCTCCCAACCGTGCATTGCTGTCTGAAGTCTATCATTCAATGTTAGTGACATAAAAGCGTCTATTATTACTCTGTTTTTACTGTGGCACACGTTCATAAATGCTGTAATGAACCCAAAACACTGAAGACTGATGCAAACTTCCTGCAACGGGTTTAAAGTGAGGCAGAGCGGGGCAGGGAGGGGCTGTTTCTTCCCTCCAGCTCGCTCCTCCTTTCATACGTGGCAACTGCAGGCTGCTGTTAACTCCTTTGGTTAGATCTCTGCACAGAGAGAGAGGCTCATCAGAGCCAAGTCACAGCTTTTATGTGCCCACTGACAAAGAAGTGAAAAGTCCAAGAGGTTTCACTGCCTTTCAATTATTATACATATGAGTGAGTCTTTTTTTTTTTTTACGTACCTTAGATTTTGTTTGCAAGTGAATGAACACAAAGTTATTTTCATAGGACTTGTTCTAAAGAGTACATCAAAGAAAACAAAGTGATATTACCATAACATTTTTGTATTCTCAGTCCATTCATAATTATTGCTTATTATTATATCACCATTTGTAGTGTTGTAATATCAAAGACTATTTCTGTTGGATTTTTTTGTATATCCTCATGCAAATTTTCTCTCATGTTTAATAGAAAAACACGTTTTTTCCCTAGTTATTCTTATTCTTGTGATAATATATACAAAGCATATTAACATCCTCGACTTGAACACCAGATGTCACTAAAAGAGCGTTTTATGGTGAGAGCAGAGAACACCCTGAAGCCACGATGCAGTATGGACACCATAATGTCAAACTGTAACAATGACTAAATATAATCTATTTACATTTATCATAGCATCTTCCTCTGAAAGATAATTACTGAGCAAACAGCAGAGTTAACATCTGCAGTAATTGAAACTATAACAGTATATAAGTATTCAAATGATACCAGTATATCCATAAATATAAGTACTTACAGTTACCCCATCCTCATCTTCAAGTTCAGGGGTTTCCCAGCGGATCCTGAACGCATCACGACGCCCCGCCCTGACGCCGTGACAACAGACGCTGATCGTGCCTCGCGCTGTCCAGGTGTTCGCTGTATGATATTGCAGAGATCATCTGGGACAGTTTTTTGGAGCTTTATCAGTGTCTCTGCACGACATGGCCTAACGTGGTATGCATTGTCCACAAAACCCGGCTGTCACTCGGACCTCTGAAATGCTGTTTTTCCGCATCAACTGTCAGAGAATGAAGCGGGAACACCGTTAAAATGAAGACTGACACGGGTATGAGAATTTGAGCTGTGTGTTTATACCTCGAGTGGGAAAAAGCTAGCGGGCAGGCTAGCCAGCTAGCTCAGAAACACCTCGGCCGACCGGCTCGGATAATCGGATTCGTGCGACCATGGCTGGACTCATCAAGAAGCAGATCCTGAAGCATCTCTCCAGGTCAGTCCTGAGCTGTGTTAGCAGACATGCTAGCTCGCATCCCTGTTGTCTGTCAGACTGTCAGCTGCGTGTTCAGGTGACGTAACCCTCACTGACCCGAGGCAGCAGCTAACTGGCTAGCACTGGGGCTAGTTAGCTGGTGAAGGGCTAATCCCTCAATACCTACTGTGTAGCAGGTTGAACCAGTCGAGTGGTTGAGTCAGATTGTTAAAACGACAATCTCAGCTAATGGCAGAGTATCCCCGAGTAAGTGTTCAGCTAATAACACACCGACTACAACAATAAATCACGCAATAATGAGATAATTAGACAGTAATATGACATTAATATGTCGATACGTTGTTTACACGTGTTTGAACTACTGCTTATCTGCTCTTTTCACAACTGTGCCTCCCTATCAGCTATCACATGGACCCTCAACGCACCACACAAGATCATTAGAGAAGGAAATGTCCTAAAGCATCAGTCTGTCCCCTTAATTATACACATTTGACAGCATGTTGTAGCACCTGCAGGCCCCCATTTATGTATCTAGAGATAAATGAGCCTTATATTGGTTCATGGTCTGTTTAATAGCGCTACCACTTGCTGTGTAAAGCCCCCCTATTTTATTTAAATGTTTTGCTGTTATGGGCAGCATCAGCTGGACCCGCTTTACATGCATTATTCATTCTTTTCCACTGTCCCTCAAGGGACTTTCAATGGACTACTTCCTTGTTTTGTTCCAGAAGCAGAGCTTGAAACACAGAGCCGGCACTCACCTGCTGCTGACCTATAACGGAGCACCTTCAAACAGAAGAGTGCGTTGAATGATAATGTGTTAAACTCAAAAAGAAATGACAGCGCTCACACGGAGCGTAAGAAATGACAGCTGTCACGTTCATTTTGCAGCTCACAGATGACTGATGTCTTTGAAAAGCTCGTCGGTATGCAGCTGGACCAGCTCGTGGTCATGAAAAAGAAAAAAGCACAAAGATGATCGTGCTCTGGGAGAAAAAGTATTTGTGGTGACTCGGTTGTAATTAAATACCTTAATAGTGTTTAGGCTTTGTCCTTCAAACACTTACACACTGTCAATTTTGCCTGTTTTGTCTCCAACACACAGCCTGTGAGTGGCATGCCCTTCGTTGTCCTAGTACCCTAAGTTGTGTGTGTGTGTCGAAGCAATGCACAAGTGACTGTGCATGCCCTCAGCAGCATTAGCGTCGACATTGACAGGAAGTGACCCGAAGAGTAGCGATGATGTCATCCTCTTAGGTCTTCTCTGATCTTCTTTGTCCCGTCCTGATTGGTCCGGCATATATATATATATATATTAAAAAAAAAAAAAGGCTAGATTACTCACACACACACACTGCTCCTAGGTGTGCTTTGACAACTACAGGTTATGTTGCGGGTGTCAACACGTCCGCTCAATGTTTGCAGATGACACACGTCTGTCCCAATACTTGCGTAGACCGGGGCGAGCCCTTTTTAAGAGTGAGGCAGCACCGCCATCATTGCAGCTCATTGCCCCAGTAGTCTGCAGTGGCTGTTCCTCCTCCGGGCCGAGAATATGTGCACCGAGGCATGCAGGGCGGGTTTTTTTCCGGGTTAGAAGAAGCATCGTGTGTGTGGCTTTTTGTGTGGAGTTGTTGGATTTGTTCTGTGTTATCCTAATGTGACGGTGTATCGATGAAGACAGGTCGAACTCTGGGAGCCCCAGGGAGTGATTAGATGACAAGGTGTGTGTTTGTCATCATTACAGACAGACAGGTTTAGATTATCGACGGGATTAACAGAGCTCCTGTTACACACACACACACACACACACACACACACACAGATGGATGGATGGCTCTTTATTCCCTCTGCTTTGTTTTTTGTCAAAGACAGTTTGTCTTGCTTTCACAGGGAGGTTGATAGGCCACAGGCTTAGCTGGTAGATATTTTGACACAGAAGCTTAATTCCAGACTCAAACTTTGTAGGAATGACTGGTCTTGTGACAGAAATAATGCAATTGAAGTAGTTGATTGAGTTATCGGTTAGTCCCACATTTATTCACACTGCTTCCTTCTTTATTTGTTTTGAAGGAACCACAAAAAATGCCTCCCGCTTATCCATACCATCCTGTCTACAGACTGCTTAGTAATGTCACAAGACCACAGCCGTCCCACAAACTGTGGACGGCGTAATCTACATCCTCAGTCCCAGAGAATGTGGAAATGTTGAGTGGTGGAGGGAGATTTGCCTGATGCGCATAGAGCAAAGCTGTTGACAGACAAACGTACACAGAACGGGCCCCTAAGAAGGACAAGATTAGCACTATAGCTTCTAATGGAAAGTCAGCAGAGTTTGACTGTAAGGCTAGTGTTAGGAAACGTGCGCACACAACACGTCTGTTCTGAGGTTTAGTGCCCACTGCGGTGTGAGAGATGAGTTTATTTCTGCTGCGTTTGTCGTCGTGGGCCTCTTTAGGTCCGACTCTTCCCGTCCTGCAGCAGCGGTGTGATGGTGCACCGTGGTGATGAACTCCATTGTTTCCAGCGTTACGGCTCACTGCTGGTGGCACGAGTCACGACTGAGTGCCGAGCTGTGGGCGTCTCATCAGTGCGTAGCTGTGACGCACTTGAAGGACAGCTGCGTGTTGTTGTTGTTGACGTGTGTGTGTGTAGGAGTTTGTGCACAGCTGTAGATGTGTGTGTCTTTGCACTTGTGCTGGTATGTGGGCGGGAAAGTAATTCATATAATCCAGCTTGATGATAACTTTGAGATGACGCAGTCTTTTTTAATAACTGTTCTATTAGTGCTGGCTAATGTGTTTTTTGTCTGTCAACACATATTCAAGCTCAAACACTTTGCAAACAGCTTTAATATCAGAACAGTGTGCTGTGCAGAATAGTAAAGCAGGAACGTTGAGACGTCATCAACATGTTTTTTGCAACATGCTGGAGAAGACTGCTGGCACTACTCAGGACTATCTGAAACCAAACCAACAGCGTTGGCACCTTTGTCCAAAGAAGCACTTTGTTTCTTTATATCTATATCAATAAAACAGAAGGATTTCCCAATAAAGACACCTGGACTTTGTTATAGGCTCTTTTGACAAGCAAGGCAGTCAGATGATAGAGTTGTAAGTGGGTCATGTTACCCGCCTTCAATCAAACTTCAGCAGAACATTCCTCAAGAAGGTGTTATTTAAAATGAATATTGGGTTAAGTTGTTTTTAGACCTCCAGCAGACACTGCAGTGCTGCTGGCCTCTCACAGATTTCATTTAATTTGTTGGGTTGTCTTAGTGTGCCATATTTACCACAGGCTTCATATGCTTCATTGGGTGTTTCTGTTGGTTTTGTCAACTGGTCTCTAACTGAGTAAAGTCCCCTGATACTCATTGCACTCCTCCACGTTGACACTGAATGAGCTGCTGAAGGATTTGGAGGCCAATTTAAATGTCACGTCCTCCATTCTTGTCGTTGAGCCAAAGCCTGCTGCTTGGTCTAATAAACACTGGCAGCAATGAATGTGGCAACACATCAGATCCTTTTTATTTCTCAGGAAAAACACTATTTTCTAGCTGTAGTTTCTTTGTCTCTCTTTCTGTTCGTCTTGTCTCTCTTTGTCTCTTTGTGTTGCCCAAGTCTTGGTCGCCATAACAAGCTGGTCGTCTGTTTGAGTCACTCTCGCCATCTTCCCTCAGGCTTCTCTCTCTATCTCTCTCTATCTCTCTCTCGCTCTCTCTCTCGCTGGCACTGATGTCATCAGGCTGCGCCACGAATGCACCGTCAGGGCAGGAAAAAGTGTCTTTGTTTCCATTCACAGGATCCACAGACATCAGCAGAAAAGAGTGGCGGCCTGAAGTCTGCGTCTCACTGTATTTCTGGTTCAGGGGGGAAAACCGTTAGACATCTTTAAAGTTGATTTACACACAAACACTTAACAAAGAAGACAGTACATGATCATCTTCACACTTCTCTCCAGCCAGCAGCTAGTCTTGATCTCTTTGTGGGTTCTGGATTTGATCCGGTGAGCCGGAGACGAGAGGGAAAGATGCCAGTGTGTGAACTTAATCCCCTCGGCCTCTTGCTGCTGTTCTCAATGCACGAGTCTGTCTGTGTAATTTAGCTTATTTAGAGTCGAGTCGCCTTGATATTAGACAGCGGATCAACAACATGTTATTACAGTGTTGGTTTATTTATGACTTTGGAAGAAGGAGAGAGGAAACAAAGGGGGGCTGGCCTAGGGGAGACCGAGCAGCCAGATAAGGAGAGAGAGGGACGCTAGCTGGTGGATACTTGATCAGCAGCAGGAATGAATATTTCACTGTTTACAAGGCTGAGCAACAACACCCATCTCTCAGAGACAGGCGGTGGTTCTGTATGCCCATGTGAGCGCATGTGCACAGAATAATACTCTGTTTATCTCTGCTGCTGAATAATTTACAGGTTACACGTTGAATTGGAAGATAATCTTGACACCGCAAGGAGAAGGTGTTCGGAGGAATTTGTAAATTTGTAAATTAATTCATAAACGGCTGAATCATAAAGCATTGCTCATGGGGCAAAGTGTCTCTTCACACTCGCAGTACATCTTGCTTGACAGTCCTTGCATGGTGTCTTGTGTCAAAACGTCACAAAGGTGTTTCAAACGACAGCGATCCATCCATCGCTGTGTTGATTTGAGCGCGTTGGCACACATTCCTCGCGGCATACGTATCTCAGTCAGTAGGGCAGTAAAAGACTATTGTCTCTGCCAGGGCAATCAGGCCACTCTGTCGGTAATGTGTGCGTGTGCTGGCTGTGAAACTGAGCTTTGAGCCGGCCCCGTTTACAGACGCATACTGTAAGTGTGTGAGAGATTAGCTGGTAACAAGATTTAGCCGACTTGTACTGCACACAATGGCCGTGTTCATGGAGCTCAAACTAGGAGGACATACACGTCCACACGTCAAAGGATGAAGGCTGTCAAATCGATACCGTCCCTGTTTTTAGGAGATTCCGTCAGACTGGACTGCGGAGATTCACGGGTCAATGATCCATTCAGTATCTGCCCACTCCGCTAACTATTAACCCGTAATCTGAGCGTGAGCGTGGGCAGAAAACACTTAGGTCACGGACGCTGGAGTTTGTGTGTTCAAGCATATTTACTGAAGCTAAAAAGCAAATAGAGCGAACACACAGAATCACCTCAGCACACAGAGATGTTATAAATATATACATACGTAGCATTTCCTGTGAAACTGAGGTTGTAAAAATGAATACAAGCTCATACCTTTTTAATTAAAGGGGTTTATTGGCGTCTGATGCCGTGTGAGGTTTGAGTACACTTTGTCCTTTCTGTGAACATAGTGTCAGACTGAGGCCTTTTACTTTACCTCCCACTGTACCATCCTGTCTGCAGTATTTATATCCATACTTGCGGGGTTGATCGTCTCATAGTATGACTTCAACAACTTTTTGCGTGTTATTAAAATGATGTGGATTGTGTTCTTAGATATTATTCACTCAGAAATGAATAGCTTGCTTTAGAAAATACTGTATATTGCCTGATATTCATTCATTCACTCTATAAATATTCCCAGGCTCAAAGCTGCCCTTTCTTCTCGCCCGTGTGTCATAGGTTTGCTAAGAACTTGTCGCCGGACAAAATCAACCTGAGCACGCTGAAGGGCGAGGGCCAGCTCACCAACCTGGAGCTGGACGAGGAGGTCCTCCAGAGTCTGCTGGACCTGCCCACCTGGCTGGCCATCAACCGAGTGGAATGCAACAAGGCCGCCATCAGGGTGAGGGAGTCATGTGTTGAGTTCTACATTTTCATTAAAATACGCTCATTTGGTGTCCGGCAGGTAGTTGGATGAGAAAGATTGTTACCGCTCTCATCTGTACATTAGATATGAAGCTGTTGGCAGTCTTTATGCTAAGCTAAGCTAACTACCTCCATGCTGTAGCGTCCTATGTACACATAGATAAGAGTTAGATAAGATTGAAACTACTTTTTACAAGTGAATAAGCATATTTCCCAAAAATGTCAAGTTTTTGCTTTACATCTTTAATTCTTTGAAGGGGATTGTTGAAACAAAAGTACAAAGATCTGATTTATTTACAAAGTCATCTTTAAAATAATACACACAACTGATTGACGTTATTTTATTTCATTACAAAATGAAAGGAAACCCAGAAAACAACATAATTCTCCTCTGTATAGAAACAGACATGCTGACACTTGATTCAAGCGTATGGTGTACACTTCCATTGAGTCTTTGCTCTACACACACACACACACAGACTGATGCCTGAGATGTGGTCACGGTCATCATGGTCATGGTATAAGAGACTCTGACACACCCTGGAAACAGTGAATGTAATTTCCTTCGTGACTTGGACTTTTATTCAGACCAAAGTCAACGTTTTCTTTTCCACCTCCTGGTTGTCTCTCTGTTCTCAACCCTGTCTTCGCACACTTGTTTGAATCTCCATTTTATTGGTCACTACCCAATGAAATATTGTCATTGCTGTGTCATTGTCAGTGTTGCAACGATAATACCCGCATCATTTTCAGTAAGTGTGTGTGTGGAGCATCAGATTTCAATGGAATTGAAACCTGCTTAAAGTGCGTTGTGTTGCTTACTGATGGTAAAAAGAAAAAAGAGAACAGATGTATATCTCACTTCCTCACTCGTTAGATCCCCTTCTCTTCTTCATCTCTTCCTGTTACCGAGGAGCAACACTCTAACCTCCATTTTAAAAGACACAAACAAATGAAATTAAATAAAAGTACATAAATGTTCCTGCTCTTTAGACTTAAAGTGACAGGTCTGAGCTAACGCCCCCTACTGGCACCTCCTAGCATTATACTCCTAGAACTGCAAAGTGAACATGAGTGTTTAATCTCTTTTGCTCTATAATTTGACACGGACTTGAATCAAGAGGCGGCATGTTGAGGATTAATGGAGCGCCGGAGCTGAATGGAACTAACTGCCTGTCAGTCCAGACTCATTGATTTCTCTTTCTTCCTTCATCTCTGAGCTAACTGGCCTGCTGCTTTTGACTTGATTTAATTCAGTAGCATTTAATTTGATTTGTGCAACCCATTGATTTGAATGGTAATGTAGTTTAGGTGTTTTTCGGGAGCACTAAAAGGCCAAACGCTTGCCAAATGGATCAGAATACTGTGTGGCTGAGAAGCTAAGCCGCTGCTCTGTTTTCATTCACAGATACCATGGACAAAGTTGAAGACTCACCCCATCACTTTGGTAAGTTTCACCCACAACACCCGTCGCTCACGTAATCAAAAGAGGTAAATGAGAAGTTTTTATTTCCACGTTTGTTGTTATTCAAAGCAGCAAAATCTCCGATAAAGCCATTTACAAATAAGATTTGTTTCTTAACTTAATGGGACCGATTGGATTTGGGTCCGTCGCACGTCACACGACGCAGTTCATCACAAGGTGAAGAGCAGGAAGCCGCTGAAGGTGTTGTAGTAATAGCTGTCGTCGAAGACCGCCCTGTTGGCGTAGAGCTGCACGTACACGCTGTCTCCGGCCTCCAGCTGCACCACGGCTGCGTTGGTCGCACTGTCCTGGCTGTCGTCGCCCACCGTGTCCCACGTAGACACCATCTTCTGGCTGTTCATCATCAGGGACACCACCGAGTTGGGCTGTCCGGAGTTGTTGTTGTACATGGTGTAGCTGAAGTAGTACATCCCCCGGACCATGGCGGTGAAGATGCCCGTGGCGGGGTTGTAGCCGCTGCCGATGTTGGAGAGGATTCTCTGGTATTTAAGCGGCGTGTCCTGAGCGAACGGACCGGTTGAGGCTCCCAAAGCGGCGGAGAAAGCCATCTTCGATGCGGTTGACGACGTGAGGTCTGCGAGGGCCTTCAGCTGCTCGTCCTGGGCCTGGTTTATCTTCTGGAGCTCCTGGGACTGGCTTTTGTAGGACTGCAAGGTGGCTTCGACGCCGGCCATCTTCTGCATCATGGTGCCGAGGTTTTGCTCGAGCTTGCCCTGTGTCTGCGACATGGCTTCCAGCTTCTCCCCCATGGCTGCCACCGCGGTGAGCAGGGCACAGGTGTCGGGTTGGCAGACCGCCATGCTGGACCCGGTCCCCAGGTGGCTGTAATTCCCAAAGCACAGGCTGCTGGAAACCGACAACAACACGAGGAATAAACACTCCATTTTCCGACACTCGTCCACACAGAACCTGGAATGTTGCGTGTGGTCCTCGGTCCTAATTTATATATGCTCCCAGCACCGGGTGTTTTTCACCGCCTTGATGTATTATATAAAACACTTCAACAAACATATCAGAGGAACACAAAACTATCGCGACACTATTTATCAGACATGTACCATGATTATCAGGACCACATAATACAAGGGCTTTGTTATAAAAGGTAGCACAATGGCACTTTGTTGTAACCGCTATGAGTCACTATACTGCACAACACAATTTTATCACACCACCAACAATAGCATGGAAGTATTCTACAACAGCGAAAAAGGGAAGACGGGCTACTGCACGAAGGCGGTACCAAAAGAGTGTCTAGACTTTTATTAATTAGAGAATAACTCTTTGCATTTCAAGGTGTTTTATCTACGCTAGACAGGCTGCTGCTTGTGCGTGAGTGAACAATATGTAGGCGGCATCCACACCTCCAGTGGCAAAGGGCGACGCTGGCCACAACAACTTATTTTGATCAACTTCAAATCTTCAAACTTCAATCGTTTCCACTCTAATGTTTTGTTTGGCGGACGAACACGTGAGGTGATGACTAACATCTTTACAAAACAGGAGTCAACACGCTGATGTAAACTACCACAGCAGCTAGGTCTGCTACAGTACAATACTCACCATATAAGTGGAGCCTGATCTTAATTTAAACGGGTTTAAACAGAATGAATAGACATGCAAACAAGCATCCGTGTGTTGATTTATAATTCATATCCGGACTGTTCGGTACAGTCCTGATGAAGACTTTGTTGGTAGTGAAGCTAAGCCTGTGACTTGGTTGCAGACTCTGGATAAAGTGGTGATGGAGATGAGCACCTGTGATGAGCCCCGTCCCCCTAATGGCCCGTCTCCCATAGCCACAGCATCAGGACAAAGGTGAGCGCTGCTGCTGTTTCTTTTGTGCTCCTTGTACCGCAGACATTATTGAACTCTGACGTCCTTTTTAAAGCGGGGCACAAGGGTTAAATATTCGGTGTGTTTACCTGACTTTCTCTCCAGTGAATATGGCTTTGCTGAGAAGGTGGTGGAGGGGATGTCACTGTCCATCAATTCCATCATCATCAGGATCAGTGCCAAGGCCTTTAACGCCTCCTTTGAGCTCTCCCAGCTGCAGGTCTACAGCGTCAACACCAGCTGGAGCATCAGTGACCTGCGGTTCACCCGCATCCAGGACCCTCAGAGGGGAGAGGTTCGTGTTCATTTATTCTTTTCATTTAAAAGACTTCTAGGATGTTATGTTATTTTTTTTTTTTTAATGGCTCTTCCACTCCTGTTTGGTTCAGATCCTGACGTTCAAGGAGATCAGCTGGCAGATGATCCGCATCGAGGCTGACGCTATCCAGAGCGCCGAGCATGAGATGCTGAGCGCCCCCATTCGCCTCATCACCAACCAGTCCAAGATCCGAGTCACTCTGAAGAGACGGGTCAGCATCAAACACACACACACACACACACACACACACACACACACACACACACACACACACACACACACACACACACATAGTCCTATCTCCTAAATATGCTGTCTGTGGGGTTTTAGTCCATATTGTAAAAACGTATATTCTGCTGGCTGTACCTGATAAAGAACATGTAACGTGCGATTCGAGTGTTAAAAACAAATACCTCACACAATAAGAGAATTTCCCTACGAGTGTCACGTTCCATTTATGGGAGCTCTCAGGCTACCTCCACCTGCATAATGCATGTCTGTGCCAATGGCTCTGTCCGACACAGATTAAGGACTGTAACGTGGTGGCCTCCAAGCTGATCCTGATCCTGGACGACCTGCTCTGGGTGCTGACCGACTCCCAGCTCAAAGCCATGGTGCAGTATGCCAAGTCGCTCAGCGAGGCCATGGAGAAGTCTGCGCAGCAGAGGAAGAGCATGGCCACAGAAGAACAGGTGCGCATGTCAATGCCCAAATGTCACCCTCTGTGGATACGCCGTGTCATGGTCTGATAGTTTGTCCTCGTGTCCGTGGAGATCATGTCTGCCCCTCTGTGTCGCCATATGGCGTCTGTCTGCCTCCACCATCTTTGTCTCTCCTAGTTTTTGCTTCTGAAACACATACACTCACTAAATACATTGATCGCCCACGCAAATTCACACTTATCCAGGTCGCACAGAGCTTGCATTACCATCTACTGGAGGAATTGAGTATTGCATGATTCAGCAGTTGATTGAACCAAACAGTCTGTTCAGTCTCTGTATGCCTAACATTGACATGAAAACACACTACAAACCTCCAACACTGATCCTTGTATCTGCGGATTTTTTTCCGCCTCTGTGTTCACCAGGTGTCGTCGCCGCCGCCCTCGGCCCAGCAGGTGCGTACGCAGCAGGCGTCCACGGCGGCCGAGCAGACCGCCACCATGGCCAACCTGTTCAGCACCTACGACGTGTGCGAGACATCCCACCACCTCCAGATCACACACCTCGACCTGCACATCTGCGACGACATCCACGTTAAGGACAAAGGTCGCATATGCACGGATCTACATGTGCTGTACATGACATGACACAGAAAGCTTTTTTTCTTTGACTCTTCATGAATACACACACCTGCTCAAGCTGTGGCCTCAATTCCCTTTTTCTTTTTTAATTCAACAGCATGTCACTAAAAAGCTTAGACTTGACTATTTCTCTGTCTTTCGCCTGTGCAGTGAGCAATAAGAGGATAACAGGTGGAGCCATGCAGCTCTCCTTCAGCTCCATCACTCTGGACTACTACCCTTTCCACAGAGCAGGTATGAATCCTGCAACGATAAGAGACCGTGTCTGTTTTTGACTTCTACATCTCCCCTTTACCTTGGGATGCAAAATCCAAACGATTCACGTCAAACAAATGACGGGCGTACCACTACCTGTACCGATTTTCCTCCTCTCCGACCTCTCCAGGTGACAGTTGTGACCACTGGATGCACTACAGCGAGGCCACCAAGACCAGAGAGGGCTGGGTGCGGAACCTGCTCAATGAGTTCAACTCCAACGTGGAGATGTTAACGAGCGCAGTTCGAGACCACAAAGGGCCGGCCCCCGCGCACACTTCCCCACAGCACGGTAAACCCGCGCGCCTCAGGGTGTCGCACTTTTGTTGCTTCTCCTGGCACACGGCACATCATCCCTGTGGATTTTCTGTCCTCCAGTGTCCCTTAGGGACGATGTGTATGGGCCTCTAGGAAGTCAGGAGAGAGCAGGAGGAATAGGGCTTAGGGAGGCAGAGGGAGGACTCCTAGAGTGGAGCGCAAACCCACAGCCTCCGGCCCAGTGCTGCTGGTGCCTTGAGCCAGGTACCCCGGGTGTGTGTGCGCACAGCTGGGTGCGGTGGGTGATGCACACCTTTTTTGAAAGGCACAAGGGTTTCTCGTTGGTGAACTGAGTGGTTTCTGTTTGTCTCCCTCCCTCCCCTTGTCATTTCATTTTTGTCCCTCCTTTCTCTATCCTTCAATCTCTCGTTCTCTCTCTCTCTCCAGGTAAGATAAACACCTCCTCCAGCGCCTCCTTCAGTCCTCCTCTCCCTCAAAGCCCCAAGACCCAGCTCATGTCCAGCTCTGTTGTTCTCAGGATAGCTGACTTCAGCATCTATCAGGTCACCGCAGATGCACTCTGGCTCACACACCTTCATGTTTGGAATCACAGACTACTACATAATCTTCACTGCTGACTTTTCGTGACGGTTTCTGTGTCTTTTTTTTTGTGTATTTGCAGGTGTCGACAGCGGACCAGCGGCGCTCCAGCCCCAAAACCATGATCTCCTGCAATAAGAAGACCTTGTACCTTCCCCCAGAGATGCCAGCCATTCATGTCGAGTTCACGGAGTACTACTTCCCCGATGGAAAAGACTACCCAAGTAAGACTTCTGTGTTTAGCGTCTTATTTTAGAAACATTCATCTTTATAAGTAGGTCGGTTTTACACACCAGGCACACTGTTCTGGCTTTCTTTCCCTCCTCCCGTTTGGATCTATTCAGCCCATTTATTCAGCTGTGGGGAAGTCACTGACTGCTGTGTGGCTGAGAAAACATTGATTTTCTGAATTACGTCCAGTGTTCTGAATGAGGAATGATGCGTACATTAAACACTTTGATGCTTTTTCTTCTTCTTTTTGGCAATAAAGCGGAGATTGTTCTTTCTCGTGTTTTCTCTCTTTGTGATTTCTCTAATGTCTCATTCCTCCCTCCTCTATGTGACTAAAGAATGCATAACGCCACATCTCTTCCCACTTCCCCACTTCCTCCCGCCCGTCTAGTCCCGTGTCCTAACCTGTACGTCCAGCTGAACGCCCTGCAGCTGGTTCTGGATCCACGCAGCCTGGTGTGGATCAACCTGTTCGCCCTGGACCTCAGGCAGAGCCTGGAGCAGTTCATGGAGATCTACAAGCTCAGCGACTCGCAGAAACCCGAAGAGCACGTCGACGTCAAGGTTGACGGCCTCATGCTCAAGGTGAGGTGGAAGGCAGAGAGGTGGACACGTGAGCTTTTTGTTCAGGTTTAAAGGGTGGAATGAGTTCTCTGGTACTGATTTAAACAGATTTTTTTCTACGCTCCATTAGCTGGTGATTCCCATCGATCGGGATGCCTCCTGTCCCGCCGATCTGCCTCGCTCCATCTCGGTGCAGACCTCAGAAATGGTGGCCACGAACACCCGGCACCCGGCTAACTGCACCCGCTCCCACCTCGAGGCCCTGCTGCAGGCCTTCGAGGAGCAGCCCTTCTTCTCTCCCTGTTTCTCCTCGTTCCCTCGCTCCTCCTCCTCGGTACCCCTCCTCCACCCCGTCTTCCAGCGCCACGCTCACGAGCAAGACACCAAGCTCCACGACATCTACCGGGGCCTGGTGGTGCCCACGTTGGGGACGGACGCCCTCAAGATGCCGGCCGCCGCTGACTTTTGGGCGCTGCACTTTGCCCAGTTCTGGGTGGACTACGAAGGCACCCGCGGAGGCAAAGGGCGGCCGCAGCCCTTTGTGGACTCCTTCCCTCTGACCGTGTGGGCGGGTCAGCCTGCGAAGATCGTCCAGCACCAGGAGAAGCTCAGGTGTGGTTTGTCCAGCAGCACATCCGGAGAGGCTGTCGCACGGCTGCAGAGGAAACGTTTGTTAAAAGACTATTACAGCACCGATGCACACGATGCAACACCGCCTCCCAGTAACGGACTCCATAAACCCCTCTCATTGGACAGTCTGCCCTCCTCCTCCTCCTCTTTGTCATCATCCAGTAAAGATGCAAATGTGCATGTGTTGGTGCACGTGCAGAAGCATTTAAGTGCTCAGGTATGCTTTTCATTCTTTTGGCTGTGAAAACTGCACAATATGCGCAAAACGTGATGGTGAATCATTCATTTGGAATCTTAATTCATCAAAAATAACCCATTGCACCTGTAATTCGTTAACATACCTTTTGATAACCGCTTTGGTATGTGTGTGTGTGTTTGCAGGTGAGCCACCGGCAGTATGTGTTTCTGATGCAGCTCCAACGCAGCATCAAAGCCCTGCAGCAGACACTACAGCAGGATCTGGAGAAGATGGGCTCCAAGAAAGACCGCAAGGATCCCTCTCAGCATCCTGCAGACCACCAGCCCTTCACCGTCTGCCTGGGCCTCCTGCTGAAAAGCGCGGAGGTGTCGATGCTCCTGAAACCCGTCCCCCGCCCCGAGGGTTCCGGATCTCCCCTGGGGTCCGAGCTGTCCCCCTCAGAGAGCCGAGGAACTCTGGATGCAGGAGAGGGATCCGGGTCTGAGGGAGGAGCCGCCAAAGGGGTGTGCACTGTAGACCAGCTGCTATGTGGTGAGGGATCAGAGTGCGGAGCCACACACGGTCCTGCCCCTCTTGTCCCCAACTACACTTCAACTACACGTCCTGACTCCAATCACAAAGCGTCAGTGGACGAGAGGACTTTCGCTAAGAACTCTGGGAGGCGGAGTTCAGATGAAGGGGGCGAGATGGTAGTGGATGGAGGTGAAGACGTGGGAGGCGGACTAGACTCTAAAACCCAGACGAGTGACCCGCTGTCTGACTGTAGTGACAAAGACAAGTCTGCAGCCGCCAAGATGCCTCAGTCAGCATCCAGGTATTGAGTTTATCACACAAACAGGTTTTCTATCACTGAGAAACAACAGGACTGTACTCAGTTAAATGACTCTGTTGTGAGTGAAGTCAGTGCTGTACTTCAAATCTCGTGTTATCCAATCCCAAACTCAAAGATATTCACTCTAAAGTGACATAAAAACAGATAAAAGCGGCTAATCCTCTTATTTAGGAAGCTGAAAACAGCAAATATTTTGTGTTTTGCCTTTATTAAATGAATGAAACTAATAAAAATGGCTGCCTTTGACATTTTATAAACTAAACAAATAGTCATTTTATTTAATCAACAGATAGATCGATACGTTGCAGCCCTTAAAAGATCACACGTGATCATTCGCTACAGTTTATAGATTTCATAACTGAATCATAAATATTCCCCTCTGTTCTTCACTGTGGATGATGAGTGTAAGGAATGAGTTTCTCTCTCTAATTGAATCTGTCTCTTCCTGAACACAAGAGCTGTGCGTTGAACTCCCGTATGAGTGTTTGTCAGTGTGAACGTGACTCCTCTCTGACGGTTATGACTGTCGGCTGGCCTCGAGCTGCCATCTCTTCCTGTGTGTAATGTCTCATTTACTGTCTTCATATCCAGCACGTCATCTTCTCGTCATTCCTCAACTCATTCACTTTCTTTTCTGCCTCTTGACTCTTGCGAGGTGTGTGTGTGTGTTTTCTCTCTACCAAGGAAAGGAAGTTTGTCTGTGGTTTCTGATCTCCTCAGCTCCTCAAACTCCAGCAGATCCACCTCCCTTTATTCCATGTCCAACATGTAAGGCACTGGATCTGTGACTAGCCGTGTTAGTGTGTGTGTGTGTGTGAGAGAGAGAGAGTGCGGCTTCGTCTTGTGAACCCTGGATGAGAACAAATCAGTGAAAAACGTGCGTGATGTGAATCCCCCGGTGGGCGTGCATGTCTGCATGCGTGCATGACGCGCTGGTCCTCGTCTGTGTTAAATGAGTCTTGTGTTTGGTGTCTTCCTGTTGACTCGTGGTGGGTCTGCCTTGTGTTCTCAGTCTTTTGGGAGCCGCTTTAATTTGAACCGTTGAGTTTCTCCGCGGATCGTTTCTTGCTCTTGGAGGGATTGCACACTTGGTTCTTCTAACATAACCTTAAACAACACCACACTAAGGACTGAAGCGATATTTAATTCATGACTCGTCGAGTAAGCCCTGTCAGCTCTCCGAGAGCACAGCAGCCTCTGCTCGGTGTCAGCAGAAGAAGAAGAAATCCCGATCAGATATGACTAAATAAAAGCACCGTTTCTTTTCTGGACTCTTTAAATCAAACAATCAACGTCCCTGTCGATCATAAATCACTGGCATGCATTAACCCAAACCCAAGCAGATTTCAAACTGTACAGAAAGATCTGATTGATACGCTCCATCTCTTGTGTGTGTGTGTGTGTGTGTGTGTGTTGTAGTGGTCGTTTGATGCGGGACCGCTCCCAGTCCAGCTTCTCTGTGTCCTACAAGAACATGAAGAAGAGCCCGTCCCTACAGTCGCTGGACAACATCTCCATAGACAGCTACGTGATGGAGGACGGAGACACGTACAGTCTGCTGGAGAGAGGTGGGGCAAACATTAATGCATTAATAGCTTTTTGTTATCTTTAATCTTTGAAATAATCTTCTAAAAATATGATTACTGCACATCTACTGGTAGGCAACTGTATTGACCAGAAGGTGGCAGCATTGTGCTGATACGTCGGTAATGTACAGTGTAACAGGGGAAGCTTCTTTAGTCATGAAAAAGACATTTATTTTTACAATTAACACTTGAAATGATGAAGGCACTGAATGACAAGGTAGTACAAAATATAAACCATACTTTGGTGTTTAGTCTCATGATGCATTGATAAAGCCTGACAATGCGTCAAAGTCAAATGTGTGTCTTGTCCGTGTAAGTATGTATATAATATTTATGTGTTTATTTCTACGTGCGGTGCAGATGACGTGTCCATGTCGGGCTTCAAGGATGCCGTCAGCGAACAGAGTGCTACCGAGAGCGCCACCGAGGCTGTGATTGGCCAGGAGCAGGAGGGAGGCGTGTCCCCCGACACCGTCAGCGCTACCTCCCAGAGCATCGACGATCCCACCAAAGACATAGTAAGAGACCAAAACACCTGGAAAATATATTCATAACTCGATATTGATGTTGTGGATCCATATCTCATCTCATATAATGTTCTGCTTCTCACTGTGAGGATTAATAACTACTGTAACTATGGGTTCATAATCTAAACAATACGTCTGGTGTAAAAGTATTCTATGTACAATACTAGAGTCAGAAATTCACATACAGTAAATGTGAAAGTATAGTAAAGAATCCCAGTTTGCGCTCACAGAATATGGCGGCGCTGATTGTTCTTCTTCTTCGTTCCCCTCCCCCAGGTGTCGGTGCTGGTGTTGAAGGTGCAGTCGGTGTGTGTGGCCATGGAGGCGTTTGGCGAGAGCACGGCCGTGGCTCTGGAGGTGGGCCGGGTCACACCCAGCCAGCTGGGCAACGTCAGCCTGAGACAGTACCTCAGCAACCGCAGCCTGGGTAAGAAGAAGTCCGTGATACACTGACTCACGTGTGGCCGTATCATGAACACCGCGGCACACATCTGTCCAAAAGTCTGTCTACGTTCTCAACCCAAACAACGGCAGTCTCAGAAAAAGTCAAGTAGTAACACTATCTCTGTGATGGGGGTGACACATCTTGTAGATTTGACTGTAGTGGTGTCTGAACATGCTACACAGCACTTTTATAAATTTGATAACATCCCCAGTTACACCAAACTGCCATGTGAATATTATCAAAGTTATGAAATCCTCAAGTGTCAAAATACTGTAGTAAGAACAAGCTGCCTCTTGTTTTATCATTGTGAGCTGCTGATTACATAAAACAAGTCCGCTAAAATAGATTCAGCAGAAGTAGGCTGCAGCCTATTTCTTTGGTCCAAACTAAAGCGGAAGATGAAAGTCGAGGGACGTTTGTCGAGATTCAAGCCCACAAGTGGGGCAGCTACCAAACAAGAAAGAGCAGTGTGTGTGGATTTAGACTAAAGCCGGTCACATAAACAACATTTAGTTCTTTTGTAGATTCTTTTTCGATGATCTTTTTCTGGTATTTTTTCTTATTTATAAGAGTGAGAGGATGAACAAGGACTTTATGAGGATGTGATGTGATGAAGGTCCTGGAGCAGACTGTAAGCTGTTCTGTTGGGTTTAAACCACCAGGACGCTCCACAACTGACCCCAGCCCTGTTTTCTGCGTGTTCATACTGTAACACAAGACAGACAGACGGGGAGACCAGTAGCAACATTAACTTGCTCCTGCTTCACCCTCAAATATTTTGACAATCGATTGATTTCAGTCCGTTTTCATGCTGAAAATGAAAAGCACTCGATGGTGCCAAAATCTCAAATGTGAGAATGAATAGCTGTGCTTGGTCTTACATTATAGTAAATTTAATATTTTTGACATATTTCACTGTTTTTTCGATGTTTATCGGATTAATTGAGGAAATAATCATCTGATTAATCTAAAATGAAAATAATCACTCTAGTCTGAATCCCTTAATGTGTTAACCATTATGTCAAGTGCACACACACACACAGGCACCCCCTCCTTTTATTTACCTTGCCATAACTCCCCACAGGTATGGTGTGTTC